>NW_021604704.1:3079334-3117646 GCF_004785775.1 Grammomys surdaster
TGTGTGTGTGTGTGTGTGTGTGTGTGTGTGTGTGTGTGTGTGTGTGTTTTACATGGATTGTCATCTTCTTACACTGGAAGATTAGAACTATGTCCCAGCTTATTAAAATGTAGTTCTAGAATATATTATTATACCAAGTTAGCCTAGAACTAGGAGCAATCCATCTCCATCTGCTTCTTGAATTTTGGGATTAAAGGTATATACCACCACACCTATGTCAATCCCTCAAATAAGTTTTGATACCTATTCTTTATTATTAATGTTAGAAATATCTTCTAATTATCAGTATGAGTTGTCTTGATTGATAAGTTACTGAGTATGCATTCCTCAATTAACACGTTTTACAAGGACCTTGTTAATGCTTCATTAATTTACTTCAACACAACTACATTGTAATCAGGAAATATACCCTGAATGCTTACTTTTGCTGAAATTTCTAGATTTATCTTCTATCTACATAATAATTAATAATAAGCTTTTAGTGGCTTCCTGTGCTACCAGCATGCTACACCAGAATGTACTCCATATCCAGTTTTCAAAACGCAGCTGTTTAGTGTCAACAAGGACCTTAGCCTTTAATAGACTCTTCAGAAATCTGCCAAACAAGAGTTCAGCCTCTCCTCTTAGATCTCCCAGGTAGAAAAACATCAGGACTTTGTCAATTCATAGTTCCACAACAGTGTCCTCCCACAGCTGCATCCTTTATAGAGCTCACTATCTGTATGCCCCCTCCTCCACCAAGGCAGAATTAGGTCTTCTTGTTCATGTCTTTGAGCTCTCATCCATTCCCTGTTCTCAATCCATAGTTTCCCACTTGCTGTGCTGCTTGTTCTTTGAAAATGTAAAATATTATTTTTCTAATTTCTAATAGGTTTTATACTTGTTTTTGTTATCTTTAGAAAAGATGCTGGTCAGAGAAATTTGTCCCTTATAACAGTGTTCCTTAAAGAATCATTTGCATACAAATGTCATTATGCCGTCTGTTATATGTTGGTCTGCTATGAGATAGGTACAGAAACTGAGTGTAAACATGTATAAATTGCTGTTGTACTTTGACATGGTGGCAGGATCATGATATATGATGCTGTGCTTTCAGCTCCAAATCATCCTTAGGCCAGATTGGCAGAATTGGGTGTGGCATATTCCCATCCCTCTCAATATATGTACAATCATACCTTGTATAATCATACCTTTTTTGCCAATCACCTATTTTGTTTGTTTGATACATTGACTTTGGGTCATTTTCCTAATTCTTGCTTCATAAAGAATTGTTTCTCCCTCTCACTTCACTCTCTCAGAGTGGCGACACCTAGGAGAATACAAGCTGTGCTTTTTGAACATTCCTCACAGCTGAGTAAACACCCAAAGATGGGAAACCAAAGAGAAGAGCAACAGAAGAGGCCTTCTCACTGTTTTTACAAGAATTGAATTGTCAAGTGATCTATCGAAGGACAAAAATCAATTTTGTGTAAAGTGTTCAAGGTTATTATAACAGGATTGTATATATTATGAATATGTATAAATTAAATTTTGATGAATAAGATTTGCATAAATACAAATATTTTTAGTTTTTAACTCTGTACCTAATGAAATTTAAAATCTGTGCATTCCTTTTAGTTAATATCAATTAATGTTGTAAATAATCAGATGGCCTTAATAATAGAAAGGTACTTTCATGGTCATTATTCTTTCAGAATAATTTTTTCCTAAAACATGCCATGTATTTTAAAAGTTACACCTGTGATTTTGTTGAGTGCTCCTGGTTATGAATCCTTGAATTTAAAAAAAGATAGAATGTTCAAAGACCTCATTTATTAATAACTGAAACATCAGAGCTAGGGATGTAGTTCGGTAGTAGAGTGCTTGCCTAGCATGTGTAAAGCCTTGAGTTCTATCCTCAGCACTACAGTCAAGAAGGGAGGGAGGGAAGAAGGGAGGGAGGGAGGGAAGGAGAGAGGGAAGGAGGAAGGGAGGGAGGGAGGGAGGGAGGGAGGGAGGGAGGGAGGGAGAGAGAGAGGGAGGGAGAGAAAAGGTAACTATCTATATAGAGATATAATACCTATTCATAAAACTGATAATTACTGTTTGGAATCAGTATGGAAAAAACTTAAAACTGTAATTTAGGGATGTGAAAAAAAGTAAAAGATACATCATTCAGAGATTAAAAATATTAGAAAGTATTAAGTTCTGGAAGTTAATTATAAATAATTTCATCTTAGCTAAAATATAAATATACTTTACAGTTACACAAAATTGTTTTAATTTTCAACTGAGGTAAAATGTTCTTAAAAATACTATGAATTTTTTATTTTTAAGTTATTTTATTTATTTACATTCCAGTTGTTGCCCCCCCCAGTCCCCTCTCCCACAGTTCCTCAGCCCATTCCTCCTCCCCCTCTTGCCTCTGCCAGGGTGCTCCCCCCACCAGGCCTCCCCTTTCCCTGGGGCCTCAAGTCTCTTGATGATTAGGCACATCTTCTCCCACTGAGGCCTGACAAGGCAGACATCTGCTATATATGTGCTGGGGGCCTTGGACCACCCCATGTATGCTCCTGGTTGGTGGCTTAGTCTTTGGGAGCTTCTGGGGGTCTGGGTTAGTTGAGTCTGCTGGTCTTCCTATGGGGTCACCCTCCCTTTCAGCATCTTCAATCCTTCCCCTGATTCAACCATAGGGGTCTCCAACTTCAGTTCATTGGTTGGGTGTAAGTATCTGCTTCTGTCTCAGTCAGCTGCTGGTAGGACCTCTCAGAGGACAGCCATCTGTCCTGTCTGTAAGCATATCACAGCATCAGTAATAGTGCCAGGCCTTGGTGTCCCATCATGAGATAGATCCCAAGTTGGGCTAGTCATTGGACCACCTTTCCTTCAGTTTCTTCTCCATTTTTTTTGTCCCTGCAGTTCTTTTAGACAGGAACAATTGGGTCAGAAATTTTGACTGTGGGTTGGTAACCCCGTATCTCCATTTGAGGCCCTGTCTGTCTACTGGAGTTGGACTCTTCGAGTTCCCTCTCCCCAGTGTTGGGCATTTCATCTAAGGTCCGTCCCTTTGAGTCCTGAGAGTCTCTCACCTCCCTGGTCTCTAATACATTCTAGAGGGTCCCCCCACCTCCCAAGGCTGCTTATTTCTATTTATTCTCTTGGCTTCTCTCCTGTCCCCTGCCCCATATCTGATCCTGTTCCCTCATTCCCCTCCCCCTCTCCTCTTCCATGTAGGTCCCTCCCTTCCTCCCTCCCTCCCTCCCTCGGCCTCTCATGATTATTTTCTTCCCCCTTCTAAGTGGGATTGAAGAATCCTCACTTGAGTCTTTCTGCTTGTTACACTTCTTACAGTCTCTGAGTTGTATTCTGTACTTTAAAGCTAATAATATCCATTTATCAGTGAGTACCTACCATGCATGTCCATTTGGGTCTGGGTTACCTTATTTACGATGATATTTTCTACATCCATTTGCCTAAGAATTTCATGAAGTCGTAGTTTTTAATAGCTCAGTAGTATTTCATTATGTAAATGAATCTCATTTTCTGTGTCTATTCTTTGGTTGAGGGACATCAGGGTTGCTTCCAGTTTCTGGCTGTTACAAATAAGGCTGCTATGAACATAGTGGAATACATGTCCTTGTGGTACAGTGGGGCGTCTTTTGGGTATATGCCCACAAGTTACAGTATAGCTGAGTCTTCAGGTAGAAAAATTGTATAATACTAGATACAAGAATAGACCAGTCAGTGGAAGGGAACAGAAACCAAAAGAAAAAAGTACCTATGCATACAGATTGCCACTGGAGACACTAGCATTTCAGATATGCCAAGAAAGAAACAGATTGATCCATTCCAATAACTATAGCACTGGTCAGTAAATAACTTCTAATTATGTCACAAGATGGTCCCCTACTTACAGTTTGACCTTGTATTTCTTTGCCACCTCCCCACCACCATCTTTTTTCCCCTCTCCTGCCCTGGATCCATCTCATAAGCCTTCCTTTAGCTCTCAAGACAGATTCAAATTTTTATTACTGTATTTTGCAACCCATTTGGCTTCCTCCTTCACCCAACTTTTTTTTGAATGGTACTTATCCTTAAACTTCAGTAAAAAGGGAAAATGCCTAAATAGAAGAAATCCCTCACTATGAGATTTTATTGTTTTTAGTCCTCATACATCAACTAACCTACTTAAAACTGTAGCCAGTTCTAAAAGGAACATTTTTCACTCCACAGTAAAAAGAAATAAAGAGAATACTCAGCTATTCTAGTAATCAAGAAAATATAAATTAAGGCAAGCCTAAATGACTGTTTTCCTCCTCTCTGGCAAAGATGAAAAGAGGAGTCATTGTGAGGGCACGGGAGAGGAAAGGGCACATTCATACACAGCAACAACAGTACAGTTGGTAATAGGTGTCTGGCAATATGGGTTGCAAAAGCATTATTGCAAATACCTTGACCTAGAAACTTCCACTCCAGAGTGTTCCTCTAGCACATGATCAGAATCATTCACAAACTATGTGAGCCTTTAGTACATGGGGGAATTAAAACAAAAACTCACAGTTTTTTCATAATAAACATTTTTGAAGAATTTGATTTCACACTGAAAAATGTCCAAGAAGTATGGCATGTAAAAGCCTTATATAAATATGGGAATGTTTCACTTGCATAAAGCCACACTGAGAACGAAATGATATAGGTAACTGTTCATTAAAGTTCTGTGTGCTCGGTCTTCTGCAGAGTATTGGATTAGAGGGTGTTGAAAATATAAACTGTTTTTTTAGGACTTTATACTCTTGGGATGTTGTAGACTGTGATGGTGTGCACTTGTTCTTTGCATACTCTGTGTGTGTGTGTGTGTGTGTGTGTGTGTGTGTGTGTGTGTGTGTGTTCCATGGGAAAATCAATGAACACAACCAGATAGATTTAAAGCAAGGAACACAGCCAGGCAAATTTGAGTCCTGTCCCTATCACTCTTTCTAATAACTAGATTTACTTTAGAATCAAAATGTTGGCTTTGGGCTGAGAGCAGCAGGCGAAGCCAAAGCAGGAGTCCTTCAGTCAGTAGCATGGGGAGGTGAGGAGCCGGCCACACCGGAGCTCTAGTGAAGAGCAGAAGGGAAGAAAGGAGACCAGACGCTGTGGTGATGACCATAGAAGAGAGCGTGCACCCAGGAGATAAAAGGAGCGGCAACAGGCTCAACAGAGCTCCAGAGCAACCATCTGGGCATCAAGACCATCTTTAGCAAGGGCTAACGTGCATATTGTTATCTAATAAAAAGAAGTCAGTTCATTTTCCGTCTCTGTAAACTGTCGTTTCAAGTCTTAAAGCACCGGTGTGCCACCAGCTTAAGTTTGCAGATATTTGCAGGGAATTTATTTAAGGTATAAGTGGTTTTGTTTTGGTTTTTGTTGTTGTTGCTGTTTTTTTGTTGGTAGTTGTTTCTTCTGCCTTGTACCAGATTTAAAATATGTAAGTAATTCTGTGATTTTGTTGTTGTCTTGAAACACCATTAAAACAGTGACAGAATCTTGAATGATTATCAATTCAAATTTGTTATTTTAAGATTTGAATTTGCTTGAAGCAAAATGTAATCACTGTTGAAATTGACTAGGGCGAATAAAACACTGGATATTGATCAGCATTTCCTTAAGACTTTAAAAGAGTATGATATTTATAAGTGGATATTCTGTTATTTGTCTATGTTGGCATACAAGATCACTCTAAACTTAACAGCTGTGAAAATAAGAATTCTGACATGGGTCTCACTAGGATAATAACAAAGGCATGAGTAGAATTGTCTTCCTTCTGAAAATCTATGTTGCCCAGTCTTGATGTCTGACCCCCTTTTCTAACAAAAAGGACTCCCATGTGTCCATGTCCTGGAGTGGATCTGACACTAACTCTGCATCCTCCTTTACTTGGTAAGGACTCTTGTGAGGATAGCAGGTCCCTCTGAGGGGCCCAGAATCATCCCCACATTGAGATCAACTGATTATCAACCTTAATTTTATCTGCACCTGTAACTGTAACATATTCATGGCTTCGAGGGGTTAAAAACATATATCCTTGGGAGGCAGAGAGAGTGTTAGTCTACCTCCCTCCCACAGTAGCCTTTCTGGTTGACATTACAAGGTTTTTCTTCAATACATTTGAGGTAATACATTTATATTACAAAGAAATAATGTAAAGTAGATATATTGTATTTAGAGGTATATGCTGGGAGTAGGTTTCCTCTTTGAGACAGGGTCTTACCATCACTATGTAGCCCTTGCTAGCCTGAAACTCACTATGTAGACCAAGGCAATATATAAAGTGTTTTATTTTTTAACTTAGCTATAGATGTTGCCATATGTTCTGAAGGATTGATAAAAAAGAAAACTATGGAGATTTTTAATACATTTTTAGATAATAAGCAACTAAAAAAAATGTTGGCTTTATGGGATGCTTAGCTATAAGTATGAAAAGAGACGTGACAGACTACTTCCTGTGAAATCTTCTAATACCAGTGTGTAAGTGCCTTGACTTTACATTCCAGGAGTTTTTGTGTTACCTGCAATAATTATTTTAAAACTGACCTAGTGAATTTCAAAATATTTTATAAGCCTTAAATCATTATGAAAATTTTTACTTTTAATATTTGAATGATTTTTTTTGGTTTTTCCAGACAGGGTTTCTCTGTGTAGCCCTGGCTGTCCTGGGACTCACTCTGTACTCACTCAAACTCAGAAATCTACCTGCCTCTGCCTCCCAAGTGCTGGGATTAAAGGCGTGCGCCACCACTGCCAGGCTTTTTTTTGTTTGTTTGTTTTTGTTTTGGGGTCTCTCTGTGCTTGGACTTAGGGAGTTTTCTTTATAGATGCGAATAGAACGAAAACTTGGATTAATGTAGGTTTAAATATGAAAAGTGGTATATGCAGAAGCATATGCCAGGAAAAGAAAAAGAAAATGACACATTAAAAAAGTACTAACAGAAAGGAGGCCTGCTCTTTTCTGTAAAGGAAATCGAAGGGGAGTGGACTAGGGAGATGGCAGGGGTAGGGTGGCTAGGAGGGGTGTAGGGAGGGAGGGAAAACTGTTGTTGGGAATGTATTGTATGAAAGAAGAATCTATTTTCAATAAAAATAAAACAACAGTAAGATCAGTCTATGTACAGTTTGATTTTCTTAAAAGGTCATTGGGCAAATTAGGTCAAAGTGATCTAACCTACCAGGTAAGAAATTAGAACTAATTTATATTTTAGGGCAAGGTAGTAACAGGCTATTACCAACATATCAGTGTGAGACTATGTCTGCAGTAATTGATTTGAGTAATGGAAGGTAAAATAAATAAATTCTGTGCTGACTTACTATTGTTTCCTTTCACAGCATATAACTTAAATTTCCCATTTATTGATATGAACTATTACAAAATGTTATAAAAAGCTTTGTATTCTTAAAATATATTATCTCACATGCAGAATTTGGAGATTTAATTCAAAAATTGTTCCTTTCACCTTTAGAGTTGCTCCCTTGTGAGACTTATTACTGTGTTATTTATGTTATTTGATACGCCCATTGGCTTAATCGCTCTCAAAGTTTTCTTTTTCTGTAGATTCTCAACAGCTGGTTTACAATTTGTATGTTTTTCATTGAAAGACGGGAGGTTTAAATAATGTACTCAGTAGTCAGCTCCCAACAATGGTATGTTCACTTGGAATATTGTCTTGGAAGGTTCTCTTTACTAATATTCTTTTTCACATTTCTCTGCAGTATGGATGGAGCAGATCTGTGTTTTGAAATCGTAAAGCGAGCTGATGCTGGTTTTGTATACAGTGAAGCTGTAGCCAGGTATGTAACTGCATCTAATCCCCAGAAGTAAAGTGGAAGTAAAAGAAGGAAATGACCAAGAAATCACAGGAAGTAGCCAGCTCTTCTGTCTGCAAGCACATTGCTAGTATCTCTGCAGATGACATAGTTGCTTCAGTATCTCTGCAGATGACATAGTTGCTTCAGTATGTGTGGTAGAAACTGGACAGTAGATGGAAATGTGTAATGAATGGCAAACACTGGGTCTATTAACATGACTCTGGGTTTGCACACAAATGCTTCTATTTTACTGATTTCTGATACTTTTCTACAAAGAGGGGTCTGTTAGCCCAGGAATTAAGCTTGAGGGTTTTAGTTGACGCTCAGCCTCGGCAGATTATGTCGTATTAGTTCTTCACTTTGCTTTTTTGAGAAATCAGATTATTGTGTAACCAGTTAATCTAAGAAAAGCACAAAAGAGTAAGAGGAGCACAAATAAAAGCACCATTTTCCTGCTGAATATATTGCTTCAGGCCAGTATGTGGTCTCTCAACCAAACGATGACTGTTACACTAAGTGAAGCAGTACTCATAAAGACCAAATGATACAAAAGAGAAGTAAATATGAAAATTATAGTAGCCATGAATGCATTCATTACTCCACTAACTTACAGACATAAAGCAGTACAGCTTTCTGCCTTTGATTGTATTCAGTAACAGCATAATTATGCACTGGCAGGTTACCAGTTTGATACATGAGATGCAGCATCCCTCCTTCCCTCAGTCACTGGCCACAATATGGTGAAGGGCTTAGACTCACAAACCTATAATGATCTATTAAAATGTTTTGTCATTTGAAAAACAGTTACCTCAAGTGATTACAACTTTCCTATCATTCCTTTTATAACTATACCATCCTAGGACATAGTTAGAAACAACCAACTACCTTAATACAACTTCTAGCCCCGTGTGGATTGGCTGAGGATAAAAGGCTCCAGTGTCAAGGATGAAGTGGATGTAACTGTTGCACAGAATAAGAATAGCCTCAGTATGGGATAGCTGCGTTTTTAGATATACTCCTGGAGCTGGGAAAAAGAAGCAAATGAAAGCTTCATATGTTAACTGCACTATTCACTTGTATCACTGACATGCGGCAGAACAAAGGCTAAGCATCCTCTATCATGCCTTCTAAAGCATGGTTTTAAGCTTATATTCCAATTTTTAAATTGTCATTCTTGATGGTGCTTCCATAGTAAAAAGCATGCTCTAATATTCCAAACTGTCAGTATTATCTGGATTTTTCTTGTGACATTGTTGTGAAACAACTTATCAAAGTAAATTGCATTCAGACTTTTGCATACACACATTTCTTAAAGAATTCAAAGAAACTTTTGTATATTTTCTTATCACCAAGCACTGACCTGGACCTAGTACCTCTTACATGCTGATCAGGTACTCTACCCTATACTCTCTTTTGTACAGTTATTAAAAACAACAGAAGGTAAGAAAGATCAAAATTTCAGAATTTTCATTCTTCGAACCTTTTCTCAATGAAGGGAAGTGATTTGTTGTTGTTGTTGTTGTTGTTGTTGTTGTTGTTGTTTTCGTTTTTGAAAAACAGTAACATTGTTCCAGTTTTTGGTGACTTTTCTTAGTTTTCCTTTAACTTCAATGCTACCTCTATGATTGGTCTGGGTCTCAGCATAGACATGATCGGGTGATGTCATGAGTGAATTGCCTTCTTGGCTTTCGCAATCTTGAGACGTACCAAAAAGGTAGATGTTTGTGTATATATCAGGATGAAAGCTTATTGACTTTTTAAAAACTCACTTATAGTTGCTGTTAAAATGATTTTATGAAAGGAATTTGTCCAAATGGACTGGGACCAGTAAGTGACATTATTCAGAGAGCAGTTTGGACACACTTTATTGAAGTCTCTCCTTTCTAACAGTGGAAATGGAAGCAGGGAGACTCAGGTACCATTCATTATTAGCTGTGTTCCCTCTTACACCAGATCGATAACTCTTAGTGGAGGGGAGTGTTTTGCCAGGTAACTTTGAACTTTTCCTTTCTGCTCTCCAGTTCTATGATTTTCTGTTAGGAAATTTAGCTTGTGTGGGTATTCTAGTGGGTGCAACTGCAAGACTTGGAGACTTAACCAAATGACTAAAGCTGGTTTGTTTCAAGAAGAGTAGCAAAACATGGCCCAAAGCACAGAACTGCATAATTCTTAGTTAATATAGTATAACACAGCCCAGGTAATGATAGTCCCTGTTCTTTCCTTTGTGGAATAAGCTAACAAGGTTATCAACTCCAACTCTTAAAATCAGAGTAGTATCTTCACTAGTACCAAGATTTCCTAGTGACGTGAAGTTTGGAGACAACCAAAAGGCCCATCTGAAGCCCTGGACTATTAAGGGCTCCCCGCATCACTTCTTCCCACAGTAACTAACTAGCAATACACCTCTGGTCTGGAACAAATTCTCTACTTAGCAGCTAGTGGGATTCCACACATTTCAGGGAGCATTTTAATTTGAAACATCTTTTTTTCATACCTGACAATGTTGGTTGGCTTACATTTGCATTCTCCCTGAAGCTGCCCATGCCTCAAAGATCCCTAGTTCGACTTACCATAGATAAATTTAGCCAGGTACATTTCAGAGATACAATCTCTTCTGCCCAGCAAATGTTTAGAGGTTTTAACCCATTTTTGACGACAGGAGGAAGCTGAGCCATCTCTCTCTACCATCCCAAAACACCTCCTTCTAGAGAAAGTAAATGGACTATTGGACAGTTGTTTCTTTGTACCGAATTATCTCTTTGTTTTTCCTCATTCTTCAGGAAGATAGAAGTAAATGTATGCACTTCTGAGGCTTTCTGAAAAAATGAACTGTGGTTATTCATGAGATGACTGATATGACATAAGATTCTGCTGTGTTTTCATATTTGAATCAAATAATAAAGTACCCCATTTTCTAGTGGCTGAGAATTAAACCTAGAGCTTTGTGCTTATTAAACAAATCCTCTGTCACTGAGCTTCATTCAGCCAAATAATGAAGTACAAGGATAGTCACATTTTCAAATACTCAGCCACTGAGCTTTCTTTGGGTTTTTAAGACTAGAAAATGGGAAGTTTCTTTTCGCTGAAGATAATTTAGGTGGCTACCTCAGTACTATGTAGCCAAAATAGTCCACTCTGTAGGTACATGTCCACTTTGCATAATTTAACCCTCCATTTTGACATCTGGATTGAAATTTGAGACTTTGACTGTGCTTAATAATAACATTATAATAATAGTGACTTCACTGCAGGTTTCAAACCATCGTGACATTTGTTATCAGCCATTTCAGGTGATCACAGTTCCTCCAAGATCTACTTTGAATGACTAAAAGTCTCCAACACTAAATTAAGTCTCCCTGATTTAAACAAAACTTAATTATAGGCTACATTGGCCCAGACAAAAAGCCCTTACGTGTCCGTTCTCAGCAAAGCATCACAGTAAGAACTGCTTAGGGCCCGGGTATGAGAAGATATCTGTACAGAAAAAAGGGCTGCTTTGCTTTAAGTTTGGAAGTTATTCTCCTCTACCTCTTAGTTTTAAGAGAAACTTGTAATCTATTATAATACATAAAATAATCTATATGTTGACTAGACCTATATTTGTATGAGCATGTTAGACAGTAGTGTACCAAAGGGGAAACTTGATAGAAATCTTTCAGTTATTTTGTCTAAAGTCATAAACACATTTGTAACGTCTTCTATGAGTGCTCTAATTTAAACTGTTTTGTTTTAGTGTAAGAAATAAACTGTCTAAAAGTACAACCAAGTTTAATAAACACTATACAATAAAATGTTGAAATAGAGCATTTCTGTACTATGGCTGCTTGAGATGAAAAGAGAGTGCATGGGCTGGAGAGATGGCTCAGTGGTTAAGAGCAGGAACTGTTCTTTCAGAGGTTCTGAGTTCAAGTCCCAGCAACCACATGGTGGCTCACAACCATCTGTAATGAGATCCAATAGCCTCTTCTGGTGTGTCTGAAGACAGCGACAGTATACTCATATAAATAAAATCTTTTTAAAAAAAAAAAAGAAAGAAAAGAGAGGGCATCTTGCCTTAGTTTGACTTCCCAGTTTTGTACTTTATTATGGTATCAAAAAGATGTGCAGTCAGTAGAAACTACACTTACACGTTTTGCTGGGGTAGTAATACATACGCATAGCTATATTGTGTATAGCTATGATGTGGCTAATGCTAGTGTCTTGAGAATGCCTAAAGCAGGTAAAGTTTAAACTCTAACGTTCAGTAACAGGTTAGGGATGTATTTGATGCACTTTCAACTTACCATATTTTCAGCTTCAGATGTGTCCACCCAGATTTAAACCCATAACAGAAAGAAGGCATTTATACTCCTGTCATAATCTGTTGCTAGTTGACTCTGTTAGAACTTTTAAGAAACATTAATTCCTTCTTTTGTACTTTTCCTGTACCCAATGGAAGCCTCTGCAGACCGCAGCTGTTGAGCAATAATTTTGCTTTGTTCAAGAGTACCCTCAAATAAAGCCTGATTACGTTGCAAAGAGAAATCACATTTGTATGGGTTCTGTAGATTCTTCTCATGGCCAAATGGAAACCAAGCAGAAAGCTGGTTTGAGTGACAGACAAGGCCACAACTCCTCTAGTCAAAATCATTCCAGTAGTTTTGAACAGTTTCTTTCATAGCAATCTGGTTTAGCTAAATAGAGTTAACCAACTTTTTTTAATATTTTAGGCTTGCCCCTTTATTGTGTATAGCAATGCTGTTTATTAAATTATGTGAAATTCTTTTGACTTGTCTCAGAACATTCTCTTTCTTGAAAAAGCATATAAGTTTGGCAACAATTTTAAGTATCACTGTCTTATCTATTCAAATGAAAGATATTTGTGGCTAGCTAATATAAAGGTGGGAGTTATGAAGCCGGGATGCTGTATATTAATTTTGACAATGGGAGTTTCTTACAGTTTTAGATTTCTCTTGTATTTTACAGCCACTACATGAGACAGATACTGGAAGCTCTGCGCTACTGCCATGATAATAACATAATTCATAGGGATGTGAAGGTAAGTATTTCTCCTCACCAACTTTAATGTTTCTGAAGGGAAAGTAGTCAATAATAAAAATAACCAGATTTTTTTTAATATAGAGAGCATCTTAAACTTTATTTGCAAATAAGAATTCATTTAACTGCTTTATATTCAGAGAGTCATTGTACTAATTTTTAACAGGAACACTGTAATTTCAGTTTCCTTAGGTTTTTTTCCCTAAAATATGCGTGCAAGCTAATGTTTTTCCTCTTTTGCCATCAGAGAAAAAGAATCACAAAGCCAATTGAAAGGGAAACAAAACTATTTTTTTAAAAAGCAACCATATGCTTAAATTTATCATTTGTTTTTCTGTAACTTCTTCACCCAGGTTTCTGTCTTTCAAGTAAAGCTGAAGTATTATAAACTGACAGAAATAAGAGACAAATATAGTACCAAAGTAACAGACACCCCTAACCAAGAAGCATTTCTCACCAAGTGAGAAAGTTGCCTTGGAATGAGAATTGTCTCCGTGGTCTTTGCCTACTCACCACTACTTTACAGCATCATTGCTATTGGCAAAGTAGTAAAATCCAATGTCAAAAAAGATAGGAATTATGAAAGAAGCCAGTTCATTCCAGTAAGTTACCTCCTGACTTCTTACACACATAGTAATCAACATAAAATAATTAAAAATAATGCCTAAGGCTAGAGGAGACTTAGTGTAGCTTAGGAATTAAATTAAAGAAAATAGAACCAATGGGGTTAAAAAATCCTCTCACCAAAAGTAGATATTAAAATAAAAATATTTTTAAATGAAAATAGAATCAAAATTCTGGTAGTACAAACTAGCCTAAGTAGTTTGATACACGGGGGACTCAGTCAACTGTCACTGTACTTCCACAAGTGGATGTCATTTTAACATTTCATGTTAAAGTGGCACGTGGATGTAAACTGTATAAAGGACAACTACTATATTTTGATAGCACTCAAGTAGTTACCTTATATCCTATAGATAAAACATAGTTTACTTTAATAACTGTCTGCATATTGCAGGGACTCTATGTGTGGTGGTTTGCTGCACAGTCCTTGACAGTTTCTTTTTTTAATGTCTTGCTTAAAGCCTTGACCCTACAGTGTTCACAGCACTCTGACTGCCATCCAGTGTGCACCTTATTCTGTGAGCACTAAGTTGTTAGAGTACAAGACTCCAAGGTAACTAAACCACCCTTGAACTACAGTGATATCAAAATAGTATTGTTCTGATTAAGTCTTTCTTTGCTTGAAATCCATTGTAATGTCTTAAATAGAGGCATGACTATAGCCAGAAGATTCCTGGGACCTTTAAAGATTTTCCCATTAATCACAATGCTGGTGTCATAAGTATCTTTCTTTTTCTGTTTGTTTGGCCTACTATTAAAATGATAGTAAACTCTTTGTGATGTCATTTCCAACTCATATTTCTAACAATGGCTTCATGGAGTCTGCTCAGTTAGACATATGGTATCTTGGGAGCAAGATTTTCTTGTAATCGCAGATCCCTCGTGAAAGCTTATTATGTCCTCTTTGGAGAAGATGTACTCCTTTATCCTCAAGAGTCTTTTTATGCCAGCAGTAAATACATAAGGCTGGTATGCTTGGAACACCATAGTCAAGAGTAGTCTTGAGCCAGGACTAAGAGTTCTGGGGCTGTGGCATTAGGGACTTGGGCCAAGGAGGAAGTAAGTGATGAAAGAAGTGCTGAATATGAGAGCATCCCACTACTCTTCCCTCTCCACTCCTACTGCTGCCCAAGCCCACCCTCCTCCTTCTCTTTGGTGCTGTCATGCAGCTAGTTTTTAAACATAGCAGGAACTCATGATTCCAAATACAATCCACTTTGTACTCTTAAAATATCAGTGAGATTGTTGTTCTTTCTTCCTGTTCCATCCTTTTATTGAATTAATGAGAAGTCACAGTCCCTGTTCATCGGTGACAAAAATACAGAAGCAGGTCATAAAGGAGCCCAGTGGGCTTTCCCACTCATGCCTAGCACCTGCCAAGGTGTTTAACTGCCAGAGATTCTCTGAAGTCTGTAGCCCTGGCATATGTTTTCATGCTTAGCAGTGTTGATCCTGGTATATCTAACCTTCAGTATACAGAGGTGGTATATCTTCCTTCTAGACATATTTTTAAAGGCCTTACTCTTTGGTATATTTTAAATAGTTAAAGAAATTAGGTTAGTAGTGGAAATTATTGTAGCTAAAACCTGAGGACTTTCATGAGCATTTCTAAAACTGTCTAATTAATTGTAATGATAGCAAATGAAAATCACTGTGAAATGAACAAAGGTTTCTATTACTGCAAATTAGTTCTACAATATCTTATTGTTCATTCTTTTCAAATACAGAGATCTGACATTGGAACTCTCGTGAAAACTTGACACTAAACAACCCAATAAATGCATAATGCTTTTATTTTTAAAAATCTTTAGTTACACATAGAGAGTAAGAATTGTAGAAAGCTGTCTTAATATTCTATTGCTCTGATGAAACACTATGAGCAAGGGAACACATAAGAGAAAGCACTTAATTGGAGACTTGCTTACAGTTTCAAAAGGTTAGTTCATGTGTATCATGGTTGGAAGCAGTCAGGTTCTGAGAGCTTTAGCAGTAGCTGAGAGCTTTGCATCCTGATTCTTAGATACCAAGCAGAGAGAGAAACTGAGACTGGCATGGGATTTTGAAATCTCAAGGCCCACCCCCCAGTGATATACCTCCTCCAAAAAGGCCACACCTCCTAATCCTTCCCAAACAGTTCACCAGCTGGTGACCAAACATTCAAACATATGAGTAGTAGAGTGTGTGTGTGTGTATGTGTGTGTGTGTGTGTAGGGAGGGGGTGGTCTCACATAAAGCAGCACAAGAGGGAATAGAGGAAAAAAATGTCAATGGAGTGTTATAATGTGTGGTTCTTTCAATGAATACAAGGAAGTGGATATATACGGAGTAAAATTTTCTCCATATATACATATAAGACAAGTATTTTACTCTATAAAATACATTCAGGAAAAAATGATAATCTGAAAGCTTAAAATTTGTAGAATAGATTGCTAGTTTATGTAATGCAATTGTGTATAAAACTGTTTGCTCAACAATTTTATTTTGTGTGAGTTCTGTTCCTGACAGAAATTTTGTCAATATTATAGAACAAATTATGATTATGTATAATAACTATAGTAAAAGTCAGATTTTGATTGGCCATGGTATTTGATATAACAGCAAGCCCAACCAAATAATTCACAAAAATAGTTATATTTGGTTTCATATTCTAGTTTAGTGTCTGTTTATGTAGTTCACAAATATTTGATTGCCTACTTAACACAGAGCATGAGCTCTAAAAGTATCAGGAGAGAGACTAAGTGACATCTTTATCACATACTGCTGGAGTCTGACCATGTGTCAACACTAAGTGACTTTAAACAACAGCTAGCATCCTTTGCTCCCTGTTGTCGGTTAGAGCCAGATAGGAACTGCTGACCTCTGTTACTCAGACTGTTGGCCAGAGCCATGGGGCCAGCTGCACATCAGCTCAAGTGACAGAAACTAGAGAGCTGCTAAGCCTTTTTTCCCTCTGTCTTAATTGACACTTCCCCCGACTCTTTTTATGTGGCTCCATGCCCAGAAGGACAGTGGCTCAGGGTCTTCATAGAAATGGAAGTTAGCAAGCCTGTAGGTCTCAGTTATGGTTTCATGTTGGACCTTTTGCATTTGATTGGTTGTATCAGTTTTTAAAAGTGGAATTAGTCTGAGTTCCAGCGAAAGAAACGTGATCTTTTTTGTTTGTTTTTCTTGGTTTTGTTTTTGTTTGAGGGGTTGGTTTTTGATGTTTGCCCCAGCTGGTCCTGAACTTTCTGTATAGCTGAGGTTGACCTCCTAACTCTACCAACCCAAGTGTTGATATTATAGAAATGTGACCCCCCACCCCACCATGTCTGGTCAACTGCAACATTTTTTTTAAAGTGCTACAAGTCTACAAGGGTAAAAGAAGTTTTTGGGTGTGATCTCTATAGAGAGCCGAACAAATTGTTACAGAGGGTGGTGGTAAGTATCATTACAAGACAGAATCAGAGGGTTTCCTGTAGGAATGAGGAGGTAGAGTTGTATGAGGACAGGGAGACATTTCACATAGAACAAACTGTGTGCAAGGGCCTAAAAGTAGTTTTATTTTGGGTTATGTTAAATTAGTTTCTTTTTCTGAAGAATTACCATGTAATTTTTAGGAAGCATTTAGAAACCTGCTGAAAAAGGAAATAGAGAAGTAATTCTCAGACTGCAAATCAAGAAATCACCAGACAAAAGCACCGTATTTCAATTGTCGGTGAGATTCAACAGAGGGCTTACATTAATGTTGATAGCCTTTATACTCTGGTACCATTATGTTGAAGGTACCTGAAATATGGGCATTTTGCGTGAGTGAATTCAATATTCCATTTACTAAATTGGCATTGTTGAATTTTTCAAGTGCCTACTGTGTGGCAGGCACTGTCCTAGGATCTGGAGCTACACCAGTGAACAAGACAGTCACAGCCCTAGTAGAGCTAACAGGGAGACAGACTAGTCATTGTGAAAAAAGAAGTAAACTGGTATCTGTGGACATATATGTATTCCACAGAGACCAAAGGAGAACCTTTAGGAACCAATTCTCTCTTTATACCCTGAAGATCCCAGAGCTTGATTTCAGGTTGCCAGACTTAGTGGATGGCACATTTACTTATTGAGCTATCTTATGGGACTGGACTTAAAAAATCTTGATATAGTCTGGTTGGTACTGTACTCTGTATCTGATGATTTGAGAGTATTTCTCTTATATTTGCTTACTTATTTTGGAGAAGTGTAGACATTTATTTGTTGATCGAGTACATTGTTGCCATGGTTTTTAAGATGCATTTTGCTCTGGTGTCTCATTTAAGAAGTCATTGAAGGACTGCAGATGTCGAGTGGGCCAGCAGGATGCTTGCTAAGCATGTATGGTGCCCTGTGTTCTCTAACGCATATAAGAAAAGAATATGAATAAAACTCAAAGAAATAAATTCTGCCTAAAATAATAAAAAAAAAAAAGAAAGAAACTGAGAGGCACTGGGGAGGCAGAGGAAGGTGGATCTCTGATTCTGAGGCCAGCCTGGTCTACAGTGAGTTCTAGGATGGCCAGGACTACACAGAGAAACCCTGTCTCAGAGAGAGGGAGGAGGGAGGGGGAGAAAAATAGAGATGGGAGGGACACAGAAAGAGCGAGGAAATGTCGAAGGGGCTGCAGGCTTAAATAAAATTGGCAAAGCAGGCACATTGAGTTGAGGTGGCATGCCACCCAAGCAAAGAAACTAAAAGGAATATGCTGAGCCAGTACCTAAGAGTAAAGAAAAGCCAACATACTAGTCCTGAGACAAGAACACAGGTAGCCTATTTGAGAAGCAGCATAGAAGCCACTATGGCCCAGGCTGAGTGATCAAAACTCAGAATGAGTTAATAGAGAGTGGAGATAATTGAAATCAACTCAGAGCAGAGTAGCTGACAAAGAAAGGGAGGGGGAGGGAGGGAGAGAGAGAGAGAGAGAGAGAGAGAGAGAGAGAGAGAGAGAGAGAGATGTATTTTTGTATTGTAGCTGTATTTTGAAGGTTGTGTCAACAGAATTTCCAAATACTACTCTAGTGAGATTTCCATGCTTACGTATACAGCTGAAGCCATTCCATGCTTGTTTTAGTGGATGATCCTGCTTGCCAGTCATTGTCAGGACATCCATATATTCAGAAATCCCCCAACTGCACCCCTCACATATAATACTAATATATTTCACATGACTAATGATTTAAATTTTCACTTGTTTTATTATGTTAATCTTTGTTTACTTCCTGTTAGTTAGTGAAGAAAATAGAAGAGCATGACAATACTTAACTTTCATGAGGGAAATTTCAGTGGAACTTGTCTTATTGCACTAACAGTCAATTAGCTTTGGAGAAGCAGTTTCTCAAGAAATTGCACATTTTAAAATGGTGAGTCTTAACTTTCGGGGACCTTGGCCCTCCACTTTCACTGAAGTCTAACAAGGTCACCCTCAATTCCCTATACAGGTGCGTGAGTCCCTCCCTTTGTGCTCTCTGGCTGGTGGTTTAGACTTTGGGAGTTCTGGTTGAAACTTTTGATACTCCTTCTAGAAAGGACCAACGCATTCATACTTTGGTCTTCCTTCTTCTATGTGAGTTTTATGTGGTCTATATGTAGATTCTTAGAAATTGTGAGCTTTTGGGCTAATATCCACTTATCAGTGAGTGCATACCATGTATGTTCTTTTGAGATTGGGTCATCTCACTCAAGATGATATTTTCCAGCTCCATCCATTTGCCTAGGAATTTTGTGAACTGATTGTTTTTAATAGCTGAGTAGTACTCCATTGTATAAATGTACCACATTTTCTGCATCCATTCTTCTGTTGAAGGGCATCTGGGTTCTTTCCAACTTCTGGCTATTATAAATAAGGCTGCTATGAACATGGTGGAGCATGTGTCCCTGTTGTATGTTGAAACTTCTTTTGGGTATATGCCCAGGAGTGGTATAGCTGGGTCCCCAGGTAACACTATGTTCAATTTTCTGAGATACAGCCAGACTGCCTTCCATAGTGGTTGTACCAGTTTACAATCCCACCAAGAGTAGAGGAGTGTTCCTCTTTCTCCACATCCTCACCAACATGTGCTGTCACCTGTGTCTCACATCAGTGTTTTGGGGTTATGAACTTGTCTAAGACCCCCCCATAATTAGACATCCAAATTCAAAATTCACATAGTTGGGATTGATCATAAGACGCCTTCTCTAACTAAACAGAGAAGGGGGAGATGCCAGAAGCCAGGACCCTCGCCCTTACCCTCACTCCCTACCTTTCCCCACCTGCACAATGTCCCCTGAAGCTTGGCAACTGCAAGATCCTGCTTAGCAACTGCAGATAGACTCAAAGCAGTGTACCATATCTTCTGAAGAATAGCAGATAGATCATAATTCAAGGCAGTGTACCGTATAGACCATGACATGTTTCAAGGCACAGGCCAAGAAGATTTTGTACTTTTCCACCACCTGGCCCCTCTTACCCCCTCCCCTTGTAAAACATGCTATAAAAAAGCATTTCATGTTCAAAAAAAAAGAAATTAAAAAAATAAAAAAAATAAATTATTTTAAAAAAATGGTGAGTCTTTGCAGTTTAGGGAGCCATGTCATGATGATATAGGATGTCCCAGCAGTCTACTAGTGACATTGCGGTTTGACAATTGGTTGTGGGGAGCTGTCTAAGATATTTTAATATGCTTGTGCCGTACCCTGGCCTTTGCCTAGTAAATGCCAGGAGCATCTCCAGCTTTCCAAGTTGTGGCAACCAAAAATGTCTCCTGAGGAGCCCTTGGGGCTGCTTGGCAAGAATCTGACATGGACCAAGGACAAGGAAATGGGCTGCTTGGCAGGAATCTGACATTAGCCAAGGACAAGGAAGTAGGCTTCAGGCAGGAATCTGACATTAGGCTAGAACAAAGAAGTAATTTCAGGCAGGAATCTAAATCTTAGGCTACAACAAAGAAGTAATTTCAGGCAGGAATCTAAATCCTAGGCTAGAACAAAGAAGTAAGCTTCAGACGTGAAAATGACTTTGGGCTAGGACAGGGAAGTAGGTTCAGATATTTTGGTTATCCTGGTAAGTCCTTAGAAACAGTGATCATGGGAGTGATCATGGAACTTTGTTTATTGCCTTGCTTGTTCTTAACTATTTGTGTTTATTGTCTTGCTTGTTCGTTGACTATTTGCATCTATTGTATTGCTAGTCCCTCAACCTAGAACTGACCTTAATACTTACATGTAATTAAAATGGTATAAAAGCAAAAAGGAGGAGGGGGGATGGGATAGAGGGGGGTTCTAGGGAGGGGAAAGGGGGAAAGGGGATGACATCTGAAATGTAAATAAATAAAATATCCAATAAAAATACTATAATTTTTTAAAATGTCTCCTGAGGCATAAAATTGCTCCCAGGTATTGCCCACTGTTGTAATAGTATATTGTGTTTTACCTCCTTGTAGGCATTAATTGGGGCATGTGTATTCTTTTTTTTTCATCCATTTTCTTCACTTTCTTTATCTTGTGAAAAGTTGAGGAAACTTCCATTATGATAAGGTGATTCTCTCCCCTTGTCCTCTCACCCCTGTTTGAGAGTTCAGTTTTTAGTTCTCAAAACTGCTAGAGTCAAGTGCATATCCACTCAGTCTTAGACCTGGGGTTTCTGGGTATGCTTCTTCAGTGGTCTCCTTTGCAGCCCGTGTCAGTCTGACTGCTCTCTTTGTTCTCCTTCCCCCCACCAACCCCCACTAAGGAAGGGCCTGCCTTTCTTATGAATGCATACTCCACAGTTACAGTAAACAATGGTGGCCGCAGGAGTGTGCATTTCATGAACTAGTCCTTCCTCTTATGCTCCCTCACTGGCATTTCTTTCATAGCAGCTACCACAACTCCAAAAGCCCCTGTGTTGTAAAGAATTGCTTCTCATCAAAACCAACTCACTTCTAATTCTTTTTTTAATTGAAAACATTTTTCATACAATATATTCTGATTATGGTTTTTCCTCCCCATACTCCCAGTTCTTCCCCACTTCCCCTCCCATCCAGACCCACTCCCTTCTGTCTTTATTATAAACAGCACACTGATAATTAGTACTTTGGCATTATTCTTAAGGTTCTTGAGCATCTTGAGCACATTTTGTTTGATTATAGACTCTTAATCATTGGACTCTGAAAATTTTCCACAAATTTTTAAAGGATGAATATTTCTTTTGCTTATTAGAAATAATAGCTCCTTCCAATACTCCTCATCGGAGCCCAGGGAAGCATGTGTCATATAACCAGACAGGTTTTCCCATCAGTTAAAAAAACCTTTCTGTCTCTAGTAACTTTTGAAATGATATCAAAGGAGGTAGCAGGTACCAGATGGCAATCCCCAGCTTTACGCTACACTACCGAAATGCTCAGCAAACGCTTTGTGGTTTGCCTGCAGGCTTTCCTTTCACCTACTTATTCATCACAGCTCCCACCCTGACAGGCTGTAAGACCAGAAAGTCCTGACCAAATCAGAACCAAGGATCATCTTCCTCTCCTACCCAGGGAAGACAGACTTGCTTCAGATTAAATAGTGCATCTTAAATTTTGTTTGCCCAGTCTTAATGGTTTGAATTCCTGGTTTATAATTTCACAGTTGCCGTAAGGAAAGTGTGCATGAGGAAGGAAGAAATGTATATGGGTATTTTGCTTGTATGCATGTCTGTGTCCTTGGAGGGCATTAGATTCTCTGGAACTAAAATTATGGACAGTTGTGAGGCAAAGTGTGAGTGCTGGGAATCAAACCCAGGTCCTCTGAAGGGCAATCAGTACTCTTAACAGATGAGCCATTTCTCCAGCCCTGTAAAGTAATTTTTGAATGATTTTTAAACGTTTATATATATTTTAAATTCGGTGCAATGAGTTAATATGATACGGTTTCCATGAAAATTCTGATCATTTAAGTTCTTCTTAGTCTAATCAGTTTGGGGTCTAAAACTCACGTAAGGATAATTTGTTGTAACTTTGGAGAACTCTGGGCATTTCAGACAGCCTCCTAATGGAGTTAGATGGAGTTATTCTGTGCTTTGCCACTACATTAGACAGCTCAGTTTTCAGCCTGTACAGGTCACCGGGAATTTCCAGTTATCCTTTGTCTCTGCATGTTACTGGACCAAAAACTTAATTGATCTTATGAAAGAATGGGTACTCAGACTGAGGAGATAGGTACAGACTGGGTAGAAGTACTTGACACTACCAAGTAAAAAGGTAGGCTTGGTGACACCTACTTGTATTCCCAGTGCTGGGGAGACAGGCACATCCCCAGCACTTACTAGCCAGTCAGCCTTGCATAATGTGCAAGCCCCAGGTCCCAGTGAAACACCCTTTCTCTCTCAAAATCAACATGGATGGCTCCCGAAGATAAGAACTAAAGTAACTTCTAGTCTTTACACCCAAGCACATGTTCCAACATATGCACCTGCACACATACGCACGTACATATGCAAACAGATACACAGAAGAATAGATATACACTGTAAGTACCTGAAGCCAGAATATGTTCCAACTTCAGGTATTTTTATCTCTCAGTTAGGGAATGAGTTAAAAAGATCAAGGCATTTTTCAGTATTGGATTTTGATGAGAACTACACAAAATGTCTACTAATTTTGAGCACATGGCTCTTAGAGAATCTGCTCCATGAATTGCTTCTACACTTCTTGTTCAGGAACAAAGCCTGCTATGAAATTAAAGATCTGTAGACTCACATGAACTTAATGTAGACTTCTCTTTGAATACCAAAATGATCACCGTGTGGAGGAAAGAAGAATGAGCCTTTGAGCAGTTCCTAACAACCTGCCGAGTTGTGCACAAAGGCTGATTTTACTCAGCTGTTTCATTTGTTTCCATTCAAGAACAGAATGCAAGTAGAAAAGGAAGATGGGGCTTATGATCATTTGGAGAACACATTTTTTTTATTTTTTTAATCATAATGTATACAATACAGAATAGAATCACTCTTTCTTACTGGCAAAATTACATAAAAGAAATTATCACTTAGAAATGATTGCTTCTTAAATATTCTTAAATACCAGAGAAATTGGGATAACCACTTAACTTCATGTCTGTGTTTTTTTCATCAGTAAGTACATTAACATGCTTTGTGGTTGTGATGATTAAAATTATAATCATGAAACATATACACAGAGGGTCTAGCACATAGCAAGTGCTGACTAGCTGGTAGCTCACAATAGGAACATTATCTGATTTAATAATAATTATATTAATTAGGTCATATTTTCTGTTCCACAATTAAAGAAACTAGTATGTAAAGAGAGTGAGTAATTTGCCCAAGATTCTCTAGCTAAATAAGAGATGGAGCTAATATTGAACCCAGAGAGTTCAATATTATACATGATTATACTTCTTTATACTTCATTTGTTTAGTTTACAAAAAGTAATTAAACATAACTATATGGCAGGCACTGTCATTATTGATAACACTGTTATTTATATTGGAAATATATGAAAATAGGATATAGATGGGCATGTAATTGCATGTGTATTGTTTTTTATGTTGATAAGTATCCAAATGTTTGTAAGTGAAATCTATGTATTAAATATTAGAATCATTAGCCGGGCGGTGGTGGCACACGCCTTTAGTCCCAGCACTTGGGAGGCAGAGGCAGGTGGATTTCTGAGTTCGAGGCCAGCCTGGTCTACAGAGTAAGTTCCAGGACAGCCAGGGCTACAAAGAGAAACCCTGTCTCGAAAACAAAAAACAAAACAAAACAAAAATATTAGAATCATTGAATATTGCCTTTCCCAGTAAAATGAGCCAAATAATACCAAATTGACTTCACACTGCCTTATTCATTCAATTAGATGAGATTTAAATAAAGACTTTTCTTACTGGTTGACTTTTCCAGTACTTACATGTTTCTAATTATTTTTTCAAGTTACCAACAAAATCAAATCTGAGCATAGATGGGTACTTGCATTAGGTTAGAAAGTAGGGAAACCCATAAGCCTTTCTGGTTCTTCATCCTATAGACATAAAATATTGTGTTTTGAACAGAAGATCCACAACTGACTGAAAACAAAAAAAAATTGTCTGACTTTATACACAGTAGAATCCTTTTGATATACTTGACTTGCCTTTCAAAGTCTCTGCCATCTCGTCTTTCAGTATAAGTAGAACTGTAAGTTCAATTTTATGCATATATTTGTTTTTAAAACCCATAGAGGTTTTCTTGGTGCCTATTAATGTCACTGAAAGAGTCACATGCATTTTTTTTCTATTTTGTGGTGTTTTCTATCCAAAAGCCAACCATAAGGTAGTATGGGCAGTGAATTAAGATTTTGTAAGGAGATCATATAGTGTCTTCTTGAATGTTTTATCTAATAAAAGAAATATGATGGGGTCTGTACTACTTCTGGCTGATGCAAGACAAGTGAGGATATTTTTTGCTTCTATTAAATAATTCAGCTGCTGACAGTCTCCTTCTCTCTGGTGCAGAACATAAAAAATGGGTTTAAAAATACTATATGGAAGAAAGCAAACTACTAGGAGGACCTGGATAATCAGAAGGTGTCTTTTCACAGATCTGTAGGTCAAATGTTTCTCAGTAATGGAGGTACAGGTTCTTACTCTTCTCAGGTGGCTGACTAAAGAATAGTATGATGTCACAACTACTAAAAAGGAGAATCCAATAAATGTGGTTCCAATGAGACCCGCAATCTGAGAAGGGCTGCCTCCCAGTTCCATCTGCCGATTGTAGCACTGGCTCTCTCCTTCTTCTGTAGCCTCGACCGCTGAGTAGTATAGGATAACTGGAATAATTACGACAAGTACAACTCCCCATATGTAAATGCACATTGTTCTGGCAAAGTTGGGCTGGCGAAATCTTTTCAGTAAGTGACCATAAAACATTCTCTCGTAGCATGAGGTGGCCTCTTGCACAGACTCCTTTTTCACTAAGGTAGCATAGCGGCTTATGGCAATCCAGGTTAAAATTAAGAGGCTGACAAACATACTTACATGCATGGATAGAGTTCCCAAAAAATTGACCAGTCTGCATTGTACAGATTGATATTTCCAATAAAAACCCTTCAAGAAATATATACCCATGAAAGGCATAGCAGTGCACACAAGTAAGTTTGCAGTCACAAGATTTGCCAAGTAGATATGTGTTGATGTTTTCTTACCTATTTTTGTTAAAAATACCCACTGAGCAAGTGAGTTTCCAAAGAGACCAACAATACATAAAAAGATGTAAGTGATCGGTAGAGCTGTAGTAGAGATCACGGATGGTTGAATGCATGTCGAGTTATTATTCATTTATATTAGACTTTCTTGATTTTAGTCACAGGAGCTAGAATGGAATTATGTATACTTAATATTAAAACTAACAACAAAAGGCATTTTTCTTTGTTTTGATGGAACAAGAAAATCCAGGTAGTTTCTTACCTTTTGTAGTTGTCACAATGGTCTGGTTAAAGTAAAAGCAACAGTACTTAAAGCAATGGGTAATACCTTCGTCTAAAAAGCAAAATTTGATACAAATAGTTAATTAAATGCCTGCGGTTTATCATTCATAAGTTGGAGAAATTTATACTTCTTAGATTATAAAGCAATATATAAGTGATGGTAGATTTTACCTAGCCATCTAAAAGCATAAAAAGAGGACAGTGGTCCAAACGTGGGCACATTAAGAGAAAGGTCAAACACACCACATTATAAAATAACTTAAGAATTAACAGTTTTATTAGAAAGTTTTTATACTTAAGCTTTTCTTTTTAAAACTAATAAATAAAAGCTAGTTTTTAATTCCAATATTGATTGTATTCAGTAATCCAGAAGTAAGCCCCATTCCAGATGTACAAAACCTTCAGACAAGATCCCGAATAAGGATAAACTCCAGAACCCATGGTCATTACAAGGTCACCAATAATCTCTCATTCCAAATACTGCCAAGCAATCACACTCCAATAAATTGCATTATGTATCAAAATTATACTTGGTATGCTTGATGGCTAGAGTATGCTAATGTGTCTTCTTCTGGAATCTAGTATCTGGTTTTTCAGGATTTGTTTATTTAGAGGATATAGGTTTTCAACCCAGTATAAATGTAGACATGGATTTTACTTTTTTAAATTTACTTCTATTATATGTGCATGGGTGTTTAGCTTGCAGACAGTTGTGAGTTACTGTATGGCTGCTGAGACTCACTCAAACTTGGGTTTTCTGGAAGACCAACCAGGGCTCTTAACCACTGAGGCACCTCTCCGGCTCTGGTGTCTACTTTTTTATATATCCTCTTTTTAAGTCTTTCCTGGCGCAGAGGTATATATGAAGACATGAGAAATCCCAATCAAGCTCTCTTCTTTTTTTGCCTTACTTTTTTCAGGTGAGAAGAGCATAGAACAGTTACTAGGTTCTGGTCAAACAACAATCCTGATTTCTATTTTCCAAAGTTGTGGCTATCATTAGCAACTTTATAAATTATATTTATTGATTTTTAAAAGCACATGATTTCTCGAGTTTCACCATTGACTTTTGGGGCAGCATATTTTGCACACTTTTATGCTCTATAGCAGAATTTCTTAAACTTTTGTTAATCACCTTCTTTCTTTTGATGATAAACATAAAAAGGTTTTCCCACAGAGCATCTTCTGATCTCTGCCCTCTCAGGATTGTATTCTCTACCTCACTTCAGAATCTTGGTCTTATTATTTTCTGCATCTTGAATTGCTTTAAAATTACATCAGATTTTATAAACATGAGGATCATTTCATAGTATTTTATCATTTTGAAACAAGTTTTAAGCCAATCTCTTCCCTAAACACTTAAAAGACTATGCAGTTGGTCTGCACCAAGTCCTGAAAGCCTTACTCAAGGTCTACCACTGTTTTTGTTTTACCTCTTTATTATTTTTATTCAGCAGGGCTACATATGGTGTTTCAAACTGCAGTTGCAAATACTCTTAAATATGCAACCTTAACCTTGTAACCTTGCTGATTTCAAAATTAGGCAAATAGAGATTGAAGGGAACCAGTTCGTTTATTGAGAAAAATCCCCTTCCATTCAAAAGAAATTTGGGTTTTACCGAAAGGCCAAAGCTTTTTTTAAGGGATGAAGCTTCTTTTATGCAAAGCAGTAGCCTCTACCTCATAGAGATAATGCATTATGTGCTGAAAGCAGCAGAGGTTATGGTACCTCGATGAATATCAGTAGCAAATAGTCCCTAATGAAAGGAGAGCAAAAGACTACTATTGAGAAGCCAGATGTTGAGTCTCTCCAAAAACAAATGACAACTAGCTCCCCTTCTTCAGCCTTCCAAATTCATGCCCCCTTCAATAATAGCCTTTGATTCTAAGCTACTAGAAAAATAGTTTCAAAAAATTGTAAAATGCAATTAAACGTGAGAAGTCAAATAAAAGTGAGCTCTTACAGAATTGCTTCCAAGAAAATGTCTCCAAGTGTGCATTCTCCTCAGCAGAATGTCTGTGTGCACACTGTGCTAATTTGACAAATGAGAAAACTTCTACAACTCTAGCAGTTAGTTACTCATGGCTATTTAAACACTTCTGATGCTGACTACCTTATTTAATGATCAGACTTCACAATTCAAACATTGTAGTCCTTTTAGACATTTATAAAGTTAACCTTTAAGCTAAAACTGAGCAAAGAATTACCCTTACCTGTATAAGTAGCTTATACTCACTAAGGTTTCACACTCCACAATTCTCTGATCTTTACTCTTCCAGTATCCTTAATCAGTATGAGTAGAGTCTTGCATGACACCAAGTACAATGGGGAGAAAAAGGAAATTAGACTGTTGAAGAAATCCAATAGTTACAGTAAATATAGCAAGTACCTCCTCAAAAAAAAAAAAAAAACAAACCAAAACAACCCTCATTTCTCTATTTCATTAGTAGGAGGAAGTTAGTGGGTAACATATATATGTGTGTGTGTGTGTGTGTGTGTGTGTGTGTGTGTGTATCGTATAAATAGATATATATATTGTATAAATAAATATATATTTAATATACTTATGATTATTTCATAAAGTAGTTAGCTTTATTATTGAGATGGCTAAAGTTACACTTCAAAGGTTTAATCCCACATAGCTAATTATTTTTCTATGAGCATGATAGAAAGAACTACTTTCCAGTAACTCAATAAAATATCAATATAAATTTGTCTCTAAAATTAACAACAAAATCATTTGGGGACAGCTTCTTTGCAATCCATCTTGTTCAAGAGTAGAGGAAAACAAAACTTCAAGTTTTCTTATTTATACCAGCTTGCTCAAATAAAATATCACTAGGCAGGATTAAAATTCATGGTCATCAGTGGTCTCTACTGTTTTAAGGTTGAAAAAGCTGATGCCCAGAGATGCTGTCTGTATGCTCAGAGTATACATAGGGACTAGAACCCAGTTTGGTTACTAATAAGCAACTTTTCTTTGCTTTTAATTGGCATATTCTACCTCCATTTGGAGTTGAAGTAGTGGATATATGAGTTAGAACATTTTATGATGGATTTTGGAAGTAGCAAATATGTTTAAAACAAGTTAATAGATATAGCATGTGGTCTGAACTGACCTTAAGTGAAGGCTAAATGTACATTTATCACCGACCACTGAACTGCCTATATCCCCAGCCCAGTTCTGCCAATTCTTGTTTCCAAATCCAAGTCCACCTCATCTGCTTACCACTTGTCTAGTACGTAGATGATGAGAAGTTGGGTTTACTCAAAGATTGATCCTGAGAAGCTGGAGAGGACTGCCATCAGCAGAGTTCTATCTTGGAGAACTGGATTACAAGAAGGGCAGAAAAGCCTGGGTTATACAGTGGGACAATGGGCAGGAAACTCTGTGCTCATTCCCCTGCCCGCCTCTGGCTAGAACTGTAATCAACCTTGACCTCCTGAAGATAGTTAGAAACACATTAGTTATCTACAAGTTAACCTTGATAGCAATTTGTATGCTTTGTGTTAACTGATGCAGAGAATTAAAAGAACAAGGGGAGCTACATATTCTGATGTTATCACAAAGTCACCAGGAGTTGGGGATGGAGGGGGTCAGTCAATCTAAAAATTGTTTGGCAATTCACATTTTTCTCATTTAGGTGAGCTTTTCTTTAGCATTTAAAGTAACAAAAGCAGAACAGGCAAAGGTAACTGCTGGGAGAGGGAAAGAGGAGGTGGCCACATAATTTCTCACCATTACCCCACTGCGTGTTCAACCTGGCCCTACTCGAGGACATTTGCATATCTGGCAAGCCCTTTTCCTAGACCTGAGTTCTCCAGGATGGACAATTTTTTAAAAAGGTGGCCATTGCTCCATTCTCAGACTGTTTTAGATTTCACTGTCATACATTTTCCCTAAACAGTGCAGTTCATGCAGGTATTTGTTGGAGTTTCTACCACATTTCTAGCAGCACATGGAGGTCCCAGAAGTAGAATGCTAACCACAAACTAGAGCGTCTTAAAATCCAAGGAAGATGTGGTGAGTAATACAGACTTGAGCTGCTCTGAGAATTAGAAAATTAGTTGAATTGGTAAATCACAATGGTTCTTTACGAGAATTGAGAGGAAAGACCAAAGAACATGTGATGAATGGAAAACTGGACTCAGGGAAGGAACAGCTCAAGTGAGACTACTAGGTAAATACTATCAAAGGTTTTCTAAGACAGTAAACAGTACTCTCCAATAGTAGAAAAAAGTAATGGCAGGAAACACTAAGCTAACAAATAGTACTTGTCATAGAGCTATTTCAAGAATATTAAGCCAAGTTGTAAGTTCTCTAGGAAATAGTGTGCCCCTTTGGACTTCCATGTCACAAGTTTTCTCTGGTTCTTTGTGTTTTCATCATTCTCCTCTTCAGAGTACTGCTTCCTTTGTCCACGTGTAAATGTCGTTATCTGATTACTTCTCAGATCATCTGTCCAAACACTTCTCCCCTCCATACTCTTCTAATCTGCTTCAGGGAAGTTTCTAAATCTGGACCCTGGAATCCTTTGGAGTACTTTAGGAAAAGTGATACAAAAGGCAGGCATGTGCTCATTCAGTTTTGCAGCCCATGTCGAGCTATTGTTACAGCCTCTATCGACTTTGAAGGTCACTTACCAGTTTCCCTCAAAACCAAAAGCAGGAGGACCTTAGTCATACCTGAACCTGTGTGTTTCAAATGGGAACTGATTTTTGGCTCTCCAGGCTAATCTCTAAACTGGCTACAACTGGACAATATAAAAATTGTCCATCTGACCAATCAGCAGCTTAGGGCATTGAGAGGGAAGCTGTTATGCAAGACAAGAACACACGTCTAAATATGTACATTTTAGAACACCACATTCTTGATTTCCCTCAAAGGAGGCCATGGTAACCCTTATTCATTTCAATGCTTACCCAAGCCAATTAGCTTTAGACGTGCAGTGCAGTCCTATTACTCAAAGCTGTGGTTTGTTCAAGTTCAGCGAACCTTCTGTTCTCGTTAGGATGTGGTATCTGGCCACAGCCTTGTTTCCAGTGCTACTGTTCTCAGGTCCTCACATCCTACTACAAGAAGCTGTAGTTGTGGAAGACCCCAGTGTAACTAGAGTTTTAGGATGAAAGCTCCATCTCCAGAAGCCCTAACAGGCTGATCTTGGCCGCCCATCTTACTATGCCAATTCCAGAAGCAAATGACAAACTGTAAAAAGCAGAGGAAGGAGACATAATCATGTGCACATCAAAAAGAGGAACAGATAAGTGTCTGCTGACCCCAAATCCCTCTACAGGGTACCGATATCAGCTGTAAGTTTTAAACAGAGGGCAAACTGAGGCTGGGAGACAATAGCTGTGCATAATTAAACAGCCTTAGTCAAGGTATAGCCAGTAGTTTGTGTGACTCACAGATCATTGTCTCAGTTCTGGTTCATCAAAGGTGGTCTGCAGACATTCTTATTGTTTGAGGAAACGGGGTGGTCCTCAGGAGATGATTGCTCATGCTTAGAACTCACTGGATAACTGCCCTCATCTAGGTGATGGAATCCAAGGGAGGGAGGGCTAGTTTAGGATAATAACTGGACATCTTTGGTACCTTTTAGGCATCTAGAACAGGACATAATAAGAAGCTGATACTAAGATGCCCCCTTTAGTCCTGTCTCTGTGTCCTTGGCCTCAATGGACAATGGAATAAATGATCATTTGATAGACACTCCTGGAGTGATCCATATTTGCATATGTAGATATAGATAATGAGCCAGATTAAAAGGGATAGATGCAAAATAAAGGCAGAGACACCAGGCTTGCTCTGTGCTTTTAGGTCCCTGGGGACCTGAATGAGAAGTCAGTGCTTTTTAGGACCATCAGGGGGTTTTCCCCCTTCTTTTTGTGGATGTGTGCATGTGTTCATATGTGTGCAGGTGCATCTTTATGCCATGTTTCAGAACCAACCATTCTTTTCTGTGGGTTCTTTGAAAGCCAAAGGTAAAGATGGAAATGGGCCAGCAGTTCTCGTGTTACTGCTGTGCCTGTGCTATCTTTGAAGTATGCAAAGAAACTTACTTTCTTTCCTTAAAAGCAGACATTTCTGAAAATAAGTCATTTGGTAAGAGTCTGAGAGAAATGTGACTTATCGCAAATTCCCACAAGCACATGCCCACATCACAACACAGCCAGAATGCAGAAAGATTAAGATCATGTATCAGTGCCCAGAATTCTCCATGCTTCTTTCCAAGAACAAGGTCATTTTATTACTAGCCATTTCTTTTGAATTTGTCTATAAAATTGTCCTAAGAGTAAGGCTGTGTTTGCACCCCTTTCTGGTTGACCCCAAGTATTAAATGCTGTTTCATCCTGACTCATATTAAATAAGATAGCACTCACAGAATCTGTTATTTTTTATTTTATTTAAAAAGACATTTCATACAGTATATTTTTATCATATCCTTTCTCCTCATCCAAATCTTCCCTACCCAACTTCATGTTCCCTCTCCCTCCTTCCCCTCCCCCTCTTCTTTGTCTCTTTCTATCTCTCAACAAAAAAAAAAGAAGAGAAAAGAAAACCAAAACAAATGAAAACTAAGTAAATAAGATAAATAACAACAAAAAAGGCACCCGTGCAAAAAGCATACCATGTGTTTGGGCCTTATTGCTTCTGATTAGGTAAACAAGTTTCTCATATCTCCTTCCGACCAAAAATAGCTTTTACTTAGGTCAACTTTTCATGTAATCTGAAGCTTATATTTTGCAATCCTAAATTTAATGTTACCCTTTACCCAGTGGATTCTAGCAATCATTGGTGATTCCTACTAAACTAGGAGTCTCATCCATTGGCACTTGCATCTTGATGCAATCTTTCGATGTATGGAAATAGTTTAGAGTTGAAATTAGTCATTCCAAACAAGTATACATACGTGGCTCCGTTTCTTATATGTTCTCGTTGCCTTTCTTTTAGGAAAAATCAACCTGAAGTGTGTTAGTTTAATAAGACTAAGCACTGATGCTTGGGAAATAATAAATTTACTTGAGTTCCACGTCTCCAGAAATACCTAGTAGAAAACAATTGGAGAGAAAACCTTTATTAAGTTTTAACACAGAACAGCTCTGTAAACTGCTTGCTTCATTAGCGCTCTGGCCGGCAGAGGGCAGTGTATCACCGCAACAAAGCTATTTTTTTTTTTTTTTAATTTGCTTAGTTTCCAGCTGGAAATGACTGCAGTACTGGCTGGGGAAAAAAAATTGAGGAGTTTGTCCTTTTAAGCGCTAATAAATCTATAAATGTACCTTTTCTAGTGCATGAAAACCACTTTTAAAAATAATAAAGTAAAAATAATTTTAAAACAATAAATTCTCTCATGATGAAAGCCCAGTGCCACTCATCAGCCATGAATAGAATAAATCATTTAAGGCTTGTTTTTGTCTTATTTTGTTTTAATGATTATCATGAGTCACCTTTGTGAAATATTTATGACTCTGATTATCCTGGAGGTTAAAAGAAAGTCTGGCAAGCTGGGTGTGGTAGTGCACACCTTTACTCCCTGCACTCAGGAGGCAGAGGCAGATGGAGCTCTGTGAAGCTAGTCTGTCTTCTAAGACAACCAAAGCCACATAGTGAGATCCTACACCCACTAAAAATAAGAAAAAGGAAAAAGAATAAAATGGTCTAACATTTTAACATGGGACAATTTTGTTGTCATCTTCTGGTATTTAACCTCTAAAATAAAATTATGGCAGCTGATTATTTGAAAAGTCAAATAATGCTAAAGGGCTAATCATGAAAATAGTTAACAAATGTATTTTAAAGTATATTTTATCCTCTGAAGAAAATATTAGAAGAGATACTCTTTCTCTTCCACTGTCCTCACTTCCTCCGGTACCCAATCAACTATACTGATCCTTCCTCCTAAAGGTGCCTCACAGCTCAGCTCTCTACATCAGGGGCACATCCATGGTTTTATCCCTGAGAACATGTGGTTTGTCACTGAATCTTCAGTCACCACCTCCCATCCTGCACAGATCTCTCACATGAAGACATAGTTCCCTCGTCCCACCTCACTAACAGAAAAGCTGGCAAGTAAAATCACTCAGAGAACTCACTTTTCCTTAAAGAAATGTCTTCTATCCATTATCGCCTCTTTAAAATGTAGTTTGAATACACTGTTTTCATTTTAATCTACCACATTTCTTTTAATATGCTTTCACTGTGGATGGTTTGACTAGGCTAGGCTTTTATATTTTTTCCCGTAAGTGTAGTAAGCTGGCTCTCTCCCTAGGGATTAATAAGGTATGTGTAGCTTAGAGGCCACTGTTTCCTCAGCAACATTCCTCAAAAGAAAGAACATTGTGTTTTGCAAAGGGACCTCACATGTCCCGGGCAGGTCCTAGAGCTGTTGAACTGCTTTGGTTCCTTCTCATATTAAAGCCTATATCAAATGTACCACAAATCTGGGCCATTGCCTTTGTAATTTTTGTCCACCATGAATAAATGCCCTTTCCCTTTCTGTGCTTCTAGAACCCCAATCTACCTTGGCAATAAAGCTAGAAGAAAAACCTATTCCTGCTAGTTCTAGAAGTTTGTTCAATCCTGAGAGTAGGTACAGTCACTGACATCTACAGTACCACAGCCTAAAAGGATGTAGAAAAATGATCCCTACAGAAGGGTAAGGGAGCACTTCTCCCACCCCTCTAGGCTGTACCCATCACTCGAGGTTTCACTATCATGAGGATCATAAATATCCAATTATTGGGTCAGAAGACGGCACTTGCATTACTTCTCTTCCTAATTGCCACACATACTCAGAACCATGTAATCTTCACCCACAGGAGCTGACCCCATGTGTCCTGTGTTTTTCTAGCCTTGCTGGCCACAAAGGGGAAGTGAATATGAACATGCATGCAAACCCGTCAGTTCCCTTTGTAGCCAGCTCAATGTGTTCACTTAAAAATATAGAGGAAACGGTGTTTTTCTTCTGAGTACAGACTGAATTTCCCCATACAGATGAGCATTTCTGCTTCTGACAGATGGAGAGGGGGTGCAGGAGGAAAGAAGAGTGCATACAGTTATGAGAAACTGGTCTTAAAAGAGAAAGTAGGGACACAGAGACAAAACTGAACTGGGGAAGAGAAAGAGGTGCTACTGCGTACAGGAAAGGAAAACGGCAGAAGGGAGTGTCCGAGGGGCTAAGAACATCTCATTTGGAGGACAGCAGAAAGAGGCAGGAAGGAAACAGAGAAAGGAACTGCTATTAAAAGACTCTCTGTAAAGTCTATGCCAGCAGGATTAGCAGAAGGCATAAAGAACTTTGATCTAGAAACTTGTTGTTGTCCAATATTTGAAAATAGGGTATACTGGCCATGGTGGTATTCACTTATAATCCCTGAACTTGGAAGACTACACTAGAATACACTAGAATAGTATGTTGAACACCAGCCTGGGCTATGTGAAGAGTTCCTGCCTCCAAAGGAACAAAAACAAAAATAACACAGCAGAGGGATTCGGGTTACTACTGTCACTTGAGTTCCGACCATTGAAGCAGACCTCTAGGGAGATGGCCTTGTTGCTATTTTCCATTGCAATGTGATGACTAGTTCAGTGATCCAGATTATACAGAAAAGCCAAGGCTCAGATACATATTAATGTACCTTCTGGCATCTCTCCAGATGCCCTCACATCCTTTGTCTGCTTGCTGACTCTCAAGAGTATGGTCTGGCTAGCATAAAACGGAATGGATCTGTTTCCTCTCCAGATACTGCTGTTAGGAATGCAAGCTAGGCTTCAGTTCGCTTTGTGAGTTTCTTCTAGAGTTGGCACAGAGCCACTTTCATTGTATACCTCTCTAGATCTCATGTTTACCCTCAGCTTCCAGCTGTGTATTTCTACCTTTCCTCTGGTATTTGGCTATTTGGATAACATACCAGATATTTTCTGACTGCTGGGTACTTTTATTAAGTCTGCGCTCTTAACAACTCTCTGAGTGAGGTCCAGCCATTACTCATGTTTTTCTCGGGAAGAGAAAGAGCATGTCCAAGGCAACTTAAAAATGATGGAGCAAATATTTGAACTAAGGCAGTCTTTTAGCCTGTCTATTACGCTACTTCTCTGTTCATTATTTACTGAAGTGTTATTAAGCTCTAAGTTGCATTTGACTTCTTCCCATGGTCATAGCAATAAGTCATAGATTGTACTCCATATCCATCGGCCAACGCTAACCCACTGGACTGTTAGAATAGGCAGTACGGACATTTCCTCTGCACCGCTTCGCCTCAATTTTCTTTCATTTACTAGTGAACCACTAATTCTTCCCCATGACATGTTTAGTATTTAATCGGGACATCTGGTCTGAGACATTGTGCTCCTTTTGTTTTCTTTTTTCTTTTTCTTTTCTTTTTTTGTTTTTTGTTGTTTGTTTGTTTGTTTGTTTGTTTGTTTTTTGAGACAAGGTTTCTCTGTGTAATCCTGGCTGTCCTAGAACTCACTCTGTAGACCAGGCTGGCCTCGAACTCAGAAATCCACCCGCCTCTGCCTCCCAAGTGCTGGGATTAAAGGCGTGCGCTGCCACCACCCAGCTGACATTGTGCTTCTTAAAAGTATTTTTGCATATTTATGCGCAAGTGCTTAGATTTTGTAGTTTTAACACTCAGAAAGCATTTCTATTTTTATGTTCTCAGGGGTCCCCTCATTTGATCCCTCAGTACTATTTGTAAGTGAAGTGCTATGCTATCAAAAATATCATCTGATCTATGAATTTTAGAGTCCTTGGGGAATTTATATTAAGACTAGTTACTAGCTAGATTTATTTTTTACTTAGTTAGTTAGTTAGTTAGTTAGTTAGTTAGTTAGTTAGTTAGATCCTAGCTGAAGTTTCCCTTTCCTCCTGGACCCCCACTACCACCTCCCCTCTCCACCCATCCATCCACTCCTCTATTTCTCTTCAGAAAAGAGCCTCTCATTGGGTATCAACCAGCCACAGCATACCAAATTACAGTAAGACTAGATACGTCTCTCCTATTAAGGCTGGACGAGGCAACCCTGTAGAAGGAAAGGATCCCAAAGGCAGGCAGCAGTCAGATCTCAAAGGCAGTCAGCTCTCACTGATAGGAAGGAGTCCCACAAGAAGGCCAAGGTACATAACTGTAACAGATGTGCACAGGGCCTAGGCCAGACTCATGCAGGCTCCCTGGTTGTCAGTTGGCCCCTATGAGCCCGGGTTAGTTGTGGATTTTCTTGACCCCTCTGGCTCCTACAATCCTTCTTCCCCCATTTCTGCAGGATTCCCCAAGTTCCACCTAATGTTTGACTGTGAGTCTCTGCATCTGTTTCCATAAATTGCTGGCTGAAGCCTCTCTGATGACAGTTGGGCTAGGCACCAACCTATGGGTATAGCAGAATATCCTTAGGAGTCATTTCATTGCCTTTTTTTTTTTCAGTTGTGTTTGGTTCCATCCCAGGTTTCTGGGCTATCCAGCTTCTGGTTCTTGGCCCTCCAGGCAGTGTCAGGGGTGGCCTCCCTTTCATGGCATGGATCTCAAGCTTGACCAGTCATTGGTTGATCACTCCCACAATTTCTGCACCACCTTTTCCCCAGCACATGGAGTAGGCAAGACAATTTGTAGGTCAAAGTTTTGTGGCTGGGTTGGTGTCCCAGTCCCTCCACTGCATGTGTTGCCTGGTTACAGGAAGTGGCCACGTCAGGCTCTGAATTCTCCATTGCTAGGGGTCTCAAGGGCTAGATTTATTGATAAAGGGGTTTTCTTTTGTTTTTTGTTTGTTTGTTTGTTTTTGTTTTGTCCTTGCTACTGTTGTTGCCTGGTAGAAGAAGCAATTGAACTAAGTATAAGTACATAAAAGTTGAAGTTATTTGTGACCCATTTAAACAAGAAAGGACTGAGATCCAGAATATATAAAGAAGCACTTCAACCATTTTCAATAAAGAAAGAAAGTTAAGCAACTGGCGAGGAGGGGGAAGTGCAGCTATGAACAGACCATTCACCCAAGAGAAAGTCTACATGCAGGAACTATTACAGATGATACTCCATTGCCCTAGTGATCAGGAAAGTGCACACTGAAGCCACAAGGAGATACCATCTTACACCTATCTGATTGACAAAAAGTAGTGTGTGATGAAACCAAGTGTTAGCGAGGATGTGGGCAGCTAGGAGCTCATTTCTGCCTACTTGTGAGATTGAATGTAGAAGTAATAAAATGGCTTTGGAAAATGATCAGGACTGGGATATGCTGAAGACCTGCATAGTCTTTGCTTGAGGTGTCGACTCCAAGGAACCTCCCTTGGCGAGCAGAAGACCTCTCCTCTCCTCTCCTCTCCTCTCCTCTCCTCTCCTCTCCTCTCCTCTCCTCTCCTCTCCTCTCCTCTCCTCTCCTCTCCTCTCCTCTCCTCTCCTCTCCTCT
>NW_021604704.1:3117746-3128294 GCF_004785775.1 Grammomys surdaster
TCTCCTCTCCATGACTCCTACTAACAGAAAAACTGGAAACCACCTAAATGTCCGTTGGTAGGGGAAATGGAGAAATGAACTCGTGTTGATTTGTGTCCTGTGACACTTCATTTGTGAAAAGAAATAAAGCCTCTGTGTTAGACATAGATAACCATAACTATAGAGGGAAAAGCTATAAAATGATAAAATAGTAGTTACACCACATTTAAACTTTTGTTTAAAAAAGAGTGTATCTTGTTATACACATATGTGTTAGAAAAGTGCAAAAATATACATTGAAACAATGTATGTTCTGTTGAGAAATGGACTTTGGGGGATGCTGCAAGATAAGCTTTAGTATATCTAACTTTGAATCGTGTGTATGGGTACTAGAGAATCATTATTGTATTATCACCACCTTCTATGTTAAGACAAGGTCTCACTCCATTACCCCAGCTGGCTCTGATCTCACTGTGTAGCCCAAGCTGACCTTGAATTTGCTATCCTCTTACCTTTGTCTCCTGAACAGCTGGGTCTAAATGCATGTACCACCATGCCCAGTGAGTCAATTGTTAAGTAATTACAAAACAAATCTGTTCAATTTGAAACATAGGTATCTAACTATCTATTGTAGTGTGGATTGAACCCCCCCCCCTTTAAAAATGTTTCTAATTTTTAAAAAACTTATCCAAGTATAATAATGCACACCTGTAAAATACCAATGACCAAACAGTAAGGTAACAAGTTCAAGGCCAGACTGTACTACATATCACTTTCCTATTTAAAGGAAAAAAGATTTATATACACATAAAGTAAACTTATATGTGAAATTACCAAATAAGATAAGTAATGGCTAACTGTTGCTCCTGAACTAATTTCACTGGGTAACCAAAGCTAAAAGCGACATATGTATCCAAACTGTAACTGAAAAACTTTTCCAGGTTTCATCTTGTGATAGTTCCTTATGTGTTTTCATGAACCTGACAAAAACCAATTTACCGTTTAAAAAAAAAATATATGTTCTGCCTATCTGGGTTTGCGCTGAGTTAGCTTTCAAGATTCAAGTAGAGCTTACAAGAAAGGTATACAAATGTATGACAGCCAGAAAGCCAGTCTTGAAGGTTTGTGGATTTTGACATCATACAATTTTGATAAATGATAAAAGTTTTTGTACTAATTGTATATTAATAGTACTAAGTTTTGGGGCGGTTAGGGTTGTTTGTTTTTAGTAACTATCATCTTAGAGGCTTAGAAAAATAACTCAGTTGATAAATTGCTTGCTACACAAACAGTAAGACCTAGATTTAATCCCCAGCACCCACATGAAGACTTTAGGCATAGGAATACACACATGTTATTCTAGAGCTAGGGAGGCAGACAGGAGAATCCCTGAGGCTTGGTGGTCAGCTAGTCTAGCCTGATCAGAACTGCAGGTTCAGTGAGTGACCTTGTCTCAAAAATAAGGCAGAAAGTGATTGAGGATAACATTTCATGCTGACCTCTGGCTCCCAATGTACACCTGGACACATGCATGCCCATTAATGTATATACACACAAAAGACATCTTGGCAATTACCAATGTGCCTAGGGAGAGTGAACTGACAAAGAAAAACATTGTCTTAATGGAGACGATCTGTGGAATGGAAGGTTCTCAGTTTGCATTCCCTCAGTTAAATACAGTTGCTGCGGACACACCACAATACAGTGACATGCACCTGCAGGATAAAAGGCATATAAATACATGTTTACTTTGATTCCCATTTTGTTGCTTGTAAACATGAAGGAAGGAAATAAGAGGCAAAGTGGAATTTAGGACAAACCGTTTTTCCAGAACTATGACCATTGTTCTCACCACCCAACCAACTCACCAAGTCTACATCTGCAAACCCAAACTAGGACACTATAGCAGCCAGTCATCCAGGCACAACACGGGTATTTCTCTATAGAGATCGCTATCAATGCATTAATAGAAAACTATTTCCCATCCACAGATGATTTAGCCATCTATGTTTTTAACAACTAACTTCTTTATTTACAACTAACTTTTAATTCCATTTAATTTCCTTTGGTTTGGTACGATGTGAGGATATAAATTGGCTTTTTTTAAATTGGCACAGCACTGTTTATTAAGGCATTTCTTCCTTCTTGAAGCTCTTTGCAAATGATTCCTTTATTTGCAGGGATTTTTCTCTCAGGGAGAGGGATGTGTAAGAGTTACCTTAGAAGCTTTTCAAAAATATGCACATTGTAACTAACAAAGCTTTAAGTCTCTCTCTGAATAGTTCCTACCCACTTCTGAGAGCCAGTCACATGTCACATACTCTCTCCTCATCAAGGGTCGACTTCAGGTGTATTCCATTCCCCTGGGAAGTTTTTCTCTGCATCTGCTCCCTTGGTTTTTTTTTAATTGAAGGATAAGAATATTTAATAGAAGTGAAGTAAGTTTCTATTATCAGATTAAGTATCCCTTATCTAAAATGTTTAGGACCATAAGTGCTTCAGATTTGGGAGTTATTCTGATCTAGGAATATCTGCATAGACTTTACTGGTTGAACATTCCTACCCTAAAATTTCAGTGTCTAAAATTTTAAGACATTTCAGAATTGGAACATTTTAGCTTTCAAGTTTTGAAATTAGGTATGCACATTAGTAACCTAAAAAATAATAATTCTGCACCATTCATATTGTCTCTTGAAATTTGTCTACTTTGTGTTTTCTGGGTAACTTTCAATAGGCTTTGGTTGAAATTGTGATTTTATTAGTTCTATTTTTGTCTAAGCAGGATTAGTCTATTTTTTTATTAAAAATCAAGGCTTATATAGAATTGTCTTTTTCTAAGATGGTAAAAACAGACACCATCTAACCTGGCTCTGTGCATAGTACTTTCCCAAAACTAACAGCAGTGCTTAGCTCTGAGATGTCACTCAGGGAGCCAGGCAGTTCATGTTGCCCTTATATGGCATTGCACATATGAGATGGTATTCAGAAGCTTGTTCTATCTGCAGATCTTTTGCAAGGTAAAGATATGCATGTATTCCTGAATTTCCTTTTTCTGTGTATATCTAGAACTAAGCCTTAGGTTGGCAGATAAAAAGTCAGTATTTCATAAGTACATACACCAGTGATCAATAAGACATTATATGTAATACATAGCTCTAAATTTAGTGAGTCAGTAGCGTATTTTTTTAATTCTAGAACTGTTCTCAAGATTCAGATTAATTTAAGGAATGGTTAAAAATGAAATTTCTATGTAAAAAAACATTATTACAGGATGCCTATAATCAAATTTTACTTTATTACAATTAGTATAAGTTAATTTAATCAATGTTTTCAAATATTTTATAGAGATTGTCATTTGATATAGATAATGAGATTGCTTCTAGAACTATGAGTAGTTTATGTTAACATTCCTGAACATTGTAGTAACTGATGATAATAGAGTTTCCATGTTGCCATATGTAATACATACATGTGTGGGGGCATGTATCTGTGCGTGTGATGTGTATTGTTGTGCATACACATGTGTTCTGGTACGAGCACTGCTGTGCAGAGGCCAGAGGAGGACAGTAGGTACCCTTCTCTATCTATCTGCCAGGTCAACTGGCCATCAAGTTCCCAGAATATGCCTATGTCTGCACCCCACCCCATGTGCTCTGGTTACAGCTATTAGCCACTGTCGTAGTTTACAGTTATCATTGCTGTGATGAAACACCATGACCAAAAGCAGCTTGGGGAGGAAAGGGTTTATTTGGCTTACGAGCCTCCACATCACTTCATTATTGAAGGAAGTCAGGGCAGAAACTCAAGCACAGCAGGAACCTGGAGACTGGAACCAAAGCAGAGGCCATGGAGGGTAATGCTTATGGCGTCCTCAGCCTGTTTTCTTATAGAACCTAGTACTGCCTGCCCAGGGGTGTTCCCACCCACAATGGGCTGGGCCCTCCCCCATCAGTCACTAATGAAGAAAATGCCTATAGGTTATCCTACAGCTCAATCATTTTCTCAGTTGAGGCTCCCTCATCTCTGATGACTCTAGCTTACATCAACTAGACATCAACTAGCAAGTACACTGAGCCACCCCTACAGCTCTTGATGATATTTAAACTGTGTTTATGAATGGGACATTAAGAGGTATGGAATGCTTACCACTGACAGGATCCAAGCTTTCATTACTTAAAATTATATAAACAATTACTAATTTCATTTAGATATTATCTGATACCATTGTCAAGGCAACAACTAAAATTGTTTTAACACTTTTTATGAGCCTCTAATTGTTCTGAAAACTTCCGGTTTTTATCCTCAAATGGTATTTGTATTTCCAGATATACTTTTGCTTAACCTATTCTTTATTCAATCTGTTTGTGCACTTTCTGAAATATAGTGCTGGATGAAACGGAGTGCTAACTATATACAAGCAAATCTCATTGAGATAAAATTCAGCCCAATCAAAAATCTGCATGCTTTTTTCTCATCGAAGTTATTTTTTGCAGTTTCTTAATGTTATATCATTTCTCCCTCCCTTTCTTCCCACAAACCCCTCCTGTACCCCCACTTCGATCCCTCCTAATTCATTTAATTATTATTCCTACATATATGTGTAAGTATATAAATATGTAAATACAACATACTGTGTTTAATGTTATTTGTGTTGTATAGGATTTCAGGGTTAGTCACTTGGTATTGGATAACCAATTGGGGCACCTCCTTGAGGAAGACTAGTTTTTTCTCTCTTGGCAATCATTAGTTGCCTGTACTATTTCATCTGGGGGTTTGGATCCATGACATCTCCCTCATCCACATTGGCAAGTCAACTGGTGTTGTCATTTTTAAGTCTTACTTAAACAGCCATATTGTTGAGATTTCTTAGGTATGCCTTCTGTGTCCTATCTCGAAGATACTATCTTGGAGCAGATATACTGATCCTCTGGTTCTTAAAATATTTTCACTTTCCTCTTCCACAATGTTCCCTGAGCCTTATGTGTATGGGTTTTGTTGTAGATTTATCAGTTGTGGCTGGGCAGCCCTTGATCAGTTGATGTCTACATTTTGACAAGATGGTGCTTTTGGTATTGGTCTGTGTCTGCTGCAAAAGAAGCTTCTTTGAGGGGTGAGGGCCACTTATCTGGGGATATAAGGAGTATTTAGAATGCCACTGGATCTGACCTGAAAGCTTTATCCTTGAGGACTATCTGTCATAATACTGGAAAGTACTTTGCAAGCTGCCATGAGAGGAATGCAACCAGTAGTCGTACCCAGCTGTGGCACCTATTAGCCACTACAATGACCAGCATAGCAACATATCTCTAAAGGTACAATAGTGGCACATATTTTTATAGTAGCCAACAGCTTTCTAATTGGGCTTGAGGCCTGCTCCACAGCAGGGAAACTATGCCTGGTACTGTAGACCTAGTCAGTTTTCCAGGGCTAATGAGATCATCGGCCTTAGGCCTTAGAGAAGAACCTACAACTGCCACTTTCCTTAAACCAGTATAATTCATAGCTGCATTCTAAATATGTAGTGCTTTATGATATTCTTTTCTAGCCAGTGGCTTAACTTGAGTTTTAAACAGTATTCTAGGCTAGGCATGATGACACATACCTTTCACCCCAACACTTGGGAGGAAAGGCATGTAATCTCTGTGATTTCAAGGCCAATTTGGTCAATAGTGAGAACATAGTGAGTTCCAGGCCAGCCAGGACTCCATAGTAAGACTCCTCAAAAAAGTAGTAGAAGTAGTATTTGTTGTCATTGTCATTGTAGTCATCATTGTCATCATCTAGGTGCAAAACTAACTCTGTTGGGAGAGTGTTAGAGGCCCAAAGCATTATGACTTTTAAAGGAAATTCCACATTCTGTGATAGAAACTCAACCATAGATTTGTGGAGTTTGTCACAGCAGTCTTTTACATATTCAGACAATGGCATTCTGGTTCTGTGTTTAGCAAGAAATAAAAAGTACATAAACACTGGCCAAAGTTTTGCAGTTTCTCTAAGGATACCTCCTCTCTAGATTGCAAAGTACAATGTTCCTTCAGCTCTGTCCAGAATAATGACTGGGGAAAAGCTAATTAGGCCTATTTTTTTTTCTTTTAATCATCTTTTCCTCCCCATCCTATTTGTCCATCTATCTTTTCTTCCTTTGTTCATTCAACTACTTGGAAAATATTGTTTCTGACTTGCCAAGCTACACTGATCTAGGACTCAATGATAAGACCATTCCCTTTAAAGCTTACTCTTTGTTCTTGAACATAAATGAAGTTTTCTGTTTGTTCCTTTTAATTTCAACCTGCAGGTTTTCTGTATTGTCACAAAATCTTTCACTCCGAAATTGATCAGACTAGCACTTATGTACCTGGGTTTAATACACATTAAGCTTTTACCATGTTTGTGCCAAAGTCTTCATGTGTGACCATTAAGTTTAAATTGGTCTGTATGTTATATATGTTATCATTCATGCTTTGATTTTTTTTATTTATATGGGCATGAAGAAAATGATAATGTCTTAATATTTTACAAAAATGATTTCATAGAGTCCATACCTCTTTACTCTTGAGTATGATTTTCATTCCCATTCAATACTATTTTTTATCCAATACTATTTTTTAATGTGTATAGGTGTTTACATTGCTCCAGGGGGCCAGAAGAGAATCCGGTGAAACTGAGTCACAAATGGTTGTGAACTACTATGTGTGTGCTGAGAATCAAACACAAGTCTTCTGAAGAACAGCCAGGGCTTTACATTTCTCCATCCTACTCAATACTATTTTTGTGATGCCCACATGTCTAGTGCACGTGCATGCGTGCGTGTGTGTATGTGTTATTTATTGCATTGAAGTGTTAAAGGTACTTCATGTGGTAAACCACGGTTTACTTCATGTTTTTACTTGTACATCCTTAATTGTTCCCAGTAATAAGTATCATTACGTATATGTTCTTATGTATGTATTTGCATGCTTCTATAAGGGATATACCTTGCAGTAAACTTACTGGGTCATATCATCACATGCACAGGCTGTGTCTTACTCAATCAGAGTGTGAAGCATTTATGAATCTGCATTAAGTCATTCCTTTTGCCAGGCTATCATGTTCTTAGCTTGACTATTTAGCGTTTAAATTCTTCACATTTTTTTCTAAGCAGCAATCTCACTTTTATTAGAATTTTATTGTTTCATCTGTTAGCAGAGATTTAGACATTAGTGAATATAGCATCAAGTGATATAAGATTTTGAAGTAATATTCATGTTCACTGACATTTCAACTCAGTCCCCAAATTACTTTATTTTTAAACATATTTAAAATTAGTATCATGTGCCTAACTTTAGTAACTCTTTAGTGACTTGAAATAACAATGACATTTCATCCGTTTTGTTGTTAAATCCATGAACTTCACTTAACATTATAACTGCTGTTAAAAGTGTTAGGTTAACAATGTATTCTGTTCTACATATAGTTCTAAAATCTAGGGATTAATGTAAGCTTTTCTCTGCCTTGAACTATTTTGCAATTAAGCAAGCGAAAGACCACTTCTAAAGATCTGGGTTTTGGACATGCTAGGACTTTGTTCCATAATTTTACCAATCTCAAGGAAGGAAGAGGCTGGTTTATGTCGTTTGTTTTAGTACTTTTGTCTCAATTACCCTTACTGCTGTACTGCGGCATTTTGCCTGTCACAGATAGATCATGCAAGGAATGTCCTGGCTTAAATTCTGAAGTGCTTTCACTTCTGCTTGCTTCACTTTGAAACCTTCTAAAAAGAAGTTGACACATGATTTTGCGAATATTACTGGACATCAGGAAATACATGACAGGATCCAAGCAGCTGTTGAAAGAGGATAGAACCAGCATGATCTCATTGGTTTTGTGAATGATTTCCTTCCAGTAGCAAGAAGACACATTTAACTGTGAAGAAATGTAAATGAATCGAAAGGCATGATAAGGCACAAAGCATATAGTAAAAATGATCAGGACAATAAAGGAGTTCCGAGCTGTTGTAGCATATTTGCCAGAGTTAGGAAATTTTGACCTCTTTTTAGAAATCCTCAGTAGATTCTTGCCAATCTTAATATATGAGAGGATTATCAGTAGGAAAATAAGCCAGAACATTACTACAAGAACAAAGTTAAAAATTGCTTCTCCCTTTGCATTATGTCTATCTCTGTAATGGAAACACATTGTGGAATTATGCCCTCCCTTCTTCAGTGTCAAAATGATCATAGTTAAAAATCCAGCAAGAGCAACTGTCCATACTATGCAGCAAACATAAATACTTTGCCTGGTGGTTATCGCTCTTCTTTGTTGTATTGACCGATTGATTTTTATATAGCGATCCAAACTGATAAACCCAAGCAAGATAATGCTAATGTACATGTTCATGTAAAATAATGTCCCCACAACTTTGCAAAGAATCACACCGAGTGTCCACTTATTTTGGTTGATGTGATACATTATGCGGAAAGGGAGGCAGAAGATGAGCAGAAGGTCTGCAACAGCCACGTTAAGTAGATAAATTTGAATGGAATTTCTTTTGCGGTGGATGCCCAGAAATACGTAGAGGGCAATGATGTTTCCAACCAGTCCCACGAGGAATATTACAGAGTAGAAGGTCGTTAACACAGTAGATAGTAATTTTTCATCCATTGGACAGCTAGTGACATTTGGCACTCCTGAGAAATTTTGTGAAGCTTGGTCGCTATAATTAGTTATGAAGTGCATTCCATGAGAGGAGCAAAGCCAGCTGTCAACTGAAGTAGTCGTCATTGTTACAGTGTGACTTCTCAGTGTCTCCTGTAGCTATCAAGACAGAGTGCTGAATGACATGCTCTTTGTCCAGGCTTCTTTATGTCTTCAGAGTTTCCTACAACAGAATGGCAAACATTGAATCATTTGCTGTGATAATAACAGCTACCTTAACATAAAGCATAGATAAGAATCTCATTTCAGACCTTATTCTACTTGGTTCCATTTTGCTGTCTACACATGTGTAGTAGCATTACAAAACAGCAGTAAATATTGTAGGCGCTCTCTAACCTTTTCTGTTGCCATGGCATGCATACAGAGTTCATTTCATTTATTATATTAAAGTAAATAATTGAAAGAGAAAAAGGAATAATTGAACCATATGATAATCTTTCTGTAGATATATTGTTTGGGGAATTGAAATAGTCAAAAGAAACAGCAGCTCCCATTTTTCAAGGATGAATATCAACTTCCCCTAAAGGTGCTTCTAGCCATGAGTGAGCTGGGTCCCTTGCTGATTCTACTTGACTTTAGGAATGCTTCCTGTTCTGCCCTGTCCCCTCATAGCTGGCATCCATTCATTTTGACATCCGTTGTCACATGGTGTATATTAGGTACACTGTAGTGATCTATCTTTCCACAGTGAGAGGAGAGAAGATGATCCTAAATTTTCTTCTTCACCTAAGACCAAGGTAGGAGGATTAAAATGACTTATCTGTAGAAATCTGCAGTTCCAAAACAGACCAAGTCTAGCACCTGCCTCCTTTCAGAGACTCTTGTAGCACTTCACAAGAGAACATATTAGTCAAATAAAACCAGATCAGATAGCAGCCAATAAACCACTCTCAGCCTAGAAGCGTAGGACAGTAATGTAGATGGGAAACAGTACCATGGACTCTGAGATTATGAGAGGTTAACTACCTAAACATTAATTTTGCCCTGGGTTATATCATTTGAGATTGTCACCAGAGCCTTCTTAAGTATGTCAATTTTACTTGTTCCCAATGCTACTTGCTAGTGAACAATTCTCAGGCATTTGACTCTTGGGATCTATTATATTTGTAAAGAGAATTCAAGCAGGTCTGCTCACACTCCTTTCTTACAGCAACTGCCCTGTTTCTCTGTAAATCCCTTTTGTGGGTGTAAGATAGACTTTATAGCAGGGTACAGATGAGATGGCTCAGAAAGGCAAACGGAATGTTCTGCAAAGCTTAGCTACCTGAAACTGATCTCCACGATCTACGTGGTAAAAGCAGAGAACTGACTCCACAAGTTGTTCTCTGACTTCCAGATGTATGTGGTGGCTCATGCTTGTCACAAACAAACAAACAAACACAAGTAAGTGTAATGAAAATTAAATACTTCAAGGCAGGACTTTCAAAATACCTAACTTCATAATCAAGGATAAATGATCATTACAAAGCCTCTTTTCTCATTTTTAAAAATGCAAAGCTTTTATGTAAAACACTGAACCCCAGTACATAGTAAGTGTTCAAAATAGTTGGCTTTGGGCCTGGATCTTTTAGCTCAGTGATAGAACACTTGTCTAGTATATTTACAGTCCTGATTCAGTCCCCAGTGCTGAAAAAAAAAAGCTAGCTTTTAAAAACTAGGTTCCTAATGATCAGTCTAAACATTACACATTTGTTAAAGTACTGCTTGGATATTAAAATCAATATTAACAATATTGCATATTAACAATATTAAGACAGAGACTCTGTTCTCAGTAAGCAGTTTTAGAGGACTGTATGTTCAAACCCTAAATTCAGTAATGAAGAGCAGCTTTGGTTTGGTTTGGTTTGGTTTGGTTTGGTTTGGTTTGGTTTGGTT
>NW_021604704.1:3128304-3197117 GCF_004785775.1 Grammomys surdaster
TTGGTTTGGTTTGGTTTGGTTTGGTTTGGTTTGGTTTGGTTTGGTTTTTTGAGACAGGGTTTCTTTTTGTAGCTGTCCTGGAACTCACTTTGTATGTCAGGCTGACTTCAAACTCAGAGGTCCACTTTTCTGTGCCTTCTGGGTGCTAGGATTAAAGGCATGCACCACTATCCAGCTGTAAAGGGTAGATCTTAATTGTGATAATTTTTTGTGTTGCAGTTCTTTTATAGTGCCGAGGATTGAACTTCAAACCTTATACCCACTAGGCAAAAATTCTACCACTTAATCACATCTCAGCACAAAAGATTGTTCAATTTTTTGTTTCCTTTTAAAATTAAGTGGTTTTAGTTAGCATACAAAATACATTTCACTAAATATGGCATTTTATACATTTGTGTCATTGTCCTTTGCTCATATTCACTCCCACCACTCTCCTCTGCGTATCTGTCTGCTTCCCTCCCCAAAATTGTGCCTCTCTGCTTTGATGTCATATGAATGGATAAGTAGATAGATAGAGAAACATGATAGTTAATTGTATAATCTACATGAAAGAAGCATGCAGTCTTTGTGTTCTTCACATTCCTTATTTCCCCTTGTTCTCCCTCCCTTAGGCCCATTCCTCTCCCACATCCTCCTCCTCCTCCTTCTGCTTTTGTGTCTTCTATATGCTATATTTTTATATCTAGATTTTGTATAAGAGAATAAATATGTAACATTTATCTTTACATAATCAGTTTCTTCATTCAATGTTCTATAGAGAGAAAAATATTTGGAAAAATGTAGCTTCTCTTAAAACTATATTTTGGTCAAGGCTTTTAATAGAAAGTAGTGTTCAGCTTTAAATGTTTACAGACTGAAGGAAAGACTTGGTTTCAAGGAAGAGGAAGTGGCTGGTGAGGAGGAAGCTCTGTTAAGCCATCTTGAGAAAGGTCTCCACAATTTAGGACCATGGAAGGAGAAAGAGAGAAGGGAACTGGGAGGGAGGGAGAAAGAAATGAAGGAAGAGCTGAGGCTGTCTCTCAGATGCAAGAAGACAGATTTCATAATGCTTGTAGAAACATCCAGGCCCGTTTCTTGTGATCTGAGATCTTAAAAGGAAGAGACAATCTAGGAAAGGTAGCAGGCTGCTGATACCACAAAATACATTACCAGTAATGGGAGAGAAACCTGTGCAGTGTTTACATAGGAAGCCCTCAGAGTCTCAGATAGAAACATCCTAACCATAAGTGAAAGGATGCTGAGATTCAAGTGATGTGACTCAGGAAGCTGAAGTGACTTGGAATAGCCATCTGTAAGTAGTTTTTCTTCCTAATAGATTTTAAACCCTATAGGATTAAGAACCGAGTCCGTTTTGTTTGTCTCTCTGTGTGCCAGGTGTTTAGCCCAATAAATATTACAGAATTAAAGAAGGAGTTTGGAAAAGTAGATGTAAAGTGTTAAAAGTACAAATACTGGAAGCGTCAACTGTATTCACAATAACACAGTTCCCTGTCCTCTATCAGCAATGTAATGTAGACACAGCAAAAACGAACCCCATCTTTGGTTTAACTCAAAAATCTGTGGTATTTTAAATGAAAATTGTTACTGTTGACCTGGATTCTGTCCCAGGCTGATAGTCTCCCCTGAAATATCTTTTTTTTTTATCATCCCCAGTGGTATACTTAAGAAAGACTGTGCACCAAACAAGGAGAAGTGGAATTCAAATATTGTTATAGATATAAGTTGAAGGAAATAAGTGCATTAACCTATAGATGAGAATGTTTTACAAGGCCATGAAGAAGAAGTTCTCCCCTTCTTATGCATATGTGCAGAGAGCAAAGCGAGAAGTCTGTAAAGTACAGAGACAGGTATTGACTCCTTGTGAGATGATGCTTTTGCAGAATGAAGCAGTCTAGCTCAGAAGGTACTAACTCTTCAACTACAGACTCAAAGCTGCAATACTCTGTAAGAGGGATTCTCAGTGGAACTTTAGTCTCTGTATGAGCATCTCCTTGAAGATACCAATGTCTAGCTTCTTCCCAGATACCCTGATATAGTTGTTCTCGAATGGGCTTGATACACTGGTTTAAAAATTCATGAGAGTTATCCAGTGTATAGTCAAAATGGAACACTTGAGCTAAATAGTCAAATGATTAACTAATCATTATTTAGCATTTACTGTGATCCAGATACTGTTTGAACACATAATATGATTTCATTTATATAGCCTTTTTAAAGAATTTTTTTTAATTTCATGTATATAAGTACACAGTAGCTGTCTTCAGACACACCAGAAGAGGGCATCGGATCCCATTACAGATGGTTGTGAGCCACCATGTGAGAATTGAACTCAGGACCTCTGGAAGAGCAGTCAGTGTTCTTAACCACTGAGCCATCTCTTTGGCTCTATATAGTCTTTATAATAGCATGGAAGGTAATGAAAGAGCCATCGGTACTGTGGCCTCAAAGCTCTTAAGTAGTAGTGCCCAAGTTGGGACTCAACTCTGACTCTGAAAGACCCTGAACCTCCTTGGTAGACTTCATTTCTGTCATAACTGATCACCATTTCCTTATTAAGGATGAATTCTATCAACTAATAGTAGTTGTAACAGGAGTCCTTTACCACTGTCTACTTTAGTTGTTTTACAAAGAGGTTGTACTGTCTAGCTTTGCTCTTCTGGAAGTTATTAATATTTCCATTTGCTAGGTCTATAAGAGTATGCAAGTACATAGCAGCCTTATTTATAATAGCCAGGAGCTGGAAAGAACCCAGATGTCCTTCAACTGAGGAATGGATTCAAAAAATGTGGTATATTTACACAATGGAGTATTACTCAGCTATTAAAAACAATGAATTCGAGAGGTTCCTAGGTAAATGGATGGAACTAGAAATTATCATCCTGAGTGAGGTAAGCCAATCACAAAAGAACACACATGGTATTCACTCACTGATTATTGGATATTAGCCTAGAACCTTAAAATGCCCAAGATGCAACTCACAGGCCACATGAAGCCCATAAAGAAGGAAGACCAAGTGGGGGTGATTCGGTCCTTCTTAGAAGGAGCAACAAAATACTCAAGGGAGCAAATATGGAGACAAAGTAAGGGACAGAAACTGAAGGAGGGGCCGTCTGAAGACCACTCCACCTGAGTATCTATCCCATGTGCAATCACCAAAGGTAGATGCTGATGTGGAAGACAGGAAGTGCATGCTGATAAGAGCCTGATATGGATATCTCCTCAGAGGCCTTCAAGAGTCAGACATACTCAGAGGCAGATGCTCACAACTAGCCATTGAACTGATCATGGGGTTCTCAATAGAGGAGTTAGAGTGAAGACTGAAGGAGCTGAAAGGATTTGTGGCACCATGAGGAGAGCAACAATACCAACCAACCACAGCTCCCAGGGTCTAAACCACCAGCCTGGGAGCACTTAGTGGGGGATCCAGGGCTTCAGCTGAATATGTAAAAGTGGAGGGCCCTGCTGGGCATAGGTGGAAGAAGAGAACCTTGACCTCATGAAGGCTGGATGCCCCAGGGGGTGGGAATTTTGAGGGTGGGGAGGTGGGAGTGGGGGGGTAGATAGAGGTTACATCCACAGAGAAGAAGGAGGAGGGGCGAGGGGATTGGGGGTTCCGAGGGGGTGGTGGGGGATGGGGTAAGGGGACAACATAGGAAATGTAAATAAATCATCCAATAAAAAAAAAAAAGAAAAAAAAAGAGTATGCAAGTAAACCCAGACTTCATGAAATCAAATCATTAATCAGAATTTCCAGTCTTATTTCTGGGCCAGAGAGTAATAATCAAGATGTTTCTAGGAAGATATCAGCACAGAGAACAAACATATCCTAAGACTGTTTCTTCAGCTCTAATGTGCAAGTAAAATTAAGTTATCAATACCAGTTGGATGAAAGCACTAATAAGTCTTTTGAGCTGTTAGTGTCAAGTTGAAGGAGAATAAAGCAAAAGCAGTGTGTTTCATCAGCAACAGAAGCATGGCATACCAGATAGCAGCAGGCCAGCAGCCAATGATTACCAACCAATTCACAAATTACAGCCTGTCTCAAATTTGGTAACTAACTTGTGTCATCTTTAAAGTAAATTGGGAGCTGGGCTTGGTGGCTCATGTATGCCTGTAATCACAGCTCTTTGGGAATCCAGGGCAGAAGAATCACAAGCTTACAGCAATACTGTCTAACTTAGTGAGACCCTGCCTCAAAAGAACAAGTTAAAAGCAGGCCAGGTGCATATCTAAATGGAAGAGCAGTTGCCTAGCAAGCAAAAAGCCCTTGGAGTTCAATATTCAATACTGCAAAAACAAGAAAGTAAATAAGTCCGTTATAAGTCAGCTGGTGTGTTGGTATCATTCACTCACTGATCGTTATCATTAATTTGGGGAGGGAGGCAGATCAAGACAGGGTTTCTCTGTGTGGCCCTGGCTGTCCTGGAACTCACTCTGTAGACCAGGCTGGCCTCAGACTCAGAAATCCGCCTGCCTCTGCCTCCCAAGTGCTGGGATTAAAGGCGCCACCACACTTGGAGTCCACTAATTATTCTTTAGGCTGTTTGTTCATATTTCAAAAGCTACTTATTTGATGTAAGAATTTGCCAGTGAAGATGAGAAATAAGTGTGCATAGCCTGTTGACATAGCGGACCTGACTTGTAACTCATGCAGGAGTCCTGCTCATTCTCTAATAGTGGGTAGTGTTGGTTACTCAGTAAACCCCGTTCCTATGTTTGTAGCCCTGTGAAAGCACTCGTACCCCATCTGCCACCATCCTACCTCTCCCAGGTTTTCTTCGGTGACTGTAGCCAAGAAAAGTGCTTTTAACATGGTATTTGGGTATTGTTTCTATCAGTATCATGTGTTGAAATACATACCTATGTGATAATGGACTGAAAGTAATGACTGAATCTATTCGGGCCATACTTCAGAAATTGCAGGAACTGCTGCATACAGAACAATTGAAAGCATGTTACTTGGGAAATAATGATATTAGTACTATATTTAGTTGTGTTGTAAACTTAACTGTTTTACTTTTAGTTGTTTGAATTCATTTTTAAAAGTATATTGTGGTCTATTTTTTCTTTTCCAGAGTATTCCCTTTATTTACTTCCAAAACACAAAAATTAAATTGTAGCTGGTCTGTACCATAAGATAGTAAAAGCATAATAAAAATATTTAAGATGAAGAGACAGTATAGCATAGTGAAGTCAAGAGATAATAGAAAGGCAATCTATATCATATCACAATTGAATTTATAATGTCTGAAAGTAACTATTGTTAATTCAAATATAGCTGCAAATCATTAAGACTACGCAGTGCAAATAAACAATGTGACTATTGTTAATAGTTATTCTATCCAAAAAGACAGAACCTCCTTTGAAAGCAGAGGTGCCATCCAAAGCAGTTTACTCAGTGACTCTAAAAAGCCAAGATTTGCTGATAGCAGAATAGCATTACCAGCATACAAGCATACACCTAGCTTCACTCTGAGCATTCAGATAATCAAGGTTTAACTAAAACAGAGGTTCCTGTGTGCAGCTTTTTAAAAATCAGAGAATACTTACAGTTGAGGCTTTTCTGAAGTAAAGGGAGTAAACCCAAAGCTCCCTAGACCAGGTTGTGTCAGCTGGGCTCTTCCATCCGGTGGTGGTGCAATTGGCTAGAGTTCTCTTCTTTTTTATATTCACATGTGGTACAGTTGTTTTTCCCCTTTTCTTTCTTTTTTCAGTGTGACAGCCCTTGGGCCCCGTTTGGAGCTAAGAAAAGACACCAGTCTTAGCAACAGCTTCAAGTTGGACTTTAGGAAATTGCATCTTCTGTATGAGTCCCTTCTAGCCTAAACTAAGGAGTGTGTCAGTCATCCCCTAAAATGCTAACTATAAAATACAAGCAGAAATGAGCAAATTCTGCCTTTCCTAAGAAAGGAAGAGTGATGTCCTGTATGGATTTTAGAGTACAACTCCTGAATTTCCATTTCCTTCTGGATTCATTTTAGAAGTTGCTACCATCATGAAGTATATGAACTTTCTCCCCCAAAGTATACTAACATTATTAATAGGTTTTTTTTTTACTCTTCAGTTTTGCTGAAGTTTTATTTGCTGTCTACATTATTTTAGTATCATTTTGTATCTTCCGTGGATTTATTTCCCAAAACATCTTACAATTTGGAGACAAGGTGGGATTTGTAGTGCTAGCCTCTCCTCAGCACAATAAGAAACTCACCCAAGTAAGCTGGAGTGGTCTCTCCTATTTCAAGGAAAATATGACGAGGCTCTGCAGCTTCCATTCTGGTCCCAGTCCCCTGTGTAACCACCATCAATTCATCTGTGTAACTGCTGGCCCTGCACTCGAGTGTCATTTCCCCTTTTGGTTGTTGTTTAGAACATGATTGTCATCTCCAGCTTTGTTTAAATAGTATTTAACTCACTGGGCTTTGTCTAACATTGTAAGTATTTCTGGGCAGTTCTTCTGAACCTCAGTCTCCAGAGCTTTTAGTTTAGTTTGCTTAAGAATCATAGTATTTGAGACCATAATTTTACATTGTTAGAATAAAAATGTTTCATAACTCTTACTTCCCCTGAGAATCTCTGAGAAGGAAGATGGTTACTCTATTTGTCCAGCAGCATTTTTTTGTCCTTACTGTGGTAAATGACACACATACCGCTAGATTTACCACATAGCCAGTTTTGAGTCTGTCATGCACTGGTGCTGAGTGTACTTATATCATCATGAATCAGATCATCATAACATTTTCATGTTGCAAAATTAAACCTCTAAACCTTCTATACATGAATTTTCTCTGCCTCTAGTCCCAACATTGGCAACCATGATTCTGTGACACTGAGTCCAATTATACCACCTTTTTGTGACTTGTTTATTTTACTTAGCCTACTGTCCTGGAGGTTCACCCATGCAATAGCATGTAACATAATTTCCTTTGTTTTAAAGGCTACATATTTCCATTGTTTGCCTATATTTCGTTTTCTTTATTTATTATCTTTCAATAAGCATGTAAGTTATCTCCACTTATAGATAATTATGAAGATTGCTACAACAAACATGAATATGCAAATATCTCTAAAATTCTAGTAGGATTTTCATGACTGAGTCTTAAAGTGCTTTTTATCTCCTGAAATACAATATAAATACTAGTTTTGTCCCACACTTATGTCATCCATTGCAAAATTGGGTTTTTCAGCTTTAGTGTTCTCATACTGTAGCCACATTTTCTCATGGATGTAAGGTTTAAGTATTATCTTCTAGTTCCTGATCATTCTGAACTTTGTCACCATCCCCTCTTTATGTGAAACCCAACCCTAATGAAGTTCAGCTTACTCCTCCTCCAGTCCTGCCCCCCCCTGTGAAGATGAGGACTTCTGTATGCAAGCATACAGTCGCACAGAGTAGCCTGTCTTCAGATTGGCGATCAGAAACCTTAAGGGCCCCCTGCACTGTCAGAAACCCTTAGTGTGAATTCTAATGTCCTTAGTCCCGTAATTCTCAAAAGATGACTTACAGACCACTAGCATCAAAAAACATCCAGAAGCTTGCAACTGATGCATACCCTAAGCTCATCCAGACCCAAAAGCCAGAAAATCTGGGGATGAGGCCCAACAGTCTGTGTGACGCTGGTATTAAAATGTAACTGCCACTGCCCTAGTTCATCCTCCCTCAAAAATAGTGTTTCACACCTTCGACCTTCTCAAACTGCCAGCAACCCCATTTCCTTCCCCACTCTCACCTACGAGTTGCTTTTTGCTTCCCTAAGAAAACAGAAACACTTAGAAAGGAACCTCCTCTATATCTATAAGGCACATTACAGGAAATGCATGCATTTTTCTATATATGTTTCTTCTTATTTTTAATATCCCAAAAATAAGGAGGGAGATATTGAAGCAAAGTAAAAGAAAAGAAAAGCTAGACCTCTGAATATAATTTGTTTTGCAGTTTTGAGTTTGGAAGTACAGGCATGTTTTCTGTAATTAAAACACCAAACTGTACTAATCTAATTAAACTAAATGAGCCTCATTATATGACAAAATAAAAGCATAACCACAAGAAAAAGTTATTTTAGTTTCCTTTAAAATAGGATGGGGGTGGTTCAGGACATACTTTTAGACCTATAAAAAAAAGCTACATTATACAGCACAGTAATCAAAATCAGTAAATTTACATGAAAAGAATACCATTATGTATTTGACAATCCTTGTTACAAATTTCATCAGCTGCCCTAATAATATTTTTAGAGCAAAATTAAAAAGATTACATTTATCTGTGATACTTCTTTAGTTTCACTGAATTCCTTGAGTCCAGAGCTAGTTTTGAAGAGCATAAACCTGCTACTTTCTAGCATGTCTCTTGGGCATTTCTCCACTACTAGATCTGATTCCACTCTTTGCCAAGGATACCATGACATTATCTTTAAGTCCTCTGTTAGAGGCACTGAACTTGGTAAATAAGTGAAATTGTGTGATTGGTTTTGGAATACTTAAAGAGTAACAAATGAGGCTAAGTAAAACAAGATGGCAGAAGGATTGTTCAGCTGGTAAAGGTGGATGCCAACAAGCCTGATGACTAAGTGTGGTTCCCAGAACCTAAAAGGTGAAAAGAAAACTGATATGTACAAGTTGTCCTCTAATATGGCACACAATTATACACACAAGGATATATATACACGAGTGTAATAAAAAGTTTCAGAGAATGACAGGATATCAGCAATTGTTCATACAAGGTGATAGGTTTGTGGAAGTTTATTCATTTTCCTCCAATTGTAAATGTTACATGGTTGAAAGGGAGCTTCTTCAATTCCACGTGTTACTCTAGCTGCATCCCCTGCCTCCATTCCTAGCACAGAGCATTTTGATGTCTTTACTTACTGTCTCCATACCCATTCCCTGCAGAACCTAGTCCAGTGGATGTTTTTATGTCTATCATGCCACCAACACCACTTTTATTATTGATACTATTAACTTCCAAATTGCCAAAGCTAATCATCTGTTTTCAGTTCTCAATTTAAATGACTGTAGTAACTGATCACTAGTAAGCATTTCCTCTTGAGAAGTTTCTTCCCTTGGCTTCTGAGATGCAAACTCTGATGTTCACCTTGTTTCCCCGTCTGACTATTGTTTCCTTTTGCTAGATTCTTCTCATCTTTCTGCCCTCCATTTACCCACTGAGACCCAACTCTCTGTCCCCTTCTCTAATAGTAGTCACTCTCTCAGAAACTTCATTCATTCATTATCTTAGCTGTTGATCCCCAAATTCACATCTCTAATCCCAGCTCCTATCCTACCCTATTTTATAAGACTCAATAATAGTCTATCTTTCAAACAATTCCCCTAGAATTCTCCATTTCAGTAAGTAGTGGCTTTATTTTTCACTCCAAGGCTCATTGCAAGAACCCGCTTCTCAAGCTTGACCTGCCTCTTTCATATATCCATCAGCAGCTCCTGCCAGCTTTCCCTTTAGAACATAAGTTCTTCTCATCTCTCCATATCACCATCCTCTCATGCCTAACCAGCTGTGGTGGCCTCTTTTTTTCTCATTCCTATGTTCCTATAGTCACTGGTCTGCAGAGTACTCAGCACCATCCTTTCTAAACCCAAAAGTGACTACAGTGCCCACTGTTCAGAGGCTCTGGGTGGTTTTCCATCATGATCAGTGGGAAATCCAGTGTTAATCATGCTTTTAAGGATGTTTGATCACATTTTCTAACACTCTGCCTTTATTCATTCTTTCCCAGCTATCCTTCCCTCCAATCTTTATACATACCAAGCCTCCACACATATCTGGACCTTTGTATTTATTGACTTCTCTGCCCAGAGCTTGCTTCTATGTGGCTTGCTTTTTTTTTTTTTTAACTTCATCTTAGTCTCTGGATTTTGTCACAATAAGGGCTCCTATGACACCCACAAATAAAATAGCAGTTTCCTAATTTTACATTATATGCTTTCTGGTTTATTATCTATCCATTTGTATCAATAGGTATATTTTATTTTTCACCTGAGGTTCAAATTTTATGACTCTTGACAGATAATTGATTGAAAATGGCAGAATCCACATAGTGATGAGAATTTCCTGGATTGCAATATAACATTAACTTCAGAAGACATATAGTCAACAGACTATGAAGAGTGTACCATTGGCTTCTGACTTAAAGCTATACTTGTCACTAAGAAGGTGATAAGATGGTTCCATGGACATGACCAAGAGACCCTGTTTGGATCTAAGCTGTATTTTTTCTCCTGCATCACGCCCATGCTTTCTCAGGCCTGAGCTGGACAAGAGCTCTACAGTGAGCGGCACCCCAGCTCCCATACAGTCTTCTCACTGCTCTGTCATATCAGTTGGTTCACTATTCATCTGTCTACCAGCTTTTTCTTTCTCCTTCCTCCCTCCCTCCCTTCCTCCCTCCCTTCCTTCCTTCCTTCCTTTTGTTCTCATATACTATGTACACTTATATTTGAGGATTCATCTTTCTTTATGATAAACTATGTATTTTTTAATTGTCCTAACAGTTGGAGTAATTTCCAAAGTAGATTTCTGAGGCTCTCATTGGGAAGATCCTTCCCACTTCCACTTATCACCATGAACATCTCTGTGATTACACTAGGTCAGTTTTATTGTACAGAGTTGTGGGAGGAGCCTTTTTCAAGGCAACTATCTTGTCAGCTAAACTTATTTAAAATCATATCAATTCCCAGCTCACATACTGGGTCCCTTACAAGTACTTGTAGGTCCATCATATAAGCGAGACTAAAAAGTGCCATAACTTAAAAGGATTGTTTTTTTATACTAGACCATGTGTTGAGAATCATCCAAATGTCCTGTTAGGTATAGAATATAGTATGTGAGTAGACACCAAAGGTCACTACTACTACGTTCTTTTCTGATACCACATCCAACAAATTTCCATGGAGAAATAGATGAAGATAAAATCCCACAGGAAACCACATTGTCACCACAGGCAATGCCCAGGAAGAAATCCCTGGGAACACAGATCAATTCAAGTTAGTAAAACCCAACATCCACGCCTTTAATCCCAGCACTTGGGAGGCAGAGGCAGGCAGATCTCTGTGGGTTTGAAGCCATCCTGATCTACATTGCCAGTTCCAAGACAACCAGAGTTAAGTAGTAAGACCCTGTCTCTAACAACAACAAAATAGCCATTTGCTATTCTTGTTACTCTGGGGTAGTAAACATAAAGAAAAGAGAGAGGATGGGGAATGTGAACAAAGAAAAGGCTACTGGTATTCCCTAAGGGTCAAATTGTAGTGACTTTAAGTAAAACCATGTTGTAGCAGAAAGAAGCTTGCCATGTATTTTTGCTCAAATATAAACTGTCAATCAAATACAGAGGCTATTGCACAAAAAAAGAAAATATATCTGTACTTTTTAAGGACCCATGCTTTCTGGGTGATAGCTTAATCTTGGAAACAAATAATTCCTAAAGTCTTTAGAGAAAGAATTCAGAAATGAGAAAAGGACAAAGAATTCAAGCATTTGAAATAATTCTGAAGCTTTTATTTATTATTTTTTAATATGAAATGAGGTTTCTGTGTAGTCCTAGGTGTCCTAGAACTCATAGGTCTGCCTGCCTCTGCCTCCTGTGTGCTAAGATTAAAGGTGTGTGCCTCCACTGCTCAGCTTCAGAAGCTTTTTTAAAATTGAGATTTGTTTTCATAATAGTTTTTTAATACATGTAGTTTTTATTTTGGGGAAGGTTGGGGGATCAGAAAACAATTTGTAGGAGTCTCCACCTTGTTAGTCGCAAGTTGTCAGACTTGGAGCCTCTGAGCCATCTTGCCAAACCAATTCCCAAGGTTTGTTTTTTTTTTTTTTTTAAGTGCGACTATATTGTATTATTTCGTTTTATGTAAACTGAATTCTTTTGCATTAATTCTTATCTTTGATTTGATTGTTGCTTTTTTTTTCTTTTCAGCCCCACTGTGTTCTCCTTGCCTCAAAAGAAAACTCGGCACCTGTTAAGCTTGGAGGCTTTGGCGTAGCCATTCAGTTAGGAGAATCTGGACTTGTTGCTGGAGGTAAGACCACTTTAAAATGTCCCCCTTGAAAACCTGGTTACTTTTAAGTTGCTGTAAAATTTCAAACTAGACACTAATCCAGCCTGAGTGTTTCACATCCTCCTATTCTACCCAAAGCTATCAGATAGTTTTCAATTTAGTGACTCTATAGTCATAACTAGAATTTTTGTCCCTTGAGATTAGACTCTGGGTTTGTAGGTGTACTTTAGTAGCAGAGCTCTTGTCTAGCATGCCTGGGGTGCTGGGTTCCGTCTCCAGCACTGCAGAAAGTACTGTGTAGATTTCTTTATCGTATGCCTAGCACTTCAGAGAAGAAACCCTACGGAAGCACAGTCCAAGAACAGTGCACAAAGAAGTCACCATTTGGAAGTTGAGCTGGACAAATAAAGTCACTTCTAGTATAGATGGGTTTACCTTTTAGGGTCACAGCATGTCTAAGTTTAAATTTCCTAGCATTTTCCTTTTTCTATATATCAAAGAAGACTGCTAAAGTCGTCAGCCTATGTGTCTGTGAAGAGCAAATGGAAAAGGATACAGGCTGGTGCTCTCATTAACCAAGGCAAAACATGATTTTAAAATGCCTGTGCCATAATAGAAAGTGAAATTTTTCACCGGTGTACAGAAATGGATGCTAATTCAGATTCCAGTATTGTAGGGTTTTTATGCATTCTTTTCCAAAATTCAGACCACAACTGTGCCCAGGATTTACTTCTATTTCTTAGTTTTGCAAACTGCGTAGTTCTCCATTCTGTACTGTTAGTGTAGGCAGTGCTCCAAGTACTAACAGCTTCATGAAGAATAAAAACATGAAGTATATCCTTCTGCTTGGAGTCTTCAAGTCAATTTGCCAACCATCAGAATACCTCTGTTGAGTGAGGTGTGGTGATGTACACACAGAATCTCAGCGCTTGGGAGGCTGAGACAAGATTGCTTTGAGTCTGAAACCAGCCTGAAGAACATAGCAAGATACCATCCCATAAAAGAAAATGAAACAAATGCTCATGTAAAATGCTTTCCAAAGCATAACTTTTTTTTTTTTTTTTTTTTGGTTTTTCGAGACAGGGTTTCTCTGTATAGCCCGGGCTGTCCTGGAACTCACTCTGTAGACCAGGCTGGCCTCGAACTCAGAAATCCGCCTGCCTCTGCCTCCCGAGTGCTGGGATTAAAGGCGTGCGCCACCACCGCCCGGCTAAGCATAACTTTTTAAATAGCTGTCTGTTACACAAGACATTTCATTCCGTTTGATTGTGGCTAGAGCATCAAGAAGTAATAACATGGACCATCTTCTGAAAAATGAGCATGAATTATACTTGTATTTTAAAAATCACTCTCTACCACATTGCTCTCTGAAATTAAATTGTGTTAAGTTCTAATCTTACATACTTTTGCAGCTAAGCATGTCCAATAAACATGAGAATGAGAGAAAATGAACCAAATTCATTTTATATGTCATATGCTAAAATGACTTTGTGTCTGTTACGCTGGATCTGCATTCTGTTCATATTCATTCTGGCATAGACTATTTCACAAATATTGATGGGGGTAGATTCATTAAGTTTGCCCCCAAGTTCACCTACTTTCCTAAAGACTATGAACTCTTCCTCTAATTTTTTATCTTTCAACGGTTTTGAACTCACAGCATGTCTATTATTCAAAAATTACTATTTTCTATACTCTAAAAAGGTTTTATTTTACATTGAGAAAGAATTTTATGTGACCCCGGATGGCCTCCAAGTTGATAAAAAGTTGAAGATCTGAACTTGTGATCCTCGTGACTCCATGCCTGAACACTAGGACCACAGATACACCACCACACCCCGTTGTTGGCTCTGGGAGTGGAACTCAGGGTTTGCACATGCTAGGCAGGGACTCTGCCGAGGTGCAGCCTAGTCCTAAAGTACTTTCTGGTAGTCAAAATATTGTCATTTCTTAATGCACTTTTCCACATACCCTTGAAATAACTATTTTAAACATTACAGTACCTTTAAAAACACAGTGAATAGTTAAGGGACACATGATTCTCCTTAAGGGGAAAAAAAGCTTTCCTTCTGTTTAAAGTACTTTCGAAATTTTACTAATATTTATCAACTTGGAACAGAAAACTCTTTTCTTGTAGATTGGACTCTTTGATTACTTGAACTCCAAAGAGAAAAGAATATCTTCCCTTACATGTTTTACATGCCAGAAACACATAACATTTTCCCCATCTAACATTCAACTGTTTAGAGAATCCACTTACTCTGAATACAACCCAGAAAACATTTGTATCCCCTCATAATTTGCACCTGCTATTCTATCTGCTTAGAATGCCTTTTGTCATTTTATCTGTCACATTTAGCTGTTTGCTTGAAGACTAAGCTAATAATTATTGCCATTTAAAAGCAAGCATATTATAACTGTCCTAGTTATGTGACCTATCCCTTCTTCCATCTAACCAGAACTATCTAGCTTGTCTACTTCTTAACAAAATTTGATCAAACATGTAATAACAGCAAAGACAAGAGATTTGTAAGGGGTTGGAGAGCCATGGCTCATTGCTCCAAGTATCTACCACACCTATCACAGTGGCTAGGACCTGGCAAGCACTCTAGAAATGTTTAAATGAAAGACTCTAGTGACTAGCCATTTCCCAGTCAGTAGCAGATTATAGGCAACAAATCAAGAGATGCCAGGACTGAAGAAAACATGGTGAGAGGAAAGAAAAGGCAAGCCAGGTGACAAAATGCACAGAAGCCATCTGATACCACAGAGGTCCATCATTACATACCTGTGAAGCTCCTGAGAGAGCAGTCTGTTCTGTAGCATAGTTCCTTTGTTGATAGCCAGGGTGACAACTGAAGTCACCACGAAAGGGCTAAATGCTGTGCAACATCCTATGAAAAACTAGTCAGGAAATTGTAAAAAGCCTACAAAATGCAGAAGGTAACAATGGTCATATGTATAAAGATTCAAATCCTAAAGTATTAAAAGCATAGCCACTCAGAACATCTCCCTCCCTGAAGTATGAAGCAAGCTTTTATTATTTCATTGAAATTAGCATTCAAATATTTATGTACCTATCTGAGGTATTTCAAAAACAGTTACGTGTTTGGTTTGGTAATTGGTTTCCTGTTCTTAGAATTTTGTGCTCAAAGTCATAAAAGTCAAGTGGTCGCAAGCAAGCGAGGGAAAGAGGAAGGGAGGGAGGAAAGGAGGGAGGGAGGGAGGGAGGGAGGAAGGGAGGGAGGGAGGGAGGGAGGAAGGAAAGGAGGGAGGGATAGAGGGGGAGATAGAGAAACTTGGTAGCAAACACAAGCATTCTACTGATGTTCTTGACATTAAAAAGCCACCACTGTATCTGCCACCTCTGAGCAAATTTTTGAACTCAAAGTATACATCCTCCTGAAGAAAGAGCACAAATGTCCCCATAGTGGGGGCAGTCTTCAGTCCACATTGATGGAGACAGCATCTTTAGGATGACTGGGCCTGACTGTGGAGGTTTCAATTATTCCCCACAAGGAGACCCCTCACAATGAATCACTCTACCCCCACAATGAGTCACTCTACCTGAGTAGGAAGTCATAGGAGTTGTGTGTCAAAGTACCATCTGAACTTTTCAGCGGATGTCAAATGGGTTCTAGTAGCTGTACTTCAAATGGTACCCCGAGTTCTTGGCCCTGCTTTTCCTTACTCCTGACAGCTCCTGCCCTGTCCATCAAAACAATGTTTATTATCCTGGGACCCTGCCTTATGGAAGCTTCCAAGGAGGTGGGAAGTTCAGCTCCCAATACTGTAAAATCAGTGTTGCTACTTAAAGAAGCAGAATCAGACAATCAAAAATAAAAAATTTTCTCTCATCAGGTCCTTGTAGCCAGTGCTGAGTTTTCTTTGTACACTTTAAGTGAAGGTATTGTCTCTGCTGGAACTCTCAGCTTAATCTCTTCCTTTAAGAAGTGGGAGGGACCGCAGAGTGACCTGCAGGAAAGGCGCATCTGAAATCCAAATTGAGGAACTAAGTAGCCCCTCCACCCCAGCTGAGTTTGATAACCATCAACAGGCCTTGGCAACATACTCTCTGTAGATGGGTTAAAAGGCCTCTTAGGTTCTTTTTAAACTCAGGACCACGGTGATATAAAGTATTTTACAATCTCCAAAGTAAAAATAATCTTGGATTGAGCATAAGAAGAGTCATGCATATGGTCAAAAGGTGGAGGAAGGAAGGGTGGGGCTGGGCCTGTAGAATGTAGAAGAGCCGCCAAGTTGGTCAGGCAGTGGGATTTCCCAAAGTCCTTGCCCAGCAGAGTTGAAGCCTTTTATTCCTCCACAGAGAAAAAGGCTACCTCGAGGGTGCTCAGTGAAAAGATGGTTATAGTGTACAAGCAGCTAGGACCACATTCCTTCTAGAAAACCGGTTTTTGTGAGAGAGGGAGGAAAAAAACAAAAACTCTTTAAAGAAGATGAGAATCAAAGAGGATTACATGGGAGGGAGTCCCTGGCTTTGCTTTAATGGATGCAGTCTGTTTGCTTATGTTCTCTTCAAATGTTAACATTAGGAGTAGGCTAAGAATTCCCATTCCAGGAGCCATTGAGAATTGCTATGATTGATCTAATAGGAACTTGGCAGTTAAAAGCAATCTTTTTCCATTAAACTGTTGCTCACTTATGCCCTCTCCCTGCCCCTACCTCTCCTTAGGGCAGGTACAGGCTGGCCAACTCACTCTTCCCTTTCCTCTGCTCTAAATTGGAACATTTAAAATTCTTCAAGGAGCAAGAAATAGAAGACCTATTATATAACATGCAGAATTCAGAGAAGAGGACCAGAGTCCTGTTCTAGACCCAGTCTTTTCTGACCCAGTGGTCAGAGTAACTATTTTTGCTTCCCATGAATTCCTTTTAGAAAGGGAAAAGAAGTAATGGAACACTGATATTGGTAAATTTTTTTTTATTCAAACTGATATTGCTTTTTTAATTTTCAGATTTCAGGTAGAAAAAAAGCTCATTTCACAAAGCCAGTGTCCCATAATGTTGCTGTTTTAAATACAGGACGCGTTGGAACACCTCACTTTATGGCCCCAGAAGTGGTCAAGAGAGAGCCTTATGGAAAGCCTGTGGATGTCTGGGGCTGTGGAGTGATCCTTTTTATCCTGCTCAGCGGCTGTTTGCCTTTCTATGGAACCAAGGAAAGATTGTTTGAAGGCATTATTAAAGGAAAATACAAGGTAATGGATTATGGCCATCTTATTTTCCATTCAAATTAAATGATCCTGAGAAAGGTATTTGTTTTGAAGTTGTTGTCTGTCTGCTCATTAACTTACTGCTGCCTTAGTCCCTACCCCTCCAGAGCAAAGCTCTCTGTTGCCATCAGAACCCAGTAGCCTTGTGAAGCACGATGGCGTCTCAGTAAATTTGAGTAACCTTGAGTAATCATGCGCTCAACTCAGTGAGCAGCAGACTTCTGTGGGCCTTTCATATGGTTAAGAAAAGCCCTTTATTTGTAAAGCTTTTTTCCTAGTTTATAACATTCAAATGGAAATTTCACTCAGGTACTTTCAATCATTTCTTATCTCAATTTTAAGTTTCCACCATCATAGCCAAAAATTTTTCTTATTGCAGAGTGAACTGGCATGTGAGCTTTACAACATGTTTCATAATAACAGTTCACAGATACTTTCTCTAAAGAATTCGTTTTCATTAGTTTTGTGTATGTGTCTGCATGTAGGTAGGTGCATATGAATGCAAGAGCCTGCAGAGGCAGAAGGTATTGAATACCCTGGAGCTAGATATACAGGCAGTAGTGAGCCCACCCAATGTGGATGCTAGGAAACAAACATGGGTCCTCCAGAAGAGCTAAGCTACCTCTCCAGCCCCATCTTCGAGGCATTTTGATATGGCTTACACATTCATAGTCCTTAGCTACTGTGCATTGAAAGCCTCAGATATTATCACTGTCTTGTAATTATTAGATTACTGCTTTCATTATTTAAAAAAAATCAATGCTATGACTGACATTATGAAGAGTTATATCAAAAAAGCTCTAAGGACTCTCGATCATAAGTAAGCTGAAAGTGCTTTCAGAGTTACAGCCTTATCCTTTCAAAGTATAACTAAAGCACGAGGAGGTGAACTGCCAAATACTTTAGTTTATGTACCTTGGGCACTGTCAGCTCATGAGAGCAAACAGTATCTTTCTGAAACAGAAAGAAGTTGTAAATATAGGTTTTTCTACTTGTCTTAGAGTTAGTTGGCCAGTAAATAAAATACTTTCAAAGTAACTAAATACTCTGGGAGATTGCTTATTAAGCAGTGGTCCCCCTCCTATCCTGGGAGATTGTGAATATTACCGGTAATACAAAGACTGGGCTTTCTGGTTGAATGTTACCAAATCAAATGAAATTACAGATGCTAATGCATTGGAAGAAACTCAGTTGAAAATGAAGGGCCAGGCATGGCGGTGCATGCCTTTAACCCCAGCACTTGGTAGGCTGTGGCAGGAGAATCTCTATGAGTTTGAGCTAATCTGAGCTACGTAACAAGCTCCAGACCAAAGCTACATAAGTGAGGCTCTGTCTCAAAACTACCAAAGAGAAGGAAACAAACCAAGTCAGGCGCTAGTCTGCTAAGGATAGCAGCAGAGACATAGTACTTCATGTGCACCAGGACCTGCACTGAGCACTTCAGTCAGTCTTCCCAGCAGCTGATGGCGTACTTAGCACATGATAAACTCTCCCACCTGCCTTTTTGAGTTATAAGCATTTGCTAATAATAGAATTCTTCCTTTGTGTTTGTTCACTTGCTTACTTCCTGGTTTCCAAGGCAATGTACTTCATTCCAACAATGTCTGGTATTTGATTTTGCCTATTTTTAAAGCATTGAATACTTATTTTTAAGCCTTGGTAAGTAATTTTGACTGTTTGTACTGTCTAAAAATTAAGTTATTTAAAAATTTCCTATTCTTAGCGAATAATGGCAATATTATAAGAAGTGATAAGGTAGCAACCATAGCATGATTTCTGTACCAAGGGTTTGAAGCCTTGCATCTTAGAATTTATTTCTAACTTTATTTAGCTAGTCTCTCTTCTTGCTTGTCTTCATGGTGTCCTTTACAAAAGGCCCAGGTCTTCAGCAGCAGTTTAAAGTATGGGGCCACTTCTGCCACTTCTGTGAACTTCATGGGCCTCAACTGTTTTCTTTTTATTTTCCTTTTTCTTTTTCTTTCTTTTTTTGACATACCATGATATGATTCTATCAATATGCATTGCTGCTTCTTTATCATGGAAATAGTCAAACACACAAGGGTAGAGGAGAGCTCTCATCTTCAATACTTACTATATTTCCAATCTTGTTCTGCATTTCACACACTTTTAGGTTATTTTAAAACATCTCAAAAAAAAAATCATCTCAACACCCTGATGGTACTTACCCAAAAAAAGCAGTAAAATCCTGATCGTGGACATTTGTTAGAAAAGCTCGATGAAGTCACAAATGAAGTCACATGAGGCCCAGGGCAGGGAAGAAGGGTGTTTTAGTTAGGTTTCTGACTGCTGTGATGAACACTGTGGCCAATAGCAGGTTGTGGGGGAAAAGGGTTTATTTGGCTTACAGGAAAAGCCAACACTTGGAGGCAGAGAGTGAAGCAGAGGCCATGGAGGAATGTTGCTTAATGGGCTTGTGCCCCGAAGCTTTGTCAGTCTGCTTTTTTTATACAACCCAGGATGAGCAGATGTGGCCCTCCCCTCCCACATCAATCATTAATGAATCCCACACACTTACCTGCAGGCTTATCTGATGGAGACATCTTCTCAATTGAGCTTCCCCTTCCCAGATAACTCTAGCTTGTGATGAGTTGGAGGGGGGGAAGACAAGGAAGCATAACTATCTAGGCAATGCCTAATCAGTCAGCACAATGCATTTCAAACAGGTCCATTGACCACAATTCCAATAGAATGACAATATTTAAGCAGCCTCGTGCCAGTTACCTCATGAGATTCAACAAATGAAAGTGATTGCTTTAGTAATTTTGCCTCTAAGAAAAGGAAACTAGAACACTGTCCAACTGTAAGAGCTCTCCCTAGCATGCAGATGCTTTGCCCTCCCCATCTGTATGTTCAAAGCCTCACCTGAGCCTAAAGCTCAGTGTCTGTTGCTAGCCCTCAGCCAAACTGGAATGATTCCTTTATGCCGTGATGCAAGTACTGGGATTTCATTTGGCTTTAAATTATATTCATTCTCAATCATTTTCTCTTAAGAGGTGACATGGATCTCTGAGATGTAGTTCCTCGGCAGAGCAGTTGGCCCAGGGTTCTGTCTCCTCACTGAAAACCAACAGCAACAGTTACAGAAGCTGGATACTATATATGAAGCTCCTGGCACCAGGCAGCTCCTGTGTGGTCATTCAATCAGGCAACTTCCACTTTTGCCACTATCTCCAGTTCCCACTTCCCTTCCCAGCTCCAAGCTCTGAGCACTTTCCTGAGTATTTTTCTCATTTCTGGGCTTAGACATATCCCTTTCCCAGGAGCCTTCCAGTTTTTCCCTCAAAGATCCACAGCCATTACCAAAACACTTGGAAAATGTATAATTCTTTTTGTTTACTTTTACTCAGTTTTACCACATGAATTAGTTGTCTCCTCTCTAAAAGAACGAACTTCCCTGAGTACAATGTACAAGTGGAATTGGCTATTTTACAGAGCTATGATGATAGTATATTTTTCCTTAGATATTGAATTGGTCAGAATATCCAACTAATTATTTTTTTATAGCTTCACAATTAACGTTGCCCCCAGTTTTGTTTTAGGTCTTATGTGTATGTATGTTTTTTTCTTCCTATAGGAATTTTCACCCAGTCTAGGCTGACCTCAAACTCTTAATTCCCTTGTCTTAGTGTCTCAGTTGCTAAGACTATACTGATCCATACCACACTCAACACCTGATCCTAACTTTGGAAGACACTGTTTTCTACTCTTTAGCTGGGTGTGATGGTACAAACCTGTAATGCCAGCGCTTAAGGGGCTAAGGTAGAAACAACTGGAGGTTCATAGTTAGTGTGGGCTACACAGTGAGTTCTAGTCTATCCTGGGCTTAAGGAAACCTTGTTTCCAAAAAAGAATCATTCTTTAATTTTTTTCACTTCAAATTTATTTCAGTACTTTGTAGATCAGTATATTCTAGCCTTTCCAGGTGAGAATCAAAAACGAGAAACAAGAGTCACGGGCAGACCTTTCAAATATTGCAAATATTATAATATAGCAACACCAACAGAATAATTGCTGATATAAATAATGAGGAACAAAACCACAAAGCATTGCATGTATAATCTTCCTCTGGAAGCAGGTCCTTTAATCTCTTATTTGCCTTGAGAATGTTACACTGAAATACAATAATAATAATAATAATAATAATAATAATAATGTGCTGACTTCTTGAAGATAACCGTGTAGCTTTCTTTGTTTCCTCCTCAGATGAATCCAAGGCAGTGGAGCCATATCTCTGAAAGTGCCAAAGACCTAGTACGCCGCATGCTGATGCTGGATCCTGCTGAAAGGATCACCGTTTATGAAGCACTGAATCACCCATGGCTTAAGGTACCATTGCTTCCGGGTCACCTTCCACACTGGCCTTAAAGAATTCTACAGGATGGACCTTTCCGCTCATTACTTGTTCCTCAGCGTTGCCATCAATTTTGTTCATTGTGTTTGCTGTCTTGCACCTTGTCTGAGACATGTACGATATTTAGCTATTGGACTGGGCACAAAATCAAATTAAGACAGGCTGTTGTCAAGCAACACGTGTACCAAAGATGAAAAGGAACAGCTAAAGTAACCATTTTGTCTTACGTTATCTTTACATTGAGTATGACTGTATACTCTGTAGGATTTCACTGGTTTCCAGTAGGCACTAGGTGTACATTTACAATTTTAGGGAAGAGACACATTCAGAAGGTTTTTTGTATCTCATTTTTCTAGATTAAGGAAAGTCATATCTTAGGACATCAAAAATAATATTGTTTCATTAAATCATTGTGCTATAATTCGAGGAAATCCGTGCTTCCTAAAAAAGAATGCATCCTCAGACATGTTCAGAATTTTGCCATAAGTCACAAAAGTTATTACTATTAGAGCCAAGCTTTTAGTTCAGCCTACCATTATCCATCATTTATGCTATTATCCTGTCCCTTTCACTAATTAGATGACATTGCTCCAGCCACTTCCCTCTTTCCTACCTTATCAGTTTTCTGGATCTTTTTGATCTCACATGTGATTGGTTTTGATTGCTTACATTCACATGCCTCAACACTCCTATAGTAATCATACTGTCTCCCTAGAAGATTCTTTCTCTAGGTCACTTTGTGATTTGTTTCCTCACAGCAGATCCATATTTAGCTACCAACTTCTTGGTAAAATCTTCCCTGGTAACTATTATATGATGCTTCTTCAGAGGTATGCAAGACACTAACATATGTAAAAATATCCATCAATAATGTGTCTTGGTGACTACAATGTGGAATGATATTATAGAGTACTTTTGACATTTCCATTAATCTTGATCCTTCTTGGGCTGAGGAGATATTATTATCCAATGATAAAGCACTTTCCTAGCATGCATAAATGCCCAAGAATGGTCCCCAGTAACATATAAAAGAATATTGCTTTTGAAATCTTCATTCAGCCTTTTGATATTCTAATACTAGTCTTTCTGATTTTCCTGGAAAAGAATAGATTCTTCAATACTTTTTTACTTTTAGTAAGTTTTAGTATGTTTTTCTGCCTGACATGAAATGAACATCTTAGAAGATTCCTATTTCTTCTTTGCTTCTCTCAGTTTTTTCTAATAAGGATCTTTTGTCATTTAGAAGTTACTTTAAATGCCAAATAAGGACAATAGCAGCTGTTTAAATCATTTTTCAGATCCTTTATAAAAAGTCTTAGCATTATACAGTTACAGTGCCTTACATTATCAAAGCTTATCCTGTGTAATAACATACTTCTTCCTGGAAATTCTTGTTTCTACCGATGATTATAGTTCTCACCCTAAGTAGTCTCAGCTTTATGCAGAATAGATTTCTGGCACCAAAATGTTTTAAAATGTCAGAATATAAAAGGAAAAGTCTGGAAAGCTGAACTCAGAGTCACCTGCTGTGTGTGAACTATTGTTTACCCGCGTTGCTTATGTGTCATCTGGAGGTGAGGAAGTCAGCAAGGAGCTTACCTAGCTGGAGGGAGCAACTTTAGTCTACATTTAGCCCCTGTTCCTGTATATATGTGTTCCATTACAGTGGGTGTAAGTTATGTTGATTTAGAAAGGCCAAAATGTAAGCCATCATTTAATAAAAATGCCTTCAATTAGTATAAAGCAAAGAAATAGAATGATGAAAATTCTTATAATAAAGTGTCAAAGTCAAAGTATCATTGTTTTGAGTTAAAAATAAAAGCAAAAAGAATTATTTCTTTGATTAAAAAAACAGATCTTTTTTATTTATTCCATGTTGAAAAGGAATCTGAGTATTAAACCAAGTAATATATGAATCCCTTATAGTTTATTGACTTTCATCCATTTAACGTCTTTATCTATCTAAATTAATGATAGCTTGCTATGAATATCCATCCTAACAAAAGTAGAATTAAGAATACACAGAGTTCAGGGTCATAGTTGTAGTGAAGTTTCTAGTCTGAAAGGAAGCCAGCCAGGCTGTGAATAGATTTTTCAAATGGTACTAATAGGGCATAAAGACAGAAGGGTCTATCCTGCATGGACAGCTTCTTCTCTGTGGGCATTTCTTGGGGCACATTTTGTCAATGTTTCTTGTCCTTTGACTTCTCAAGCTGCAGTGTTAACACCTAGGCTAGGATATATCAGGAATCAAAAAATAAAATAAAGCAAAGTAAATAGAATAAGTAAAATAGCAGCAATATCAGCCTAGGATTTCTCCTCCAACCCTGGGACCCCTAAAATGTCTACCTTCCTTTCTCCAGCTCTCAGTCTTCATCAAGGAACCTACCAGGACCTTTAATCAGCAGAAGCATGTGATGAAATGTGCTTGCTCTGTCTCATTACTCACCACTAGGCAGTCCTTTCAGCACTTCGCTTCTGAACTAATTTCCTTATTTTAGATACCTAACAATTTGGGGAAAGTGTTTATGTATTAGGTAGGGAGTGTTTTCGCAATCAACTATAAACTCCATTTCTTGATGTGTATCCAAACAAGACATGCATCTTTCAAGCTGCTTGCCCTAGTCTTCCCAGTACAGTAGAAATCAAGACTTCCATTTACTCATCCCCAAAATTGTGGTGTATCATGGTGTCTTCTTCGTCCCATTACCCATGTTCAGTCTGTCAGAATATCCTGCTCTACCTCCAAATACATACAAAGCTAAAAACTATTCTTTGAGAGACACTATTAAGAGAATGAGAAACAAACTCCAAAGTGAGAATAAATCCTTCCAAATTAGGTATCTGATAAAGGACAGAATTCTTAAAACTCCATAAGAAAACATCAAATCTAAAGCAAAGTTTGAAAATACTTGAGCACACATTTTTTACAAAGATACACAGATAGCTGATAAACATGTTCAAAGCTGTTCAGCATTAGCAATCACTAAGGAAATCCAAATAATGCCACAGAAAGGGACACCTGTACACTTGTGTTAGAATGGCTTAAATAAAAATTACTAGGCCTAGATAGGTAGCACAGCAATTAAGAGCACTGGCCACTCTACTAAAGGGCTCAAGTTCAAATCCCAGTACCCACATGGTGTCTCACAACCATCTGTAGCTCCAGTTCCAGAGAATCTGTGTCATCTTCTGGCCTCCACAGGCACTGCATACACATGGTGCACATATACAGGCAAAACATACAAATTAAATAAATCTAAGCAAAGAATTAATAAATGACTAACTACACTTAGTGCTGACAGATATACAAAACATCTGTAACTCATGCTGTTACTGAAAATGTTAAGGGATACATCCAATTTGTAAAACAGTTTGACTGCCTCTTAAAAAGTTAAACATAACCCATTTACATGGCCTAGCCAATCTGTCCGTTCCTTAGAAAAATTAAGTGTATATTCATACAAAGACTGACTTGTATCTGAATGTTCATAAGGTTTTAACATTTATTTATTTGCTTACTTAATTATTTATTGCCATTTGAGAGTAGAAGTCATTTATTTCTGTACTTATTTACCATAGCACATATTGTGAGGAGGAGTCAGTGGATAGCTTGTAGAGCTGGTTCCCGCTTTCTTACATGTGTGTTCTGAGGACCACACTCAAGTCATGAGACAGCAAGCACCTCTATCCTATCCCTGTCTGTGCATAATCAAGGCAGCCCAACGTGGCCTATGCTCATCACTGCTCCCATCTGATCTGTCTCCACTACCCCATCACTGTCTTCTCTCTACATGGATTAATCCGCTTGCTCTTTATTAGAATTTCCACACATTCTTACTCCTTGGACCTTTGTGCTGGGTACTTTGCTCTATATCTGTTGTTCTCTCAGTAAATAGTATCCCATCGTTTGTCAATTGTTTGCATGGTGATTGCCAGTCTGGCTAGTTGTGAATTGTATTCTCAAATGGCCATATTTATTCCGTCTTTGGTGATCTATCTGTTCATTTCATTAGCCCAGATGTTGAGTTGATTGTTTCTTAGGTCTTGTTACTCCTTTGTACATTCCAGAAATTGCTTGTCTGTCAGATCTCTGGCTAGCAAAGATTTTTCTCTATAGGCTGCCTTTTCAATCAATTGACAGTTTCCTTTGTTGTACAGAAGCCTTTTAATACCATGAGGTCCCATTTGTCTGTTGTTGACCTTATTTCCTGAGTGACCAGGGTCCTGTTGAGAAAGATATTTCCTATGCCTGTATCTTCAAGTGTTTTCCCTATTTTTTTTTCCCTTTAGCAGTTTTAGAATTTCAGGTCTTATGTTAAAGTATCTGATCCATGGAATTGGAGTTGACTTTTGTGCAGGGTAAAAGATAAGGGTCTGGGTTGATTTTTCTAAAATAGAGTTTGAAATTACTCTCTTGGAATTCTAAAGGGCTGCTACAAAGGAAGTGATTTCTTTCTGGGCAAGGACTGATGCAGACCCTGTATGGGTGAAATGGTTGAATTAGATGCCCCTTGAAAAGTCTGTCCTAGTTGGAAGACTTTATATGGTTTTGTTGTTCACTTATTGCTGACAGTACAGAATGCTGAATCAGTATAGACTTCTTTTTTAAGAGCTCATTTTACCTGACAGTTCATAATGAAGACAACTTCAGTACAATATGTGTATGTGTGTATCTGCAAAAAAAAGTCATAAAAAAGCTATTATATTGCATGCTAACTAAAAAAATTAAGTAGAAAAAGATAACTTCATGCTTTCACAACCATTATGATAACTTTATCTAAAAATTAGATAATCTATAACTTTAGCCCTTTATTATTACTAAGAAACTATTATTTAGCCATTAATTTTAATGTTCATAGAACCTCTATCCGAACTTGGATCAGTATATGGAATAAAATAACCAGTTTCCTAAAATTAAATCTAAATTTCACGTTTAAGAATTTGACCTACACAAATTTATGTTAAGCTTCTTCATTTTCTCAGCAGATATGTATGATCATAATCTTCTTTTATAGGAGCGGGATCGTTATGCCTACAAAATTCATCTTCCAGAAACAGTAGAACAACTGAGGAAATTCAATGCAAGGAGAAAACTAAAGGTAAGATTTTAAAACCCTAAGAGCTCACTGAGGGGGTTTGTAATCACACTTCTGTTCTGTTTGGATTTCCATAAACACATCCTTGTGCTGGCCATTAATTTTGCTACAGCTAAATTATCTCTAAAAATTGTTGCCATTTCAGTAAACTTTGGGGTTTTTAAAATCATTTAAGTTAATATTTCAGTATGAATCAAAACAAAATTTAGCAACTAGAAGACATATTATATTTTAGATTTGTTTTGTTCTGTTAAACTTCATAGCAGAGATATGGCTACATTATGAATCTAAGCTATGTTTTCCCAAACATAAATATTTTGACAATAACATGACACACATCTGTAATCCCACCACTGAGAAGGCTGAAGCAGGAAGTTTGTGAGTTTCAGGCCAGCCTGTGCTTATATAATGAGACACTGTTTCAAAATGGTAAACTAACAATGATAAGACTTTAAAATTTTGAAATGTGACCTTAGTTCTCTGTAAACTACAGCTGAGCTAACATTGAATCTAGGGTTGAACAACCATCTTAAAGGAATAAATAAAAGGCACAGTGCCATAATGTATAAGAAAATGTTTACATGTCTCCTGTCATCCTTTCTTCTTCCTCCATGGCTTTCTTGCCTGTCCTCTGTCTCAAAAGTAAAAGAGCACAAGGATAATAACCCCTCACAGAGAGCCAGTGTAGTTCAGAACTTTCTGGAAAACACCCACAATTCAGTGGCAGAGCTCTCCAGCTCTAGAAAGAAATGCTATGGGCCAGCAGAAGCTGGCCACAAAGATTCAGAGGAAATGACTGATGTTTGTTTGATCTATGGTGCTGAACGTGTTAGGTCTGTTCTGGAAGTAGCTGATTGGATAATAGTCTCTAATCACATGATTCCTACCAACTACAAAACTTCTTGAGTATTTTCAGATGTCCTAAGTTATAATGCTACTTATTATTCTTCATGTCTTGGAGATTATGAATGGTTTTATACAGCTGGAAATTATATGTAAATGTTTGGGGGAAAATCTCAGGAGGTATAATAGCACCATAGAAGGCTGAAATGCCCACAATGGTATCCATTAGCCACATGTAGGTGTGTGAATCTAAGTTACTTAAAAATCCAAGTGCCAATTCACCATCATGTTTCAAGTGCTCAGTGGGCTAGAAGCTACCATATTGAACAGGACAAACACTGAACATTCCTACCCTTGTAGAAGATTCTACTGGACGTGGAATGCTGCTGGACAGCAAGAGAACTTTTCACATATCACTGTTAATGATGAGCATTCTTATTTAAGTTGTCTCCTAATTCTTTTGTTGTCAGGAGTTCAAACTGGCTCTTCTCTATGCTTTTATAAAATGTGTGGCAAAAACTAGTTATTAATGATATGCCATCATTGAGATGGTGCCCAAGGAAGTTTATTAAGGCTTGACATTTTTACGTTGATATACGCTTCAAAGGAAAGACAAGCTAATCATTCAGAGTAAAATTTGGGCAGCTGTCTTGCAGTTAGTTTTCTGTCCAAAGAAACTGTGTCTGTGCTTCTTTCTTAACTCTTCTCTAAGTCTCTTTAATCCTCGCCTCTGCTTTGGCTTCACATAACATTACTCTATGCAAGGTCGAACCTTCATTGCCCAAACAGAGGTGTTTCCCTCAGGCTTGAGCTCGCCCATCCCAGGAGACATGCTATTCCCCTGGTGCCACAGAAGCAGACATGGACCAAAAATAGCCAGACTGGTGACTAAGATTCATTTGGACAGGGCCAAACTATCACAACAAACAGGGGTCATGTGGATTTACCACATCCTTTACAGGGCTATTTAAAGTCTCAAGACCCGCCAAGCAGCGTAGAATTAGAAACATCAGCCTAATCATTCTGGGCTTGTTTTCAGCTAAGGCTGCGTTCCCAAGAGTTGTCAGCCACCAGGTTAGCACATGCCACACCTGCCTTCCTCAGGGAGCTTATGCTCCTTCTTATACGTCTATGAGATTCTAGAAGAAAGATGGTAACTTCTCTGGTTTCCCGCACCCACCACCCTACAGCTTATTTCCACAAATAAACAGCTAGGTGCCCACTAAACTTTACTGATTTGAAGTTCCTCAAATGGTGCAGCAGCCAAAATTTTAAGACTACCTTAGACATGATTCTAAAATTCACTGAAAATTTGCTGAAAGCCAATTATTGAATTTTGATTAATAGAAGAAATAAGAGGTGTAGAGCAATGCAGGAAAGAGCAGCTCAAACTGTGGCGAATGGGTGAATCCTAGTTCTGACTCTCCCTCACTGGAAGCCTTGAACAAATTACCTAAAGTCTCTCTGCCTCAGTTGTCCTTCTCTGGAAAGTATGCATAGTGCAAAGTGCAGCTAATTCCTAGGATTAGCAGGATTCGACGAGCTACTGTAACAGCAGTTAGAAGAATACCAGGCTGTGGGAAATACTCCAAAGATCTATTTTGCTGTTAACTTTGTGATTTTTGTTAATATATTATTAAGATTTTAATGGTATTACCTTGGATTCAGTAATCTATAAAGATTGTAATTCCCAAATAAATATTATATACCATTTTAAAAGTCCTACTAGTCATTCACTTTAATATTTTAGAACTTTTAGAAACTTTTAATCTTTTATTACTATTTTATTTATTTTGTGTGCCTGAAGCAGATCTGCATGTCAGGTGTGTGGAGGTTGAAGGACAGCTTGTAGGAGGCAGACACCTTTACCCACTAAACAATCTTGCCAGCCCTGAGGAACATTAAAAAAAAATGTATAAAACCCTGAAATAATCGCTCATATTTCTTCTAAAGTTATTATGCTTAGACTTTTCTCACTATTTATTATCATTTTCCTTTATATTATCTACAAGAAGTCTTTATACTTGTATGATTACACTCACTCCCTTGTAACTACTTTCCACAAGTAGTATAGTCATGTAACATACAAGACCCTCAACAGGTGCCTGAAATATTGCTTTGTTTTAAATTGCATATATTATGCTGGATTTACATATAAATATGCTTCAAATAAAATATAATAAATAAATAAATCAAATAGGCAAAGTAAGATTAACAATAATTCATAATAAAATGCAATAATTATAGCAACATGTTATTATAAAGGTCACTTAAAACATTTAAATTATTGGCTTCTGGAATTTTTCCCTGTAATATTTTCACACAAAGATTGATTGTAAGTGACTAGAACTGAGGAAAGGGGAAACCAGTCCACACTCCTCATGTGAGGCTCTTGATCAACAGATCAGCATCACCTGGAGCTGTTAGAAATAGAAATTGCTGCATTGTAATACATTCAGATAAGAAAAGAAAAAGCTTCCATTTCAAAAGACAATAACACTGTCTTTGCAGATGGCATGGTTCTATGTTATAGAAAATCCTAAGAAATTCATTAGAAATAACAAGTTCATAACAAGTATAGGTTATGAATTGGATTATTCAAAATCTGTTAAGAAAAACTATGATAAAATTACATTTTTGATTCCCATATATATATATATATATATATATATATATATACACATATATGAGCAATGAATAGTCTTTAGAGGAAATTAAGAAGTAAGTTTATTTACTGCAACATAACAATGAAATGTTCAGAAATAAATCCAACAAAAATAAATAAAAGATGTGTAAACTAATATTGCTGGGAGAAATTAGGAATCTAACTAAGTAAAGGGTAATTTATCTGGGAAAACTGTTATCTAGGCTGCAAGGAAGATCTGTGCTCTGAGGTGCAGACTCCTTAAGTGATATGTTAGTTACTTTCTCCTTGTCGCAACAAAATACCTGACAAAACCAACTTAAGGAAGGAAGGATTTAGTTTGACTCATTGTTAGAGTGTAACACAACAGCAAGCGTCTGAGGAAAGTAGTCATGTTGTGCCCACAGTCAGGAAGCCAAAGAGATGGATGCTGGTGTTCAGTCCTTCTCTTTATTCAGTTTTGGTCTCGAGCCTGAGGAATGGTGCTGCCCAAATTAGGGCAGCTCTTCCCTCCTCAGTTAATCCTCCCTAGAAACCTCTCCTAGACTCAGCCAGTGGTGATATTTTTGGTGATTCCGACTGTCTTCTAACCTGTGCATCAGCTGCTAAAGGAGTTATAAACAAAGGGGTTGGGTGTGACCAAAATGTATTAAATACATCGAGAAATTGTCAAATAAGTAATTCAATTTATAAAGAAAATGAACACAAGCAAAGGAGATTTCTGACAAGTCTTTACAACTTTATTGTTTTTACAAATTGCAAATATATACTTTACTATAAGAAAACGCAGTTTAGGAGTGCTGTTTAGTACTTGAAAAGCAAAATGTTGTAATTTTATCATAGTTTTTTCTTAACAGATTTTGAATAGTCTTAACTTAAAATTATGTTTCATCCTTAAAACATGCTAAAGTATACCTAGTAAATTTGAAGAGATTTGTCAAAGTTGGATAAACCAGAAAAAATGCAAAACTGCTTATATAAGCTATTGTTTATATTGCTGTACCCAATAGGCTCTTCACTAGATGCAGTGTACTATGGGAGTTGGCAAACAATGGCCTGAGGGTCTAGTCCAGCTCACTACTTTTTTTTTTTTTTTTTAAGAATTATTTATTTATTTTATGTATATGAGTACACTGCAGCTGTCTTCAGACACACCAGAAGAGGGCATCAGATCTCACTACAGATGGTTGTGAGCCACCATGTGGTTGCTGGGATTTGAACTCAGGACCTCTGGAACATCAGTCAGTGCTCTTAACCACTGAGCCATCTCACCAGCCCCCAAGCTCACTACTTTTTTAAGGGATATAAAGTTTTATTAAAATTCAGTGTCATATATTCATTTACATTTTTTCTGTTGCTTTTGTGCCTCAATAACAGAGTTGAGTAGTAGCAAAAGAAAATATGTAGTCTTCAAAGCCTAAAATATGTATATTCTGGCCTTTTACAGAGTTAAAAAATGTTAACTCCTAGAGGAATAAAAACTCCTAAATTAGAAAGAATAATCAATGAATAATCAAAGAATAATCAGTTCTGACCATGGGTGATTGCATCTTAAATCATAACAGAGTAATAATCCTGTCTGGACCTCAGTTTTCCCTTCTATGAAATGAATGGCTCATCACCAAAATTGACTCTCACTCAAACTGTAATAAATCTGAGCTGTTTTGAAACTGTTTTCCTGTTTCATATAATTGTCTTGCCTTGAGTAGTAGAACCATATATGGTCACTGAACTGAGAAACTAAATAAACCAAGCTGCTAGGAACTTACTGTTTCAAAGCTATTCGCTCTCGCTCGCTCTCTCACTCTCGCTCTCGCTCTTTTAAGTACCAGTATGAGTACTTGTTTATAAATCTTCAACTACAGCAGTAGTTGGGAAAAGCCTTAAAATAAAACACTTAATACACTAAGAAACTCAGTTGAAACTTCACTTGGAAACAAAACAAAACATCTCTAAAATTCTGGTTTGGGTGTGTGGGAAGTATGATTTGATACATAAGAATTCTATTCCACCCAGCTTTTAGAGAGCATGTCTGCAAAGTGAAATAAGATTCTTCTATAGAAAGAAAACTCAACATTCACTACATTTTCCTATGTGGTTGATAAAGTTCTGCAGAAAAACATGTTTTAATCCAACACTATGGGAAATGTAGGCAGTTGTATCAAATGGCAATATCAAAACCACTTATATTTTATTTTGTGTTTCTCCCTTTTTTGTCTTTTTTGGGGGTGATGATGGTAGTGGTGGTGATAGTAGTTGCTGCTGCTATTTTGAGACATGGTCTTGCTATGTAGTCCAGGCTAGCCTAAAACTCCCAATCTTCCTGCCTTAACCTCAGGCATGAAACATCGTATTGGTTCTTCACTTCCTGTAGTCCATTTTTCAAGTAATATTTAGAGAAAGAAACTTAACGTGATTCTGAAAAAAGTAGACCTTGTGGAAATGCATTGCTGCTAACATGTATGTACTTATAAGTGCCTACATCCATGGCAGGTTTAATTTCCTGAGTTCAACGTTTAAAATTTACATAGAAACTATGATAGACTTTGACCCCTTCAGTGATTTGATATTTAAACTACCTAAGTGAACAATTCTATGTAAAGTAGCAAAAGATTCACACTCATCATTTTCTGCCTGTTTTAGTAGACCCAGTAATGATTTATACTTCCAGAATGCTCAACAGTTTTCAAAGCATTTTTGTGTACATTAAGAGTTTAGGCAATGTAAAGTAAGGTACATCCCCTTTCATACTCTCAGTTTACAGATAATAAGACCTAGAGAGGAGCTGAGGAGATCAATAGCTCAATCAGAAAAGTGCTTCCTGCACAAGCATGAGAACAGAGTTCCCTCCCTAGTACCTACATAACTGAGGCCTCTGAGACAAGAGACAATACACAGTCCCTGTACTGGGGCAAAGACAAGGCGATCCCTGGGGCCCGCTGAGCAGCCCAGCCTACTCTCATTCAGCAAGCCTCTGATCCCAGTAAGACTCTGTCTCAGGAAACAAGTGAGGAATGACACCTAGGGTATAGCTCTGGCCCTCACATGCACACATGTGCATGCACATTCACATAAACATGCGCAAATACACACGCATACACATACACCATGCAAAAACAGGAAAACCTAGAAAGTTTGAATGATCTCCTCAAGCAATGCTGTGGAGTTAAACAATGACAGAGCTAGAAAGCAAGCATAGCAGCTTACGCTTCTTCGTATTGCTAAAACAGTAACTCACCTTGCTGTCCCACACAGTAGTCTTAAAGATGCCAGCAATCTGGATGGCAGTGCCTCTCTACTATGGTTCAGTGGGTCCTCTGTATGACTTCTAGGACCCCATGTAACCAGGTATGGTGTTGCGTGTCTATAATACTAGCCCTTGCGGAGGCGGTAAAGACAATAGGATCAAGAGTTTGGGGCAGCCTCACCTACATAGCAAATTCAAGATCAACTTGTGCTGCGTGATACCTAGTCTCAAAAAAAATTTACATGTAGTTGAATCAGATGTGTAGCCTGATAGAGAATTAATGTGCAAGAGTAACATAGTCATTGTTACAAACAGAAAAAAAGGGAAAGACTGAAAAATGAGAAACTCATAATCCTCGTGGTACTATTGTTGACATTCTGACATTCTGATATATATATATATATATAGCTATTTTATAGTTACTATTTTTAAAAAAAACGATCAGAGTATGCAGTATTTTGAAACCTTTTTAAAATATGATTACAAGAGTCTTTCTGTTCCATTAAATATCCTTCTACAGCATCATTTTATGATTACAGAGTCTTGTACCATGTGATACACGTGCTAGTCCAAAGTGTAATTAGTTCATACACTTCATTCTGCATATGGAATTAGTGCCAAGAGACTCTGTCTCTTCTAGTCAACATGTCTTACAAATTTCACTTTCTGACTAATCCTTAAGCTGAGTAACCATTTAAGTAATGCCTTATTTTTTGTGTGTTTGTTTTAATTGTGTACTTTTTCATCTTTTCCTGTTAGGGTGCAGTACTAGCCGCTGTGTCAAGTCACAAATTCAATTCCTTCTACGGGGACCCTCCTGAAGAGTTGCCAGATTTCTCTGAAGACCCTACCTCCTCAGGTAATTGGGTCATTTACTCATTCACCTGTGGGGATCACTTGCCATCTCCCTTTGCTCTTCCATTCTGAATAATCTTTGTGGGAATTTAGTCAAGTCCTCTGAGAGATTCTAAGGAAGTTTGTCTCCCACAAAATCATACCTACATATGTCTGGTTCCTCTTTATTTGAATACCAAAACTGTCCTCTCTCTGAATGCTCCCAAACCAGCATTATGCCAGTTTCTTCTTTACCTCAATACTTCTTCCCCTTTGTACAGTCCAAACTCTACTGCATTTCCTTCACTCCAGTGTTGTGGTTAGACTTTCTGGATCTTGATGATCCTCTTCTCTCACTGCAAACCCTTCTAACGTGCTGTTTGGTCCTACCCTAGGTCTCTGAGCCATCCAGCTTCCCGATCCTGGCCATCTAGGCAGTGTCAGACATGGGCTCTCTTTTGTTTAGTTACTTAACTCCTGAGTCATCTGTAATCTGGCCTCAGCTTTACTTCTGTTCAAGACAAATTCTTTATGTGGTGGAATTTGCCCCTCTGATTTGATCTTTTTCTATTCTTCTTTAAACTGGCTTCTTTAATATTTGTGTATGAGCATTAGAATCTGACTCAGGACTCTTCCTACAGCATGAGTCTTACGTCCTACAGTCAACAATATAAGAGTGTTTTTCCCTGGCGGTTCTGGAAATGTCTGTCAGTGCTTAGCTTCTGCCCTCTTTTCATGCATACACATGTACATACAGATTCAAAAGCTCTTGCCAGTCAGTATGTGCCTACACTGTATGCAAAATGACCAGACCGAATTTCCTAGTCTAGCAGGTGTGTGCTTCCTCCTTTTGACTTTTACCAATCGGGATATGAATCTTCCTCTTTTGAGCAAAGGTGATTTCCAGACACATTCAGAATCTTAGAGAAGTTCCTGGGCTTCCTCTTGTGCTCTAGCATGGTTATGATTGTCCATGCCCTCTGGATCACTTCATCTCTGCCCTTCTTTTCTTCCTACCATGTTTTGTTCCCATCCCCTGGACCATTTTTAGAAGTTGAACATCTCTCTTCTGGCTTTCACCATAGATTGCACTTGGCCCTATTTATGGAGCATGGATCCAGGCATGATTTTTCTTTTATCTCTGTGATGACATGATAGAGGCACAGCATTACTATATTTAGAATAAATTATCTCTTTGGGATTTATGTTCAATGTGTATACCATCACTTTCATTTTTGAAATGGGCCTAGAAAACAGTCTGGTCCTTAATCTTGAGAATTTGCTTTTAATTAATATTTTCCACTGCCCACTAACAACTTAATAAGACCTTAAGTGTTCTTTTCCTGGAAGAATTGAAATTTTTCTTTACAAAAAGAAATTACCTATATTTGTAAACATGCTTACTTATATATTTTATCACCTGGTCCCCTTCTTTAGTATATTTTTAAATGATTTGATTGGAGTAGTTCTTTTAGTGTAGGACTATGTTTTTAAACAAGCAAACAAACAGCAACAACAACAAAACCTTCCACCATCTTACAGGCTACCTGCAAAGTTTCACATTAGTTGTTCACAATTGAACATTTCTTCTTGGCTTCCCTTTCCTGTGGTCTCCCCTTGTTACATTCTTTTTCTTTTCTTTAATTCTGGGAACTTCATGATCTTCTAAGCAGTGCATATTTCAAATGGCCATGGTAAATGTCTGTAAAGGACTTTTTCAGTGATATTATCTGGGTGCTACAAGCAAAAAGTAAAATTAAAATCTAAATGTAAACCACTACCCTAAATAAAGGGGAAATTTTTATGTAGTCAAAAGCAAAGGGGATTTAAAAAAAAAGAAGTATAATGTTTTCCTACACATTTCACATAGCTATCAGAGATTTTCATGCATTTCTAAAGTTAATTTTTAATGCTAAGCCATTTGAGGAAGGCATTCTGTCCTAATCAACAGTATTGACCTAGAGCCATCTGCCAGCCCATGGCCTCTCCGCAGCCAACAGTAGTGCATCGGCTGCAGAAAGCTGTTTATGTATTTTATCTGGACTCAAAGCTTTGCACTTTTGTAAATGAAAATATCTACATTTGTTTTTCATTATTTCCAACTCATTTTTGGTATTTTCATTACTTTTTAAACCTAAAAAATCTTCCTTTTATCCTTATGCTTGTTTATTTCAAATTCCCAAAGTAACCCTTTCTCCTGTCCTGATGTTTGGATTTATATGGGTTTGTTTTACACTGCAAAACCAGAAGCACTTTTTGTGATTACCTGCAAGTGCATCCAAGCCTGAGATGAGAGAGAAAAAGACAAAAATGAGTGCAGAGCCTTCACTTGTAGGGTGCTGACTATCTACCTGGACCATGGAGTTTTAACCCTGAAATGTTCCTTGAAAGCATGGCATGAAATTTCATATGAGAAGCCACCTAGCTACTGACCCTAGTTTCCTTTCTAATGCTATGATAAAGACTATGACCAAAAGCAACTTAGAGAGGAAACGGTTCACCTTAAAGACTATAGTCCATCATCAAAGGAGGTTGGGTGGCTGCTAAGACACAAGAGAACAATGTATTTCACCAGCTGCCCATTCTTTACATGACTGTCTTTGTGTTCCACCTTACAAAATACCATTTCCATTCTGAGGAAATGATAGTGGTCCATTTAAAAAAAATAAGCCTAACAAAAGTAATCATTGGCCATCCCAATTTTGTCCCCCAGATTTTTTTTCAAAATTCCTTCTACAACAGTCTGAAGTTTGGGGACAATAACTAAAGCTGCTTGGCCACAAAATGCAGCATTTTATTTCCTTAAATTAAAATTAAATAACAAATAAGAGTATGCATTTGAGAAATGTGACTACTTAAAATCACAGTCTAAAAATTAATCAGCTCCACAGTCTGTCATCCAGAGAAAAGCTGGACATGTTTAGCTGTGTCATTTTAATGCAAAGTCATTTTTCTGAAAACTACTCTTCCATTTTGATTATTGAAATTTATTCATTATGCTTTTACTAGATTCACTAAAGTTAATCTTTTGGTAAACAGTATCTTGTTGCTTTGTTACTTAATTCAAAGTGAAAATGTTCTCATTTTTAAAAACAAAGAATTTAGAATGAGAACCCAGTGATGTCTGAAATTTGGGGGTCAGCATGGGGGCTGTGCTTGTGGATTATCTAGAGGGCCCAACTATGGCTTGATGACCTGCTTGCTCTAAAATCATAATGTTTGTCCTTTGTCCATATGCTGCCTTCCTCCTAGGACTTCTAGCAGCAGAAAGTAGGTATCCCTTTGTTTTCCTCTAAGGTTTATCTTTATGCAAAAGTGTTTGGCTTTGCATGGTTCATAATCGGCTTGACTTTTTCCGTGGCTGTTTGTGTTTAGATGTTTAAAAGTGAATTTTAACACTGTCTGACCATAAAATAAGAACTTATATATATTGATTTCCCGAGGCATTGTTATATAGCTGAATTTCTTACTTCTTTCAAGGGGTAGGGAGGAGGCAGTGTTAAAATTTCAACCATACTTGATATTATTTCACATTTGAAATTCAAACACAAATATATTCATTCTGGGGAAAAGGTACCATTTTATTTTGAAGTTGGCTCTCAAGAAAACTTTTAGGGTAAGTGAATTTTCTTTTGACAATTTGGTTACACATGAGTGGTTTTTATTGTTGATACAAAAGTCATTCTGTTTATCATTGTTGGGCTGTGAAATTAACTCTGAAATTGTGTCTTTTAACAACCTCTACCATCAGATACAGTGGCCAGAAGGCATAAAAGTATACTGGTATAGTCCCTGACTCAAGAGACTGAGGCAGGAAGGTAACAGTTGGAAATCACTCTTGGCTACATAGTGAGACCTTGTTGCAGAAAATAAATAACAAATAAGAGTAATAATAAATATTCTTTAGCTGCAAAGAGATATAATTTGAATATGTGAAAAAAATTAAGCTTTACAAACTGTGCACACACTCAACACACACACACAAAACTGAAACTGTCCCTATAAACAACAATATCAGTATTTAAAATGCAATTAAAATTTACCTCAAAGTAATACTTACTAAAGGAAATTAATAAGAGATAAAGATAAATTAGAAAATCTAGGTGCTTAACAATGACCTTAGTTGTCACTTTTGTTGCATTTGATATGGATAGCTAAAGTTACAGAAATACAAAAATCTCACCATATACTAGTGGTTTGTGGCTGAGAATGGCAGTGCCTGTGGGTCACAAGTAGGGGTGTGGCTTTGCTAAGTGCCTCTGCCTCAAGATCTCTTGTGATGACCCTCCAGAGCTGCCATCCCCTTGAAGGCATGATTGTAGGAGAAAACTTTGAAACTCACCCAGTGGTTAGTAGAAAATTTCTAATCCTCACTAGCTATGGGCTTGTCTATAAGGCTGTTCACAACCCTGATGCTTGCTGCCCCAAATAAATGACTAAGGAGAAGGCAGGAGTTGTTCCTCATTGTTCCCGGGACAGGGAACAGTTTTTTTAACCTTGCCTCAGAAGTAAAATTTTCTACGCTCAGACCCCATGCTTGAAGTAGTTGATCACAAATGGTAAGAACAGCAGGAGACAGGATCTTAGGGGTTCAGAGGCTACAGACATATCCATGCTGGTGACTATAAAAAATGGAAGTCCATCAAAGCAATCAATCCATTCTTCCCCTTCCTTCTTCTCCTCTTTCCTTTTTCCTCTCTTCTATCCTTTTTAGTCAGCCACATCTATCACCATATTCGGGAAGGAGCATCCTGTCGGTTATACCTACCAGTCTGTGCAAAACTTAACGCAAAGGAGCATTTAAGGCTAAGAGAATATTGGCAAAGTACTTTGAAAAAAATGGTGCTCAAAAATGTTACTACTTGTGTCTAGTGGCACACACCTTAAAGGTGGGATTAAATCCCAGTACTCAGGAGGCAGAGGCAGGTGAAGTCTATATGACTTCAAGGCCAACCTGGTCTACATAGTGAATTCCAGGACAGCCAAAGATCTTGTCTAGTTTATTTAAGGAAAAAAAAACTAAAAAAGAATGTCACTATCGGAAACAGACTATTTTAATAAACAATAATGTCACGAGAATTGTAGCCTCTGTATTCTGATGAAATGTATATGTAGAATTCCTTGAGAAACTTAAGCTAAATACATTTTTGAGGTACCAGTGCCACAATCTACACATAAAGAATAGGAGACATTTATCATAACTAGAATTGGATATAGTACACCTGCCAGAGGTCAAAATACAGTTTCCACCATGGGGTTCACTATTGCTTATAACATGATTGAAAGCCTGAATTTGCTTCATACATTGAAAATAAAAGGGGCTAGGAGACCATGATGAGAAAAGACAGACTGCAGTTAGACAAGGGGGAATATTTTTGAGTGATAACACTGTGCACTTAAATTGGTAAGTTTAAATTAATAATGTATACTTAAGTAAGAAAAAATATTGAGACCAGGTCTCACTGTGTAGCCCTGGCTAGTCGGGGATTCACTATGTAAACCAAGCTGTCCTTGAACTCAGAGATCTGCCCTTTTCTGTCTCCTGATGCTGGCATTAAAGGCATATACCACCACACCTGGAAAAACAAAATTTTTCAACATTATATTCCTTGGCTGTGGACAGGGTTCCCACCTATAATCACAGCACCCAAGGGGGCTGAGACACGATAATCCTAACTTCAAGACCAGCCTGAGCTACATAATTAGACCTTGTCTCAAAAAAAAAAAAAGGTATAATGTTGCAAAGGGAGAGTGCACGTGCAGTGGTGTAGTGGTGCATTAATGAGGTGCTCGTGGGATAGGCATAGCTCTCCATGGAGATAAGAAATGTATGCAGATCTTCCCTGAAATAACTGCCAGGTAAATGTGGAAGCACCAAAGCCCATTGAATGATGAGCTTAAGATGTGTGTGCTTTGCTGTGTTTAAATTTTAACTGAGAGAATTGAAATCTTTGCTAAAGTGTCTAAGAGGAAGTGACTGTCATTCTGCCACTTACTGTAACAAGAAAGAGAAATGCGATGAATTGCCAGATGGATAGCTGGCGATACATGTGATAGAGCATACAGCAAGCTGTGGCCTGGTGGTTGTCAGACTTGCCTGCTTGGAATCGCTCAGAGTTTGCTATGGGGGGGGGGGTGTAAGAGAGAGCCACATTGGCGCTGGGAACTTCTTAGTTTAAACATTATTCTGTTTATCTTTCTATCATCCTTTTGGGATTATTTTTACTTGGTAAAAATTTTGTGAGACTTTTCCACTCTTATAATGAAACTTTTCTGTATCCCAAGCTTTTATTGACCTTAAAAACATATTCCTCTTTAAATAAATGGACCTAGAAAACATTTTAAAGTAGTTGACATGTTTATGCTATTTTGGCTGCTGTTTCATAATAGTAACAGAAGACTTTTCGAAAAAACTTTCTTAGAAGTGAGATTCTTTGGAAAAGTCTACGTGTTTAAAATTCAATTGTATAGTTTTTCAATCAGAATTTTTAGAAACAAGATTGATTATTGAATGAACAGTGTAAAATGTTACACTAAGGCAGGTATAATTGCTTTTAGTAAATTTACCAATGTAAAAGTTTGGGCCATGTCTGGGCCAGCAGATACCTTAGTGGATGACACTTGCTGTTTTTACAGAGGACACAAGTTCCATACCCAGGACCCACATTGGATGATTCATAAGAGAATTCAAGGCCCATACCTAAACATAGTAAAAGCAATATACAGCAAACCAGTAGCCAACATCAAACTAAATGGAGAGAAACTTGAAGCAATCCCACTAAGATCAGGGACTAGACAAGGCTGCCCGTTACCCTTAAAAACTCAGGTGATAGTAGATGCTGGCGAGGGTGTGGAGAAAGAGGAACACTCCTCCATTGTTGGTGGGACTACAAGATGGTGCAACCACTTTGGAAATCAGTCTGGCAGCTCCTCAGAAAATTGGACATAGCATTACCTGAGGATCCAGCTATACCACTCCTGGACATATACCCAGAAGATGCTCTAACATATAACAAGGACATATGCTCAACTATGTTCATAGCAGCCTTATTTATAATAGTCAGAAGCTGGAAAGAACTCAGATGTCCTTCAACTGAGGGATGGATACAAAAAAATGTGGTACATTTACACAATGGAGTATTACTCAGCTATTAAAAACAATGAATTCGAGAGGTTCCTAGGTAAATGGATGGAACTAGAAAATATCATCCTGAGTGAGGTAAGCCAATCACAAAAGACATGGTATTCACTCACTGATTATTGGATATTAGCCCAGAACCTTGAAATACCCAAGATTCAACTCACAGGCCACATGAAGCTCATGAAGAAGGAAGACTGAGTGGGGGTGCTTTGGTCCTTCTTAAAGGGAGCAACAAAATACTCAAGGGAGCAAATATGGAGACAAAGTGAGGGACAGAAACTGAAGGAGGGGTCTGAAGACCGTTCCACCTGAGTATCCATCCCATGTGCAGTCACCAAAGGTAGATGCTGATCTGGAAGTCAGGAAGTGCATGCTGATAAGAGCCTGATATAGATGTCTCCTCAGAGGTCTGCAAGAGTCTGACATATTCAGAGGCAGACGCTCATAGCTAGCCATTGAATTGATCATGGGGTTCCCAGTGGAGGAGTTAGAGTGAAGACTGTTGGAGCTGAAAGGATTTGCGGCCCCATGAGGAGAGCAACAATACCAACCAACCAGAGCTATCAGGGTCTAAACCACCAGCCTGGGAGCACACAGGGAGGGACTCAGGACTCCAGCTGTATATGTAGGGGAAGATGGCCTTGTCGGGCATAGGTGGGAGAAAAGATCCTTGGTCTCATAAAAGCTGGACGCCCCAAGGGGTGGGAATTTGAGGGTGGGGAGGTGGGAGTGGGGGGGTAGGTAGGGGTACATCTGCAGAGAAGCAGAAGGAGGGGTGAGGGGATGGGGGTTCCTGGGTGGATGGGGGATGGGGTAAGGGGATAACATATGAAATGTAAATAAAACATCCAATAAAAAAAATGGGACTTCATAAAATTGCAAAGTTTCTGTAAGGCAAAGGACACTGTCAATAGGACAAAACGACAACCAGCAAATTGGGAAAAGATCTTTACCAATCCTACATCTGATAGAGGGCTAATATCCAATATATACAACAAACTCAAGAAATTAGACTCCAGACAACCAAAAAACCCTATTAAAAAATGGAGTATAGAGCTTAACAAAGAATTTTCAACTGAGGAAACTCGAATGGCTGAGAAGCACCTAAAGAAATGTTCAGTATCCTTAGTCATCAGGGAAATGCAAATCAAAACAACCCTGAGATTCCATCTCACACCAGTCAGAATGGCTAAGATTAATAATTTTTTTCAAAAAAAAGCCAAGCAGTGGTGACACATACCTTTACTCTCAGCACTCAGGAGGCAGCTTTCTGAGTTCAAGGCCAACCTGGTCTACAGAGTGAATTTCAGGATAGCTGAGGCTACACAGAGAAACCCTGTCTTGAAAAACAAATTATAAAATAAAAGTTTGGATCAAATGCTAGAAAAGCACCTCATATGGTAAATACAAATGGAATTGAAAATAGAAATATTGCAAAGCACAGCGTTACTGAACACATGATTCGAGTGCATTACTGAAGGTAATATGAGGTTATAGAGAAGAACACTGCTACAGAAATCACATACCTCTGCTCCCTGTCTATGTGTGGCCCTTGGATAGGTCATTGAACCCTCATAAGCCTCTAGTTTTTCAAATATGTAAGAACTTGCCTAAGTAACAGGTTATTGTAAAATCACATAAGATAGCAAGGATAAAAACAAAAATTGTCATATATGTGTTATTATGAAGATAATTTCCATTATGATTTCTTTTCTGTGCATGGTAGCTCACACCTCCCATCTCTTGGGAGCATGAGACAAGAAAATCAGGAACTTGAGGTCAGCCTGAGCTACATAGTGAGACTCTATGTCTGTGTCCTATGGGTAAACCATTTATTCTAATACTAACCTCTAAATTGTTCAAAATTTGTTTAGGAAAAATCTCTTTAATCAAGGACTCTTTGAAACATTCTTTTGAACCACACATTCTACAAAGTCCAGTCCAGAATACAAAAGCAAATAGGATGTCTGTGGTATGCCATTAGATAGCTATCTCCTAGGGAGAGTTTGTGGACTACTTATTGGCTGACTTTTGTAAAGCAGTTAGAATTTACTCTAGAGTTTTATAGGGAAAACATCATTTTCAATCTTTGAAAAGAATGACCAATTCCTATATGACAACATTGGTCTATAAAAATGAATACTAGTAACAGCTTAAATGCGTGTGTGTGTGTGTGTGTGTGTGTGTGTGTGTGTAATTACCACTACTACCTGTATTTAAAATCTGAAGAAATAGCAATGGGGAAGCCCTACCAAGAAAAAGTCTTTGTGTCCATTCATTTTTATTACTTTTTTTTCACTGAAACATGATACGTCTTTTAGATCGGCTTGGTACATGATTAGAGATACCCATTGTACACATTTTTCAGACCTAAAATGTGTTTCGTGGTTCTGCTGGTCAAACCCAAAGAAAGAAATAAGTAGACTGCAGAACATGGTGATACAAGCAGAGGCTGGAGGATCTCTTATTATAAGTTCTAGGCCAGCCAGGGACACATAGAGAGTGACCACTGTCTCTAAAATAACAAAAACAAAATAAAACAAAAAAGAAAGAAAGCATAAGGCTAGACTAGGTTCTTTAAAAAGAAGCTGTTGAATGGTCACAGTTTGGGCTACAGTATTGCTCAGTAGAAGAGTATCTGCTAGCTACTAATGGGCCCTGGGTTCAATCCCCAGCTCTGCAAATAATAACAATAACAGTGGCCAAAGGTGAGGAAAGATTTTAAGATTGGACAAAAACATTCGTTCAATTCAAAAGATGAAAGAGAAATTAAAACAATAATTCTCCTACATAATTGCAGAAAGTTAAAATTAGGTATGTTTGCAGAGCTGGAAATAGGCAGTTTGCACACAACTGAGGAAATACCCCTGTTTATGAGGAAGAATCCATTAAATGAGTCCTTGTTTGTGTATAAGCTATAAGTCACTAAAGAAGTGACAGATAAGGAGGCTTATTAGAGCATTGGAGATCATGGGAATGCAGGATAACAGATGTCTTCCATGTTCTCAGAAAACATTCATCCACTGGCCCCATTGGCAGATACATCCCTTAGTTAAGATAGGGACTTCCTGCTCATCCTCCTCTTCCTCCCCAGTCCTATCTCAGGATCATTCACTTCAAGGTGTAGTTTGCCTACTGCCTACACTAACCTGAGAGTCCCCTGAGGCCTTGAGAGCATATTTCTCTTTTCCTTGAAGTCCCTACCTAGTACCTGGCCAAAGGCATTCAGTTCAGTAAGGAATTTGGTCATTGTCTGACACAATAGGGTAAAGTTGTGTGAGCTAGTAATAGAAACTAAAGACTTGGGAGTTGCTGTTGTTGTGAACTCTCCTTTTAATTTATTATTTTAATTATATGTGTGTGGCAGGGTGGGTGTATACTGTGTGTACAGGTACTCACAGAGGCCAGAGACATCAAACCCCTCCCTCTACAGCTTGAGTTACAGGCAATTGTGGGCTAGGAGTTGAATCTGAGTCCTCGATAAGAGCAGCAGGTGATCATAACCACCACACCATCTCTGCAGCCCTTATTCCTTATTCTAAATGGCTTAATCCAATGCAAAGCAGACCTGCCTTGCAGATCTTATAACTCTTAAAAAAAAATAAATAACCCATATTGACCAAGTAACTCGTGGAATGTGTTAATAGGACAAGAATGACACAAGTACTTGGGGAGTTCACAGCTCAATGAGTGAAGTCCTCCTGGTCAGGTATAGGTGGCTGTGCTTCCCAGTCACCAGCCTGGCCATCTTATTTTTCATATAATACATGATTGTTTTGTTTTAATCTCATTAATCAGCTGCTATATAGTTTATCTATATTAGCACAATAATTACTAAAATTACTGAATGGAACTAATAACTGAGTTTTCTGCTGACTTTTAAGTATATAAAAAACCCTATTTCACTGATATTTTTATTATTTTAGTTTCATAAGTTCAAGACTTTAGAACTGGTTTTAACAATTTAATAATCCCGGTATCATTTAATTCTACTAGCCATGGTGTGGTTTGGGGAGTCAGAGTTTCATAGGGGCATTGGGGCATAATTTTTTTCTACATGTTCTCTTAACTTTCCAAATCTTTCAATAAGGGAACAACGTTGGCTTTGTGCTACTTTACAGAGTTTTATTATTGTTGTTCTTTGGGACTCTTGTTTGTTTTGGTTTTATTTGTTTGTTTGTCTATTGCTACACTAAGCAAGGTAAAAATCCTAAGAGCAGGATTGTGTCCCTACATCTTTAGGAATAGCAGAGGCAATGAGGGCTAATTCCTACCTTGTATCTTTTTGTCCCATTTGATATCTACTTAATGTTTCTGGTGAAAATCTCAATAGCCTGGTAGACATAAATTATCCAAAATTTAAAAGTACCAGTAGTTACTTCCCAACAATTAAATGATTAAACTGGCATATCTGTGCAATGGATTATACAACTCAGCAGTAAAGAGGAACAAACTGGACCTATGTCACCATCCTTACTGTGATAGCTACTAAGGTTTTTTTCAGATGGTATTTTCAGAGAAACTTAGATCTTTTTGTCATTTTTTTACAAGTACATTACATCTGTAACTGTCCCAAAATAAAGACAGATTTTTCTTAGTCACAGTAGTTTCCATGTTGAATGTCACATGATTTGTGACTTAAACACCAAAACTTGATGTAACTAAATGGCAGTGCAAACATAACTAACTTATGCAGCAACTTATGTTTGCTGTTATAGAAACCTTGGAACATATGAACGAAACCAGGATGCACTATGTGGGAAAATGATAGCTATTGCCAGACTTCTGTTGTACTTACTTCTATTTTCTCCACTCTGTGTGTGTGTGTGTGTGTGTCTGTCTGTCTGTCTGTCTGTCTGTCTTGTTTTTTACCATAATTAAGGAAATATAAGTTCCATAGTTTGTGTCTACTTTTCTAAATTTTATACCATATGAATCCTCCTAATCTTTAAATTTTTTTCAAAAGCAATTTTCGTTCATCTATATATTTCATTATGTGAACATCCTAATAATTTATATAATCATTGTTTATTAGATTTATCTACAATTTATAAGATAAACGTCCTTGTACAGAATCCTTCTATTTTTCTCTTTAGGGTAGATTTTTGCAAGTGAAATTAGCGCATTGAAACACATAGACATTTAAGGATTCTGGTCTATGTTGCCAGATTACCTGCTGGGGAAATAACCCTGACTTACATTCTCACCAATAAGCACATTGTAATATTAGGATAGGATCTGAGAACAAGAACTAGAAACAGTTCCTAAAGAATATTTTATTTTTGTCTGAAACAGGGTTTTTCATACTGAATGCTGACATTTTGGGTCAGATAACTCTTAGTTGTAGGGTGCTATCCTAGACATTGGAGAATATTCAGTACCACCCCTCACCTCTACACTACAGGCCAATAGCCACCCTCCTTCCTGCTATTGTCACAACCCAGAGTCACCCCAGACACTAAGAAATATCCCCTTAGAGAGCAAAATCAAAACCCCCCACACAGTCAAGGACCACTGATCTGAAGATTTAGCTATGAATGAAGCACTTATTCTCAGACTTCCTTGGTATATACAAATGTGCTCAGGCCTCTTGGGATTCTTTTTTATGGACTGTATCTTTGCATATTGTCTGTAATGTAAAACAGGTTGACTGGTTCTTTATGACATTGTCAGGCATAGGTGGGTGAGGAAGTCCTTGGTCCAGTAAAGGCTGGACACCCCAGTGTGGGAGAAATCGTGGGTGGGGAGGTGGGAGTGGGAGGGGGGCATATCCTCATAGAAGCAGGAGGAGGGGGGATGGGATAGGGGATTCGGGGGGGAATGGGGATAGGGGACTACATCAGAAATGTAAATAAAAAATCCAATATTTTTTTTTAAAAGGCTGTGTGAATGATTTAGTAATGCACATGTGTATCTTGCACTAATGATACCTTTCCTTACCATTTCCTGTGGTATTTGGATGTGCCCATTATCCATATGTCTGTTAATCTACCAGCCCTTTGTCATCGAGTCTGTATAAAAGGACCTGAGACAGTGACAGCGACTTTGCTTCTCTTGACTCCATATGTACAATTTCAAAAAGGAATAAATAGACTGAGGTCTTTGCTAACTAAAACTATAAAAAAAAATTCCAAGCTTATTTTAAGTATCAAGCGTTCTCAATTGATGGTCTGTGCCTCTTATCTATAGTTTCTTGTACTGTCAGTACTTAATAAAATGCCCACCTATGTTTATACTATTTCAAAAGGCCTTAGGGTCCTGATACCTTTACTGTCTAGCTGATGTATAAATTGCTGCCCCCAGATCGTCTATTATAATAGCCCAGTTATGTTGACAGAATGTTTTAATTTAAACATACAAGGTTAAGTTCACTTTAAACGCAAAATACTTCGTTGAGGACATAAACACGAGGTATTCTGCCCTTTAATGATATGAAGCATTTGAGCATCTCCTTCATAAAAACATAAGCCCTCTCAGTTCTCATGCTCATTGTTATTAAATGTAAGCTTAAGGTTGCAAAGGTTAATGTGACATGTACTATGTAACTATGTACTAGCAGTTTCTTTTCCATTTGTCCCCTCAGGAGCCGTCTCTCAGGTGCTGGACAGCCTAGAAGAGATTCACGCACTTACAGACTGCAGTGAAAAGGACCTAGATTTTCTACACAGTGTTTTCCAGGATCAACATCTTCACACACTGCTGGATGTAAGTCTTGTCTTTTTTTATATTTTTCTTGTTTGAAGGACATTTAGTATTCAGCAGACCTCTTTATAGGGAGTCCCAGATCTTACATCATAGCAGTCTCTTTTCAACTTCTTTGTATCTATGAAAATGGGAAAAACTATCTAGTTCAGATTCCAAAGTAGGATAGTGCATATGTGTAGTACACAGTATAGCCTAGTCAGCTACAATGGGGAAATTGTGTGTACTTATAATTTGTGCATGCAAGTGATGAACAAGATTTTTACAGAGTGCACCACAACCCTAAGTTACCAACGTACTGTTTTATTTCTACTATAACAAATTATTCGTCTTAACAGTGATTTCTTTCACGCACATACATATTTAATATTGCTGGGACACTGGCATTTGTAAATTTAGTACCCTCTTCAAATATAAGACAGTGTTCCATTATTAAATTTGGCAGCAGATTAGGACCCAAACAAACAAAAAGAAACCCAGAAGCTTAACCAGATGTGGTGGCACATGCCTCCCAGCACTCAGAAGGTAGAGGCAGGCAGATCTCTGAATTTGTGACCATCTTGGTTTACATAGAACATTCTAGGACATCCAAGACTACATGGTAAGACCCTGTCTCAAGAAAAGAATAGAAACAGAAACTGACCATTTGTTCTATGCCTTCAGTGTATTCTCAGAAAGCTTGGTTGATTTCTACAGTGAAAATCTTGGGTGGTTCTGATGGTAATATTGTATCTCAGTTGATGTGCAGGAAGCTCTTTCCCTTAAGAAGAGAACATAACTTCTTTGGGAGACCTAGAACTGTTTGGTACTTCTCGATTCACCTACCAGATTGCCCAGAGGCAAAACAGGATGTACTATAAAACATCTGCTAGGTAATACTGGGGCAGGAAAGGAAAAAAAGGGCTTCAACTGATTGGTTATTTGATGACTAAATAAGTATGGGGTTCAAGTGGGCAATGTTAACAGTGCTAAGATGTCCTGAAGGGAAGGAACTTTTGAGGTTTACTTAATACTATTTCTCAGGTGCAGATCTTTTACTTTGAAATCCTGTAAAGCCCTGTTTCGATGAGGAACACTATGGGGAAAACAAAGCTTAAAATGTTGCATCGTGTTTCAACCTCATGCTGTATAATTATAGTGATTGAATGGGGGCTTCTTGTCATAAATTTGGTCAACTCAAATTAACGATCAGATTTCCTTAGTTCCTTTAGCTTTGGAGGTAGGTCCATATTTATGAGGCTGTGTGGGTACATGTGCACATGTATGCACATGCTTGTAGACGCCTGACATTGACATGGACTGTCTTCTTTGGTCATTCTCAGCTTTTGATTTTTCTAGGCCAACTGGCCAATAATCTCCAAGGACTACTCCCACCCCCCACCCACTCCCCGGAATTGAAGTTACAGACACAGTGCTGAGCCCAGCTTTTTAATGTGGATTATGGGGATCTGTCCTCAAGCCCTAATGCTTACACAGTGCACACTTCACTCACTGACCATCTACCCCTCCCCTGGTTGGGTTTTTTTATATAGTGCATATATGAATCAGCTCAGTAACTGCTATAACAAACAGTTCTAAGTTATGGGTATAGGGGCTGGAAAGAGAACACTGCTGTTTTTCCCGAGGACCCAAGTTCAATTCCCACCACCCACATCAGACAGCGCACAAATGCCTGTAACTCTAGGCGATCCAACACTCTCTTTTGGCTTCTATAGGCAATCCTATATGCATTAGCACATAAAAGTAGTGTGGAGCTGGTAAGGTGGCTCGGCATGTGAAGGTGCTTGTTGCCAAGCTTGATGACCTGAGTTCAATCACTGGGCTCCACATAGTGGAAGGAGATAATCAACTCTTATACACTGTCTTTGACCTCTGACTTTAGAATGTAAGAGACCTAGAAAATACAATTGAGACAAAACTTAGATTAGACATGTAACTCAGTGGTTGAAAATCTGTTTAGTATGTTCAAGATCCTTGGTTTGATCCTTAGCACTCAGGAGACTGAGGCAGGAGGATCACAAGTTAGAAGCCAGCCTAGTGTGTATAGTGGCACTGCTCCAAAACTAAAGGGCCAGTGAGATGGCTCAGTGGGTAAAGGCACTTGCTGCCAACCCTGATGTCTGAAACCCACAGAAATTTTCTCCAAACTTAATCCACAAAGTTATCATCTGACCTCCACATGTGTGCTATAGCATGTGACCCCCCCACATACACATCTCTCTCACACACACAAACACTACTAGTAGTAGTAGTAGTTGTTGTTGTTTTTGTTGTTGTTGTAAGTAAATTAAAATTTTAAAACAAGAGAAAATACGAATGAGTAGCTCTTGGGAAGAAACTTTTAAAACTTTGCCTGTCCATTTCTCCTCCTTTTACTACTCCACACTCCATGCTTGGTATGGATTGTCTTGTTTGACAAGATCCTTTTTTTTTTTTTTTTTATTGGATGATTTATTTACATTTCCTATGTTGTCCCCTTACCCCATCCCCCACCACCCCCTCGGAACCCCCAATCCCCTCGCCCCTCCTCCTTCTTCTCTGTGGATGTAACCTCTATCTACACCCCCCCACTCCCACCTCCCCACCCTCAAAATTCCCACCCCCTGGGGCATCCAGCCTTCATGAGGTCAAGGTTCTCTTCTTCCACCTGTGACCAGCAGGGCCCTCCACTTTTACATATTCAGCTGAAGCCCTGGATCCCCCACTAAGTGCTCCCAGGCTGGTGGTTTAGACCCTGGGAGCTGTGGTTGGTTGGTATTGTTGCTCTCCTCATGGTGCCACAAACCCTTTCAGCTCCTTCAGTCTTCACTCTAACTCCTCTATTGAGAACCCCATGATCAGTTCAATGGCTAGTTGTGAGCATCTGCCTCTGAATAAGTCTGACTCTTGAAGGCCTCTGAGGAGATATCCATATCAGGCTCTTATCAGCATGCACTTCCTGTCTTCCACATCAGCATCTACCTTTGGTGATTGCACATGGGATAGATACTCAGGTGGAGTGGTCTTGAGACGGCCCCTCCTTCAGTTTCTGTCCCTCACTTTGTCTCCATATTTGCTCCCTTGAGTATTTTGTTGCTCTTTCTAAGAAGGACCGAATCACCCTCACTTGGTCTTCCTTCTTTATGGGCTTCATGTGGCCTGTGAGTTGCATCTTGGGCATTTCAAGGTTCTAGGCTAATATCCAATAATCAGTGAGTGAATACCATGTGTGTTCTTTTGTGATTGGCTTACCTCACTCAGGATGATAATTTCTAGTTCCATCCATTTACCTAGGAACCTCTCGAATTCATTGTTTTTAATAGCTGAGTAATACTCCATTGTGTAAATGTACCACATTTTTTTGTATCCATCCCTCAGTTGAAGGACATCTGAGTTCTTTCCAGCTTCTGACTATTATAAATAAGGCTGCTATGAACATAGTTGAGCATATGTCCTTGTTATATGTTCGAGCATCTTCTGGGTATATGCCTAGGAGTGGTATAGCTGGATCCTCGGGTAATGCTATGTCCAATTTTCTGAGGAACCGCCACACTGATTTCCAAAGTGGTTGCACCATCTTGCAGTCCCACCAACAATGGAGGAGTGTTCCTCTTTCTCCACACCCTCGCCAGCATCTACTATCACCTGAGTTTTTAATCTTAGCCATTCTGACTGGTGTGAGATGGAATCTCAGGGTTGTTTTGATTTGCATTTCCCTGACGACTAAGGATGCTGAACATTTCTTTAGATGCTTCTCGGCCATTCGAGTTTCTTCCGTTGAAAATTCTTTGTTAAGCTCTATACCCCATTTTTTAATAGGGTAATTTGGTTGTCTGGAGTCTAATTTCTTGAGTTCTTTGTATATATTGGATATTAGCCCTCTATCAGATGAAGGATTGGTAAAGATCTTTTCCCAATTTGTTGGTTGTCGTTTTGTCCTATTGACAGTGTCCTTTGCCTTACAGAAACTTTGCAATTTTATGAAGTCCCATTTGTCAATTCTCGATCTTAGAGCATATGCCATTGGAGTTCTGTTCAGGAACTTTTCCCCTGTGCCCAAGTATTCGAGGCTTTTCCCCACCTTCTCTTCTATTAGTTTCAGTGTATCTAGTTTTATGTGGAGGTCCTTTATCCACATAGACTTGAGCTTTGTACAAGGGGATAAGAATGGATCAATTTTCATTCTTCTACATGTTGTCTTCCAGTTGAACCAGCACCATTTGTTGAAAATGCTGTCCTTTTTCCACTGGACAGTTTTAGCTCCTTTGTCAAAGATCAAGTGACCATAGGAGTGTGGGTTCATTTCTGGGTCTTCAATTCTATTCCATTGATCTTCCTGCCTGTCTCTGTACCAATACCAGGTAGTTTTTATCACTATTGCTCTGTAGTACAGCTTGAGGTCAGGGATGGTAATTCCTCCAGAAGTTCTTTTATTGTTGAGAATAGTTTTCGCTATCCTGGGTTTTTTGTTATTCCATATGAATTTGAGAATTTCCTTTTCTAACTCTGTGAAGAATTGAGTTGGGATTTTAATGGGGATTGCATTGAATCTGTAGATTGCTTTTGGCAAGATGGCCATTTTTATTATATTAATCCTGCCAATCCATGAGCATGGGAGATCTTTCCATCTTCTGAGATCTTCTTCAATTTCTTTCTTCAGAGACTTGAAGTTCTTGTCATACAGGTCTTTCACTTGCTTGGTTAGATTCACACCAAGGTATTTTATATTATTTGCAACTATTGTGAAGGGTGTCATTTCCCTAATTTCTTTTTCAGTCTGTTTATCTTTCATGTAGAGGAAGGCTACTGATTTGTTTGAGTTGATTTTATAACCAGCCACTTTGCTGAAGTTGTTTATCAGGTTTAGGAGTTCTCTGGTGGAAGTTTGGGGGTCACTTAAGTATACTATCATATCATCTGCAAATAGCGATATTTTGACTTCTTCCTTTCCTATTTGTATCCCTTTGACTTCTTTTTGCTGTCTAATTGCTCTGGCTAAGACTTCCAGTACTATATTGAATAGGTAGGGGGAGAGTGGGCAACCTTGTCTAGTCCCTGATCTTAGTGGGATTGCTTCAAGTTTCTCTCCATTTAGCTTGATGTTGGCTACTGGTTTGCTGTAAATTGCTTTTACTATGTTTAGGTAGGGGCCTTGAATTCCTGATCTTTCCAAGACTTTTATCATGAAGGGATGTTGAATTTTGTCAAATGCTTTCTCAGCATCTAGTGAGATGATCATGTGGTTTTTTTCTTTAAGTTTGTTTATATAGTGGATTACATTGATGGATTTCCGAATATTGAACCATCCCTGCATTCCTGGGATAAAACCTACTTGATCATGATGGATGATTGTTTTGATGTGGTCTTGGATTCGGTTTGCTAGAATTTTATTGAGTATTTTTGCATCGATGTTCATAAGGGAGATTGGTCTGAAGTTCTCTTTCTTGATCCTTAATGGTGACAACCACTAGCATCGTTTTGTGGACCATGGACTGATTCAGGTTGCTGAGTCCCAAGAAATTGGTATATGTTATTCTTGTTAAATCAGTAACACTCTAAATATGTAAGTCTGAGACCAGAAGCTTTAAGCTGACAAAACACATAAGAGTAAGTTCTTAAGGATGACTGAAGAGCATCTGAGGACTTGGTTTGCCCTCATCATGGCTTTAAATTTAAGCAAGTTTGGCTTTCAAGAGGACATTGTTAGAATTTAAAGAGAACAGAATTACCGTAGTGTTGAAATACCTGTCACTTGCAGCAATGCGAGTGAATCTGGGGAGCATTATGATTAGTGTAATAAGCCAGACACAGAAAGTCAGCTGCAACATGATGTCACTCGTATGTGGGATCTAGGACTGGTCTCATGGAAAGTGGGTAGAAAGAATAGTCATTATGAGTAGCTGGGGCTGCTGGTGGTGGAAGGATGAGAGGATGGACAATGGTCCAAAGTTGCTGTGAAGAATGTGATCTGGTGATCTCTTGAACAGTAGGATGGATGGCTTTGGTTAACAGTATCATATTAAATATTTCCAAATAGCTACAAAAGAGGATTTTAAGTATTCTTACCACAAAGAAATGATAAAGGTATGAGATGAAAGATAAACTAAATACCTTGACTTGATTGCTGCCCAACATCCACATATTAACACATCACACCACTCTCTACAAATAATGTTCAGTTATTATGTGCAAATTTTAAAAAAGGAAAAAGTCGCATTCATGTATCTACCACATGTTGATAACTAAACTTCAAAACTTCACTCACTGCCTGTCATACCTCTGAATGCTAGTATGTACTGCCCTTTCAGTAGGAAATATGATGCCCCACGTAATTAATATGATTTTGTAGGAAATTTTATGCTTGTTTTCTAAAACTGTAACCATAATTCAGTAAATGAATTAGCAAAACCAGAAGGCTAACTCTAGGAGTAGTTTAATTTAGATGTTGATTTATACATCAACTGTCAAATAGTTGAAATAGTGTTTTATTTTTTAATACTTTAAAGTCTTGCATTAGAAATAAACGAGGGTTTTATTTTTTAATACTTTAAAATCTTGCATTAGAAATAAAAGAGTGCTTGGGATCCATCATATTTCATATGGCTGCCGTCTTTATTGAAGTGCCTTACTGCTTAGAAAGAGTTTTTCCATTTAGCCTAAAAACTACAACCCTCGATTTACCATTTTGCATCTTTGAGATGACATTAATTTAGTAGACATGTTTGGAATAGAATATTTTTGGAACTCAGAAGTTTCCTAAAGGAAAAAAGAAGTAGAACATTTTACAGTAACCTACTGATAATGGTTTTTTTTTTGTTGTTTTTTTTTGTTTTTTTTTTTTTTTAGCAATTTGAAGTCTGAGAAAGGAGTCACAACAGTTTGAATGTGTAAAAACATTGCTAGTCAGGAAATGCCAAACTGTGTTTCCAGTGAATTCTGGACTTAAATGTCTGGAATGAAAAGCCCTGAGGATCTTGGGAGGCCAAGTTATAGGCAGCCCCTACCCTCCATCCAGTCTTAAGGAGTCATCAGCCTTGGCAGATACAAGCTAGCTGGGTGGTAGGCCAGTGGTAGTGGTCTCTGTTCTTACAGCTGAAGACCAAAGCGGTCTGCTTTAGGGAGTCACTTATTCTACCATTTCTAAGTGACGAAACAAAAACTTCCTTGTGTCTGTTTCCATCTCAGTAAGTAGTGAGAACTTACTTCAAGAAACAGGAGAGTGAGGACTGAAGGAGCTGAAAGGGTTTGTGGCACCATGAGGAGAACAACAATACCAACCAACCAGAGCTCCCAGGGTCTAAACCACCAGCCTGGGAGCACTTAGGGAGGGATCCAGGGCTTCAGCTGAATATGTAAGAGTGGAGGGCCCTGCTGGGCATAGGTGGAAGAAGAGATCCTTGACCTCATGAAGGCTGGATGCCCCAGGGGGTGGGAATTTTGAGGGTGGGGAAGTGGGAGTGGGGGGTAGGTGGGGGTTACATCCACAGAGAAGAAGGAGGAGGGGTAAGGGGATGGGGGGTTCCCGGGTGGGTGGGGGATGGGGTAAGGGGATAACATATGAAATGTAAATAAAACATCCAATAAAAAAATGACAATTATAAAAATAAAAATAAATAAAAAAAAATAAGAAACAGGAGAGCTGAGAGCTGGGTTGCTGGCTCTTTTTAATGTGGCTGTTTCAGTATACCATTAAGCTTGATGTGCTTACTTTTAAAGAAGCAACCTAACACAAATACAATTAGGAATAAAGCAAGGATTGTCCACTCTTTTTTACTTACTTTTTAAAAGTTATGACTGTATATTAATTGTTCAAAATGATTTGTTTCATTGAGACATTTTCATGCATTGATTAAGTTTAATTCCCCATTATCCTCTATTGTCCCCCAGCCTCCTTCTATGGTTACCATTCCTCTCCCCATATAGTCCTCCCGCCCCCCTACAGTTGTGTCCTTTTTTTATAAATATAGATTCTCCATGTGGGAGGATAAAATGTATTTCTTCCTGAACTTACTTCTTTTGACTTGGTACTCTCCAATTCAATCCATTTTCCTGTATATGACATGATTTTGAAACCTTCTTTTAAAGAATCTTTAATACCACATTTTATTTATCCATTCAAACGATCATCCACTCTTAACCACTTCTATTGAACATTGCACTAGAGGTTCTAAGCAATTCAATAAGGCAAGAAAAACATTCAAAGCATAAAGGTTGGGGGTAAAAATGTAAAATTAATATCTCTCAGAAATGTGAAAGTCTTTCTGTTTTCGTTTTTGGTTCTTAGTTTCTTTTTAAGATCGAGTTTTTCTCTGTAACAGCCCTAGATCTCCTGGAGCTCCGTTTGTAGGCCAGACTGACCTCAAGCTCACAGAGGTCCTCCTGTCTCTGCCTCCTGAGTGCTGGGATTAAAAGCATGCACCACTATGCCTGGCTTACATACAGAAAATCTTAAAGAAACTAATTCATAATCTAGTCAAATTAGTATTAACTTTACCATAGTCATAAGATAGAAGATCAATATCTGTATCTATATAAGCAAAAATAATGTAAAAATAAGAAAACATTTATATTATCACAAAAAAGAGGAAAATGCTTAGCAGTAAACTGAACATAAGGATTACTTACTTAAAATTAAAATGTTGCAAAAAGAAAGTAAAGAAGAACCAGATAATAGAGAGGTATATTTATTAAAGAATGAGGAGTGGCTTGTAACATTAGCAGTCCAGCAACACAGCTGCTTTCTTCTCAAAAAAAAAAAAAAACACACTTCTGTCACACTTTGTGTCGCTCTCCTTTTAAATTCATTTTTGCAACTTACTATGGCTTCCAAAAGTAATACTAATGTAACATTAATGGTTTTTTTAAGCAGCAGGAAGATAGTGAAATTTTCTTCAATGTAAATATTCTTACCTATAACCACAGATATGCAAGAACTAGAGCTAGAAAATGAGGCTTTAAAACTTTAAAATATAGAAAAGATATTCATATCAGAATGCAAATATCTCACAGTTGAGCCAAGTCTTGTACTTAATATCAAGAGGCGCCTGCTCCCAGGAGGCCCTATTAAAATAGGGACTAGGGATACAATTCAGTGGATAAACTGCTTGCTTAGCAGGATTGGACACTGGGTCCCATCCCCAGCACCACATAAATCAGGTGTGATGGTATACACCTGTAATGCCAGCACTCGAGAGATGGAGGCAAAAGTTCAAGGACATCCAATGCAGAGCCTGCCTAGGATACCCAGGAAGGGTCTGCAAAGATAGCTGAACAAATAAGGGTGCTTGCTACGAAGTCTGACAACGTGATTCTGTTCTTGAGACCCAAATGCTGGAAAGAAAAATCACCTACAAGTTGTCCTCTCACCTCCGCTTGTGTGCCATTCCCAGGCAAACGCACACGTACAATAAATAATTTTAGAAGGTTTTATTCAAGTAAAGGCTGCCTAGACTCTATCCTGTGATTGGTTTTCCTCCTGATTTTTGTTTTGTTTGCAGGTCGTTTTCCTTTTTTTTTTTTTCCTTGCTTGCTCAAGAACAGGAGGTGTGATTTGTTTCTTTCTAAAGTTCATTTTAAAATGGTTTGCTAGCTCAAAAACAACAATCAAGTTAGGACATCCAAGACTAATGTCTTAAGTTTGTCAGCAAAAGCTGCTGAATCACCAGGCATCGCCACATTGGTCTATAGTGTTAGGCCACCAAAGGGACAGTTTTTTAGACTGAACTGTGAAGTCAAGCAGATCTTATTTTCTTAGACAGGAACAGTTCATCATGAATTTTTCAGGCAAATGGATGGAAGTAGAAAATATCATTCTGAGTTGAGGTAACTCAGACACAAAAGGACATGCATGGTATGTCCTCACTGATAAGTGGATATTAGCCTAAAAGTACAGAATTCCTAGGATACAGCCCACAGACCGTAAGAAGTGTAGCAAGCAGAAATGCCCGAGTGAGGAGGCTTCAATCCTACTTAGAAGGGGGAAGAAAATAATCACTCACAGGAGGCAGAAGGAGGGAGGGTCTGGGTGGGAAAGGGAAAGGGGGAACAGGATCAGATATGGGACAGGGGACAGAAGAGAAGCCCAGAGAGCCAAGAGAATTAATGGAGATAAGCAGCCAGGGGGTTGGGGGGGGACCCTCTAGAAGGTTCAAGAGACCTGGGAGGTGAGAGACTCTCAGGACTCAATGGGGGTTCCCTTAGCCAAAATGCCCAACAGTGGGGAGAGGGAACTTGTAGAGTCCACCTCCAGCAGGAAGACAGAGCATCAAGGGGAGAGACAGGGTTACCAACGCAGAGTCAAAATTTCCGACCCAAAAGTGACCCTGGCGAGTTTTATATCATTTTGTAAATCACAGAATCACAATAATGCATAATCATTCTTAGACATGTAAAACAGTTTTCTTTCAGTTTATAAATGTATAGTTCCTTAATTTTTTTTGAAAATATCATTTTAAGTTTACAATATTCCTTTCAGACCTGCATAGACTATCTTTGCACTATCTCATTTTTAATGTCTGAAAGGGACTTTCATTTTTGGTTTTGTTTATATTTAAGAGTTGGGTTTCCCCGGGCTGTCCAGGAACTATGCGGTTCAAACTTCCTGGGTAGGTCTCTAAGCTGAAGATCTCAAGTTGGTATAGTAACTTGGACAGGAAAGTAGAGTTTAGATCTCAGAAATTTTTCTCTAATTTACAACTTCAAAAAATAATCTTTGACTGTGTACAACCCTCAAAAAAGAAGGTTGTCTTTACATAGACAAGACAAGGAGGGTTAAAGAGAGCATGAAATAGGTAATGAAGCCTAAGAAAAATCAGAGAGAGAAAGAGACAGATGAACGCTGGTACAAGAATCGGTTTTCAGCCTCTCCAAGTTGTCAACCCTATTTCCTTCCATCTTGGGACCATTATTTGGGTTCTTTTGCTTTTTTCTGCTGGTCCCTGGCTCTCAAATAGGCAGACTAACTCTGTGATACAACAGATAAATAATTTGGTAGCAAAACCTACTCAGATACATTATCATAAGTTAGCTATGGAGGACCACGAGACTCAAGATGAGGTTGTTACTTTATACAGGGTGTTTCCAAAACCCATCTCCACCCAACCTAAAAGGGGGGGACTTCTGCCCCTAGACCAAGCAGAGAGGGGCCACCCAGAACCCCCTCTGACAGGCGATCTGAATTCTTGCTTAGGCTGAGAGGCTAAGCACTGCAAGGGAATATCAATAAAAGATAAAAATATCTATCTGGGTTCCCTGAGGGACAAGCCTGACTGCATAGGGGTTGATGTCAAAAATATCCCCTCTCCAGGAAAAAGACATCGGGACGGGTATGGCCCTCATGCCTCACTGGACAACGACAGGGGGACTGGAGCCATTACAAGGTCCCCTTCAAATACTGGAGATCAGGTCTCTATCCCTGCCTTCGCAAGTTTAGAATTGCCACAGCCCTTTTATACTTAGAGAAGGGAGGAGATGTCAGGGGTAGCCCTGCTTACACACTGAAGGCCTAAAATCAGCCATAGGCCTAAAATCAGCAATAGGCCTGTCATACATGTATACTAACACCAAGTCTTGGGTCTCAGTGGAAAAACATTAAAACAGATGGCTATAAGCTAATGTCAACAGGCAGCTTTTGTGGAAATTTACAAGCCTGAGTAGTCATAGACCTTGTAAATAGGTAGCCTTGGCAGACAATACCAACTTAGATAAGGACAAGTGAGTCATAGGCAGAGTCATAGTGACTTGTCCCCTGGACCTTCACCCAGCCGATACCCGGTTCTGAAGATATCTGTATTCCCCCTGAACACCCACACTCCAGTGTCATTCCCTTCCCCACATCCTGCCTTTCTGTGTTTATACCCCTGTGTAAATTAATTATGATTTGAGAAAAAATTAAAAAAAAGAAAAGAAAAAAATCATCTTCGAAGTGATAGTTGCTTGTCAGTTCCCTAAATTTTAGTATTAAATCACCTGCCTTTCTCTAACATTTTGCTGGATTTCAAATGTATTACATGTGGAAAAAAAAAGTCCTTTTGCCTAGTACTTGTCAGTTCACTAAGGCGTGATATTGGAACTTGGTTCCTGTTCAGCGAAGCTGTGAAGGGATTCTCTGACAGGCTGTCTCTCATCCCATCACTGCCATTTCATGCAGCCTTCCTCACACTCTTACTATCTGTCTCACTATGCTTGGGGGCACATTTCATGATTTTGCAGCTAAATATGAACTTGAATTCTTTTCCAACAGAAAGTTGTTTCAGTGTCTTTAAAGTTAAGTGGCTGCTAGTAAACTTCACTGTTCTTTGAAGCCCTTCATTTTTTGATCTATACTTAGAGTCTTGCTCTAAAAGGTACAATCTTATCTCAAGTGGTATATATTCTTGTCCTTTGATAAGGTTTTCTCTGTGGAAAAGGCTGATGGGCCACATAGCCCAGGGATAGTTATTTCACAGTATCTTCCCACTAATTTTAATTATTGAATATTTTAAGTAGATATGGAACAAATCCCTAAATGTGGACTACCTGATAAATAAAACAATGAGCAATCACTTCTCCTTGAGAACTAAGAAATCAAGAGTGAAATGTAATGCTGTATGGTGTTTTAAAACAGAAGCTTCCTTTAATGCTTTACAAGTAACTTAAAAGTGATTGATTTCCTCTATCTGTTGGAAAGCCCATGCTTAGACGATAGGAACTGCGTATTACTACTGACTTTACTGTGCTTTCTTTGGACCATCTGTAGAATTCAATTTCCCAATGGAATTACACTGACTCTCCTTGAGACAGAGGTGCAGTGTGTCTGTGCAGCTGCGTGTGGTCGAATCTGACCCAGTGCCAAAGACAGGCAGGGAACAGCCCTGTCTGGAAGTGACAGAGTGTGAGACAGCCTGTTTCCCTTGCAGCTGTTCACATTTCCTTGTTTTTCCCTTGATTCTATGTGTGTGGTTTGTGTGTATGTGTATATATAGTGCTGAACTTGGGTAGCCGATTTCTCTAGAAAAAGAATGCAAACAGCCAGAGTTCCACATCCTTGTTTTCCCTCTCGGAATAATCTAGTGTGACATCTTTCTATCCCCTCCCCCACCCCTTCAGCATGCCAGCCTTATAACTATGCATCATTATCTTCATATTTAAGAAATGCAAATGACAAAAAGCAATCTATTTTGATGTTACCAGTCTACCTTGAATTTAAATTTCTGGAGCAGACATTGCAAGTCATCACCCTCAAGCCAAATCCAGCCATCCACTTATTTGATAAATATTTTACTGAAACACAGCTATGTCTGTTCATTGTTAACAGCTGCTTTTAGACAACACAACAGACTTTAATAGTAGTGACAGAGACCAGATAGCCCCTAAAGCCTGAAAAGCTACTATTTGGCCAGGATAAGATCAAGATCTTACCGTTACTTAATATGACAAAACCAGCAACTGATTGACTTCCAAATCATAAGTAGTTTATTTTTGCCATGATCTATGAATAGCATTTTCTCCCATGTCCTCCTGAAATATTACTAAAGGCACCTCCCTAGCACGGGTTGTTAGTTGTTATCTATTGATAAATTCTAATATAACCCAAAGAGGTCTGATGTGAGACAGAAGACCATGCTCTCTCTCATTCCCTGCTCCTCTAGTTGTATACCCCAAGTGCAGCATTTCACATAACTAGACATCAGTTTTCTCCTCTTTGTTGGTCAGCTTTCAGTTGCTATGACCAAAACGCCTGAAATGATCACCTTAAAAGAAAGAAAGATATACTTTGGCTTATAGTTTTAGAGGTTTTAGTTTGTTCTCCCTATTGCTTTGGGCCTATTGGAAGGCAAAACATAATGGCAGAAGAAGCTACCCACCTCATGACACACAAAAGGCAAAGAGAAGAACCGAACAGAATACTAGTGTCTATTTCAAGGGCACAGTCCCACTGACCTACCTTCCTCCTACTAGGCCCCACTTAAAGGTTCCACTACCTCCCACTAGTGCCACAAGCTGGCAGTTGTCCCTTTTAGTCCATAGGTGCTTAGGTGGCATTTATCCAAACTATAAGATTCTCTTTAAAATAAAGAAATAGAATATACAAAATGTCTTTGATTTCAGGGGAAATTTTTTTCAGTGTGCAAGCAGGATCAAATAGAAATTGTATCTGGTTCCCAAAGAAACAAGCTAAAATAAGTATTTCCACTGTGTTTATTTTTGTGGTACTCTTTTTTAAAAAAAAACAAACATGTATTTATAATTTCTACATACAAGTTCCAATTTTTATTTTTTGAAGAAACATTTATGAAATGTTACCTTATATTGGAAAACTCAAGGGTCGTGGAGAAGAAAAAGAATCCCTTACACAGCATGTTCTATAATCACCAACATTAGACGGCCACTTCCTTTTTAGTTGTTGTACCCTTGATGTGGCAGGCATGCCAGTGTTGGTGCTGTCCTGAGTTGCAAATTTACAGCTTTAGCATTGTTGGCACAGACAACAGCTAGTGTCAGCAGCATACCCTTGTCTCCTGACCCGTGATGTTACCCATAGCTCCTATTTCTGGGTCTTCTTGCTCTGTGCAGACAGTCCTCTTAGACAGGACTCCATCAGAATAGCCTTGCACAGGTTACCTCTCATACATTTCTTTGACTTATAGGAAGCATATATTCTTACTTTAATATGTGTTGCAAGTGTGGGCTATCCAGGAGAGGCATAAAAGGAAGCCCTTACACATAAAAGGAACAGATTTGAGTCAGTTTTCACTTAACCTAAAATACCACATATTGAACCTGCCCAAGGATTCTCTGAACAAAGCTATCCTTCCTAGTGTACCAATGTAGGCCTACAACTTGCTGCAACTTGGCAAGCCCTGGCCAGAGACCAAGGCAAGAAACTCTACTGTCTGGAACTTCCAGTTCTGGGACAAGCTTTTCTGAAGAGTTCCCTACCCTTCACTCTTCCTAGGGGGAAGAACAGTTCCCTCTCCTTCTCTTCTCAAGAAGAAGGGGAAATCAAATATGAGCTCTCCCCAGTTCTGTGATTCCTACACGTCAGGCTTCTGCCTCCATAGGCAGAATGAGGCCTAGACCAAGTGTGGAAGGAACCCTGGCTTTTGTGCTGCAAGCTCTACACCAGCACTGCCAGCTTCCTGTTAGCCTTAGTTTCCGTTCTTTTTTATTATTCATTGAAGTGATTTTATTGCTTGTACACAAGAGAATGTATGCCACTAAAGCAGAGGCTGTGGATGACTCATACTTCTAATTGGGTGGGAGCATCCGCTTAGTCTTTTAGTAACAAGCCAACTGGTGAATTCTGCTCTCTCACAATCAGGAGGAATTTAGCATCCTTATCCTTTCTGTTCTGCTTTCTTAATCAGATGGTAGAGATCCTCAGGGAGATCAGGGGCAAGGCCATTGGACTGAAGGATTCTCAAGATTTTATTACCACTCACCAAATGGACCTGTGCCACAGCACCCGTCCATGATGGTGGCAGTCTGACAGCAAAGACAGTTCCTGTGTGTGTTTGTGCACACATGCACGCACATGTGCATGCACTGTGCATGTATGTATGCATGTGTTAGGCCATATCAAGAGCACAGAGGAGTTTTATCTGAGCACCTTCCTTACAATATAGCCATGAAAGTTCTGAAACTCCAGGTACCTGCATGCCACTCAGAAAGTCATCCTAAAGCTAGAACTGTGGTTATTCACTGTTATCTGTTTTTCTCATCTGTAAAATGGGAATAACAGAGGCACCAGCCTTGCAAGATTAGCTGTGGTTAAGTGGATACACTTATATTAAGGTGTTTGACTAGTAATTAGCATCTAGAAAGCGCTCAATAAAAGAAGCAGTCATTATTGTTCCTAGTGATGCAGGTTGAATATCTCTTATCTGAAATGCTTGAGAACTGAAGGGTTTTATATTTGAGTATTTCTTTTCCAATTTTAAATATTTGAGTACACATGATATTTTGGGGTTAGGAACAAAGTCTAAACATAAAGTTGAGTTATGTTCCATATATAGCATGTACAGTAAAAACAGCCTGAAAATAATTTTATACAACATTTTTAGTGTGCCTGGAATTTGACCACAACCCCTCATGTGAGGTTAAACATGGAATTTTCCACTTGTAGAGTCAATTCGGTGTTTTAGAGGGTTCGGATTTGGGGACATTCCAGATGCTGGAGCATTTCTGATTTTAAAGCATTTCAAATTTGTAATATTTTTCTTTTATTAAAAATGGATTTTTTTCCTTACATTATATATATATATATATATATATATATATATATATATATATATATGAATAACACATTAAAATAGGACAAGACAAACCAACAGAAAGAAAAGAGCCCAGGAGAAGGCACAGGAAATAGACCCATTCATTTGCACACTCAGGAATCTCATGAAAACATTAAGCTGGGCCATAATGTATAGACAAAATACCTGTAAGGTAAAGAGAAAAAAGAAAGAGAGGAGGAGGAGAAGATATAGATATAGATATAGATATATATATATATATATATATATATATATATATATATATATTTTAAAAAACTAAAAGGTAAAATTTTAAAGAGGGGAGGAGGAAAATGCCTGACATAACATTGTGAGACAAGGAACCTCCAAAGGTGCCATTGAGTTCGTTTTCTGTTGGCAATGTACTTACTGCTGGGTATGCAGCCTTCACTTAAGAGTAGTTTGTTTCCCCAGTTGAGACTACCTTGGAGGAAACTAATTTTCTTTTCTTTTCTTTTCTTTTTTTTGTTTTTGTTTTTCGAGACAGGGTTTCTCTGTGTAGCCCTGGCTGTCCTGGAACTCACTCTGTAGACCAGGCTGGCCTCGAACTCAGAAATCCGCCTGCCTCTGCCTCCCAAGTGCTGGGATTAAAGGCGTGCACCACCACCACCCGTCGGAACGGAAACTAATTTCCATGTGCCAGTGGTTATCAGTTGGAGATAGTGTCTAAATTAAAGATTGGAACATATACTCACTTCTCCTTTCAGTCTAGGACCCCATCTGGTGCAGACCCATTCAGTCCCTGTGCATGCTGCCTCAGTTTCTATGAGTTCATATGTGTATTGATCCCATTGATTTAGAGGCCCTTGTTTCCTTCTGTCTCTTAACTCTTTCAGCGCCCTCCTCTTCCACAGGTCCGCTGATCCCTGAGGGAAGAGATTTGATAGAGACATCCCATTTAGAACTGTGTTTCGAGGTCTTTCTATGTGATATCTGGCTATGAGTCCCTGTAGTTATTTTTAATCTGCTGCAGGAGGAACCCTCTCTGATGGCTGAACAAGGCACTGACCAATGAGTCTAGCAGAATATCAGTAGGAGTCATTTTATTGCTACGTTTCTTTTTCAAAACAGTAGTATTTAGTTTTTTTCCCCAGGGTCCCTGGGCTTTCTAATCTCAGGTTTTGTCACCCAAGCAGTGTTGGATATGGGTTCCATCTCACAGAATAAGCAACTAGAATGACTGTTATTACTCAAAAGTTAGTACTAGATAGAATAGTAATGTAAAACTCACAGAGCATATAAGAATGCCTCTATTGGGCCCAAGAATGTCTCCTAGGCACCAGCTAAAAGTCTTCAAGACAGTATACTGAAATACAGGTCTTCGATGTTAGCAGAGTCAAAGCCCTGAGTACTGTGCAGAGCACCAAGAAACAAAACCTTCTAAAAGAAACTATACTGCCGTAAGAGCTAGAGGACTGTGCTTGACACAGTACGACCAGGTTCAAAATCAAGTCTCTGGGTTCAGGAATTGGGGGATGCTTGCTGCTCTGAGTAAAAGTTGATGTGCATTTATTAATTGTGTAAATAGCAATAATACTCATATTTGAAAGTGTTGGAAGTGTGTTAGGAATAGTCTTTGGTTAGGAAAAAAGTAAGGGTTTTTTAGGTAAAACATTTTCAGTGCAGACAAGGTAGGGTGACAGTGGAATCAACCTAGAAAGCCTTGAATTAAGGTTGCTATTCTTTTAAATGGATTTGAGATCTTTCTTGCTGTTATTATTATTCATCTAAGTTCTTTAAATTTTGGCTATTAATACTTTGACATCAGGGATAACTAAGTGTCTTTTAAATTGCACTTGTGTGTGTGTGTGTGTGTGTGTGTGTGTGTGTGTGTACCTGTGTGACCATGTGTGAAGGTCAGAGAACAATTTGTGGGAATCTGTTCTCTCCTTCTACCAGTGAAGGTTCTAGGGATTGAATTCATCATCAGACTTGATGGTAAGCACCTCTACCCACTAAGTCATTTTGCTAGCCCACTAAACGGTTGGTGGTAGTGGTGGTGTTTGTTGTTATTTTGGTTTTTGAGACAGAGTCCCTCTATTATGTAGTTCCCACTGTCCTGGAACTCACTATTTAGACCAGGCTGCTCTCAAACTCACAGAGATCCACCTGCTTCTACTTCCAGGGTACTGGTATTAAAGACATACACTATCATCCCCAGCATCACTAAATGTAGTTTTTAATCTTTTAAAAACTATGTTCTATGGTGGGGATTATGGGATTGCACACATGTGGATTTTATAGGACACCCTTTGAGAGTTGGTTCTCTCCTTCCACCTGGGAATCAAGTTCGTGTTAACAGGCTCAGCTAAAGGTGTCTTTATATTCTGAGCATCTCTCAGGCCTTTACATATTGTTTTATCTTGATAAGAACACAACATGGTATTTACTCTCAACAAAAATATAAGCCTGTTATCTACAAATGTAATGTTATAAGATTCATTCATCTTGTAATTATAATATATTTAAATATTTATAATTCATGATGTCTTTTGTTTTGGATTTTTGTGGTAGATGGCATTCACTTTGATGAGATTTTCTTTTTAATATTTTATATATGCAGTATTTCATTCCTTTTCATAAATTAGTCTGGGAGGCTAGTCACTACATTATTTCTGTAAGCAGGGCATTGTGGTATGCCCTTTAATCCTAATACTTTAGAGGCAGCACAGACCTAACTCTCTGAATTCAAAGACAAGTAGGTATCTACAAATTAGAGGCCAGCCTGGTCTACATTATAAGTTCCAAGCCAGCCAGGGCTACATAGTGAGACCCTGCCTAGATATATTTCTATAAGAAAGCACTTTTTTTTTATTCCAAATTTTTGTTAGCAATTACTAGAGATGGAAATATTAAGATGACAGAGACCATATATATATGTATATTCTCCAAGGATTTGGAAAACGTTAATAAAATGTTTGAGTAGCATTTTACCATTCTGCTCAAACTATTTATTCAGTCTTCAGTTCAGTAGTTCTCTCTTAATTAATGGCATCATGTCAAATGGCCCCTCCTATTTTTACTTTCTCTTGGTCATTTTTGTTGCCTCACTGGCCTAAATATTTCCAAGTCATCTCGCATCTAGTTATAATTTGAAGAATGTTCACAGTCAATAGTTCACCTCTGGACTAGCATTGGTATGCAGAGAATAAAAAGATGGGGAACAAAACCACTCCCAAAATCTCAGGCTGTTTTAGAGAAGTTGGGAAATAGAAGCCATCAGACTAACAGGGGTCATTTTTAACATTGTACTTTTCAAAACAGTCCAGCTACTGATGCAAGCCATTCCATTTGAGGTAGAACTAGTATTGTAATCAAACTTCTAAACTGCAGTGTATTTTCTCTGACAAATTAAATCAATGGTCTTTATCAAGTTGATGTTTGATTCTTTGAGGTTTGGGGGGGATTGTAAATACATTTAGATCTTTTTCAGTCTTCTCACAGTCCTTGAATTTGCAAAGCCAAAAGAGACCAAGTTTCTGTCCTCAACTCCCTGCTGAAGTCTCTCCAGCACTAATTCTGTTAATGAATAGCCCTAATAAGACCTAATATCACTAAGAATCCTCCGTGAGAACATTCTTTCCTAAAAGGAGTTGCTTTTGCCCTTTCCCAAGATCTAGGCTTCTGTGAAAATTCTTTCAGACTCTTCTTGGCCAGAATCTGTTCTTTCATTTCACTCACACTCCCGTTAGTGAACGTTGCTTCTGGCCGGAGGGAAGCACTGGGGTTGCCGCTGTATTGACAAATGTTAATTGCTAAAGATAGAATTTTGGTTTCTCTCTTTAAAAGCATTTACTTTAAAAGATGTACATAAAAACTCATATTCTGAATGATGAACAATTGCAAAGAAGACCCGCTGATATCATCATCTCCCTGACTTTTTAAGAGGACAAATATTGTTTGCTGAAGTAATAAACCGAAAGCTGGAAACTGTAGCAAAACATGATGTGTATTGATTGGATTTTTCTTCTTTGCTTTTTAGCTGTACGACAAAATTAACACAAAGTCTTCACCACAAATCAGGAATCCTCCAAGCGATGCAGTACAGAGAGCCAAAGAGGTAAGTGACATATTTTTCTCAAAGTACTTAGCATTGTCACATTTGCTATTTTTACTGAAGATGTCTGTGCATGTTAAGGGGCACACTTCTTAGGATGGCAGTGTGACACATGCTCAGATTGCTAAGTTTATCATTGAATAGCCATGTGGAAAAGATAAAGTCTCCACAACGGGAGCTCCCAGGTTTCTCCTTCTGGTTCTGCTGTGCAAATGAACATATTAGTTGTTTGGAATTTTTATTGTCTTTTTTAAAAAATGTTACTTTACTGTACCTGGTAGAAATAGACATGCTTCAAATTTCTGAGTTGCTTTTTTAATGTGGTACTATGTGGTGGTTAATGAACTTTAATGTGGTACTATGTGGTGGTTAATGAACTTT
>NW_021604704.1:3197127-3213109 GCF_004785775.1 Grammomys surdaster
TGGTTAATGAACTTTAATGTGGTACTATGTGGTGGTTAATGAACTTTCTAGAACAATTAAATATAGTGAGTTCAAAGAAGTCATTTTTATGGATCAGCAGTATATGAAAGTACCTCCCACAAGCTTTTTTCATACTTGCTTATTATAGAAGCATGTAGGACCATGAAAAGACAGCATGGTTTCTGGTCAAGCACTGGCTAGACATCACTGGAGACCCCAGGTTATCCGGTACTCAACCAGAAACTGTGCTGTCCTTTCACAGTCCTTCAGAAGCATGGCATTGCAGAGAGATTGGAAAACAAAATTCACCCAGAAACCTATCATTGTTCATTTGCATATAGGATTTGATATATTACCAATAAAAATATGTTGTTTTGGGCCTAGTATTGTGTAATAAGCATTTTACACCTCTATTTGGTCTTTATAACTATAGCACAATGACTGTGTAATTTTTTTTCTTATTACTAAAATGATTTAGAAATTACCCCATTAGTAAGTGCCTTATTTTTTTAACTGTTTGATCTTTTTTAAAGTTTTTATGCAATAAACATTTCCCTTTAAAAATATTTTTATAAAATGTGATTACCAAATGTGATTACTAAATGTATTAAAGACATAGGATAATCCTTTTCCTAGCAGATTTTGTTCTGGGCTTTGTTTTGTTGAGATACAATCTCATCATGTACCCAGTGTTGAGATGACAGGTGTGTACCACCCCATCCAGTTTCTTAGCAGAAGTTAAACATGACTTTTGCTAAAATATATATTGTATATGCTTATATACTTGCTGAGAAATTAGACCATAGTGGCTGTCAGGCATGCCCTCTTGGTGAGTCTAGGGTAAGAGAAGTCTGTCTTAGTTTGCTCAGCAAGCATTCTTTGAAAGGAATTACACTATCAGGCAGGGATCACGAGTCACTGCCCAATCTTGACAATACCCAAATAACCAGAAGCAGAAATACTCTGGGGACAATCCTTTGTCCTAACTTTACAGTCGAAGAATTTCCCCTAGCTTCAGAAGTCATACCTCTGTACTTAAGATCATGAGCCATGAAAGTAGCAAGGGAAAGGAGAGAGCTTGTGCTTTCCCCTCATTGTTTCCTAGAAGAAAAGCTGAAAATACACCAAAGAAAATTAGGTTAGTATCATTAAGCAATATAAATTAGCTGCATAATCAGCAGTCATTAACAGGACATCTGAAGAAGAAACACTAGTATGTATGTATATGAGAGGTGCTTGTTTGTTTGCTTGTTTGTTTTGTTGGTTGGTTGGTTTGGGCGTGTGTGTGTGTGTGTATGTGTATGTGTGTGTGTTTCATTCATTCATTCTTGTGTGTGTTTTGTATGTTCATTTGTTCCTTCACCATTCTTCCCCATGCTTAAGTAGCAGAGCACATTACATGGTAGGATGCTGAAATCTGAGACTCAGGCAGAGTGAGCCCCTTTCTGAAGTTCTTGAAGGTTAAGACTGGTGGGAGAATCCTACTGGTTGAGGGGCTCTGTGCCCCTTATGACCAGTGGTGCTGAGGCAATCCTAGATAGGCTCCATGATTAGAATTCAGTTGAGTGCAGTGTAGAGGTCTCTGTAAGCCATCTGCAGTAAGAGCAGTAACAGGTGCCTGCTCAGAAAAACAGAGGCCCTGCTCCCAGAGGCTGGTAGACAAACTCCATTCCTAGGTGGAAGGAAGAAGATTTAAGAGCGGTCTAATTGCAATCAGCATTTTCACCAATGCAGAGAAAATGTTAATACCTAATTGGCGATGAAAGTTTGCTGCTGAAGGTATTTACATTTTTAAGTTTGGTCTTGGGTTCGCTGGAGTTTCATCAAAGGAGCATTTGGTAGAAGGATGCTTTTCTCTGTGTTGGAAGGTAAGCATGAAGAACAGCATTACTCCCACCAGGCTACAAGGACAATCACTACTTAAGTGTATCCTTAGTTAATTATGCTAGTTAATTAGCATTCTTTTGTCTTCATTGAACCTGTGTCATCTTTTAAGGAACTAGCAGTGCTGTTAAATTTTAAAGGGAAAGTATTAGCACAAATTATTTGGGGAGGGAATTTGTAAGGCATTTTTTTTCATTAAGCTTCTTAAGTTACCTAAACCTGTAATAAAAATGTGTTACAAACTTCTCATTTTGTTTTTTCGGTTTGGATAGTTGGATAATGAAGGCAAACTATTGTTACCCAAAAATATTTCATTTTATTACTCTCAATTTTAGTAAGCAACAATTAGTTGGTTACCATATTTTAGTAACCAACAATTTTGGAACTCAACAAATGTTTTGAAAGAAATTGCCTTTCCTACTACAAAAACACATTTATGGTTTTTAATTTAAAGGAGTTCCATGCTTTCTGAAGCTCATTTTGCATTTGTGTGTATCTTATTTGTTTTTCTAGGTATTGGAAGAAATTTCATGTTACCCTGAGAATAATGATGCGAAGGAACTAAAGCGTATCTTAACACAACCTCATTTCATGGTAAGTAACACAACACTAGACATAAAACATTGTTTCACAAGACGTTTTTAATAACCTTCCTAAAATATTACTAGTGTTGTCAAATGTATGTCTATCCTTGTACAGTTATGTCACTTTGAAGAATATGTCATTAGGTAATTTTTTATTGTAAGTACATCATAGTGTCCTTACAAGAACCTAGGTGATAGAGGCTTCTAGTGCACAGCAGACTACCCAGTGTGTATGGCAGAGTCCTGGGACATACTTAGATTCACATGCAGAACCATGTGAAATGTAGCAAGCACTAAAGAGGTAATAAGCTCGAGAGACATCGGAACACAAGCTTGTGAGGCTGCTGCCAGGATAGCACAACATCCATTGTTACAAGAAATGTCTTCTTTCTTTATTTTCATATTGCTTTTAGTTTTGGTTTTAAATTATTTTTGATGTAGGATCTTACTAGGTAGCCCAGACTAGCCTTAAATTCAGGATCCCGCCTTGAACTCCTAACTACTAAGATTATAAGCATGTGCTACCATAACAAACCTTTCCTAAGTGGAAGGAGCACACTATAAAATAATGATTTAAAAAAGTAGCGAATACCTAAGCCTGTAACATCATGGCTCTCAAGTCTCATGGGCTATAGATAACTTGCATGCATGATGCTTTCATCTGAACTAACTGCTGTAGTTTCTTTGTGCCAGCATCACCACCATAACCATTTAGCTAGGCATTGGGCCATGAAGGAAGGCACCAGGCCCCAGAAATTTTTTGCTTTCAATATAATCTTGCTTATGTAGTGTCTCATTGACTGAAATATCATTTTCTAGTTCATGACTGTAGCATCAGACGAAGATTATGATCCTAGGTAATAAATATTTTTATTTTATTATCATCGTTGACATTGTATCACAGTTGTAAAAGTACCATTGTGAAGTGTTCATCAAGGACTGTGTAGACCTCACATAATGATCTGATTCCCTGAGTTCTCACCTCACTCACTGGAACTCTATGCTGCCTAAACCACAAAGAGCTGAAATTGAGGGCAATTTTTTTAATGAAATACTGTCTTCGGGTTTTTGCATTATATTTATTTAGGGGGCACATGTGCCACAATGCATGCATAGAGGTCAGAGAACAAATTGAAGGAGTCTTTCTTCCACCATGTGGCTTCAAGAACTAAACTCAAGGTGTCTTTGTTTTAGACAGTGCAGAACTCTACTTGTTTTGTTGATTTCTATAAAAAAAAAATGGGAATAGCACTTACATTTAGCCAATTATTAGAAACTCAGAACAGCTAAGAAACTTCTTTGTAGAAAAGAAGCTCACAGCTATCTACTTATCTGCAATCCAAAAGTAGAATTACAGGGCTGACAAGGCGGCTCTGTGGTAGACCTCCTGCTCTTCCAAAGGCCCCAAGGTCAGTTTTCAACACCCACGTCAGATGGCTCAGTTATAACTCCAGCTCCAAGGGAGCCAACATCCTCTGGCCTCCAAGGTCATATACACACAGTTGTATAGACACAGGCACATAGATAAAAATAGAACAATTTTTTTTTCTTTTTAAAAAACGCATAATTGTAGATGAAAATACTTGATGAATATAATATGGAATATATACGAAGAGTTGAAAATCAAGCTAGCTTCTCTCTGCGTAAAAATGTGACTTTAAAACCTTGTTGTTCAAGAAGTAATCTCAGGCAGGAACCTAAATATTAGGCTAGAACAAAGAAGTAATTTCAGACAGGAATCTAAATTTTAGGCTAGAACAAGGAGGTAGGCTTCAGACATGAAAATGACCTTGGGCTAGGACAGAGATGTAGGCTCAGTAACTTTGGTCATCCTGTAAGCCCTTAGAAACAGTGATCACAGGAGTGTTCAAGGAATTGGGTTTAATGCCTTGCTTTTTCTTTGACTATTTGTGTTTATTGTCTTGCTTGTTCCTTGTCTATTTGCATCTATTGTATTGCTAGATCCTCAACCTCGACCTGACCTTAATACTTGCATGTAATTAAAATGGTATAAAAGCATAAAGAAGGAGAGGGGATGGGATAGAGGGTTCTAGGGAGGGGAAATGGGGAAAGGGGATGACATCTATATTGTAAATAAATAAAATATCCAATAAAAAACAAAAAACATAAAAAAAACAAAAGAAAACCTTGTTGTTCTTACAACTATTTGTTTTAAATGTTAGTTTTAAAATCATAGCTACAATGAAACATATGTATCGTATCGATGCCTGTGAGTTTTTAAGTACATGCTGTTTCGTTGTACATGCAATGCTTCTAAAATTTTACCATTGTCCTTCCAGGTAATTATCTGCAATTTTCTATTTCCCTTCCCTAATTTTTCTAAGTTTTAATGGCCAAACTCAAGCACACCCCTGGGAGTGTTTAACTCTGTTCTATCTGATGGTAGTGAATTAGAAATATACTTCAGTCTGAGCAAGCACACTTTTACAGATGACATGTGTCCATGCAGAGATCAGTTCGAATCCTACCTTTACTGTTAAAGTCATTCCTAATGACTCTAATACCATGTTAGCCTTCTCTAGTCTCCACTCTCTATTCCTGTGTGTGGCATTCTAATACGCACTGGCCTGCTGAAGCAGGTCCTTTCCTGGAGAACCAGTCTAGACAGTTCTCCCGTGTCTGCTCTAGTCTCAGCTTAGCTTTGTAAGCTTGAGCTCATTTAATCATTGTTGTCCTCTGTATACCAGAGCAGGAAAAGAAAAAGACTCTGTGTCCTATCATTATCCTCAAATTGGAGCAATCACAAGTAACAGGAGTAATTACCCTTGATATTATTTTGTTCACTGATATTACATATATGGGGGCCATGTTTCTCCAGATTATAATTCATTCCTTTTCAGATATCACATTTCTATGGAATAAATGTGGCTAACGCTCTTAATTCAGGTGGCCCTGAGGTTAAACTCCATCCTTGCTGCTGTGAAATAGCTCTGTGAACTCCAACCCAAACTCTTTTAGTTGGAATAAGAACTAAATAGATTTGTCTACTGTACTTAGCCTGGTCTCTGCTGACATATGCTTAATGCCTCATCACTGTTAGCTAATGAGGAGTATTACTTACCCCACAGCGTGTCCTCTACCTCTGCACAGAGCTTATATTGGAAGCTCTAGCAAAACGTGGAGCTTATTTGGTCCATTTGCAAATCTGTTCACCTCACTACTCACTGCTCTGTGCAGTGTGTTCTCCACAGTTTTTGAACAGACTATGAATTGTTGTATAACCTGAGCTACTTCAGAGAATTATATAGGACCATTTCAGACTAGTGAATCATTTAAACTTGATGAAGACTACATAAATAAATTAGTGTGTACCCAAATAAGGCCTTTTTTACAGGGTAGTTTTTTCCAGGGAAAAAATCATTAAGGCTCATACAGACCAGTGCCTCACGGCTTACCTACCATCAAAGCCTTGGTTTATTTTGCATTTCTAAACTTAGAGAGAATACTGTGTGTGTGTGTGTGTGTGTGTGTGTGTGTGTGTGTGTGTGTGTCCCTATCAGAAAACATTTTCAGAAATAATTCCTCAAATTTTTTGAAAACATAGCTCAGTACTTAAAAGACATCATTATTCATATATCAAATATATAAATGCCTACTATGTTCCATGTATACTATGCTGGCACTAATGATTTAGTTATGAATAGCAAAAACATAGTCTCAGCCCTCATGGAATATCAGATTTCAGTAAAGCTGCAGGATAGGGGTTTCTGATTCGAAACAGACTGAACACATCAGATAACATGATAATTTCATATAGTGACAATAACTATGAATAAGAAATTGTGGTATAGAGGTACAAGTGTGGGCTATTTTATATCCTCGGGGGAAAGCCCTCTGAAGAGTTAGCTAAAACTCGTTATCAGAAGAGCTGAGCCCCTGAATATCCAAGCAGAGAAAGAGGCAGAAGGAAGTTGTGTAGGTTCAGGAAACAGAGCTAAGTCCATTAAAGATGTGATTCAGGAAAAGGAAAGAAAGAGGTACAGAAATGTTTACAGAACTTGGCAGAGGCCAGACCAAGGAGGCTCTTCCAGACCATAGTAAAGTCTAGTTTTTTCTCCTGGTTAAAGTAGTAATTGTATTGAGTGATTGATTACAATCAAGAAAATATGATCTGATTTATGCTTTCAAGGTTGCTCCTAGGCATAGTTACACATTCCTGTAATCCCAGCACTTGATAGGCTAAGATAGAAGTTCCACAAGTCTGAGTCCAACCCTGAGGGATATAGTAAGTATCAAGCTAGCCAGTGCTACAGAGCAAGGCACTGTCTCAAAAGTGAGGGGCTGGAAGATGCTGGAGCTCACATGCTGTGCGTGGACTGTAGGAGAAAGACCAATTAGAAGACACTGAAAGAAATGATGGAGGCTTAGAGAAAACCAATGGGGATGGTGGCAGATGGGCAGGTTGGGATTTCCTATTGTAGATGGTAGGGAGCAACAGGACTTGCTCATGATTGGGATGTAAAGTTGTGTGACTAGCCTTATAAGTAGAAATTCCCCTGTGAGGTAGATACTTGTTTAAAGTCATCCACCTAGAATAGATATAATTCCCTAAGATTCAAGCCAGATCTAGCTGGTTCTTAAAAAGCAGACTATTTGTAATGCAGATAAATTTCCCTGTAAGCTTATATTAAACTTATTGATAATTCTTGAACAAGCATACATGTGGATATCTCTTGAAAGAAATAAAATTCTAAAATATATATCCAATAGGCTTTTAAGTACTAAAGTTTTTTGTCTTACACATATATTTGTCTTTCTTTAACATATTTTTAATAATGATTTTAAAACTCTGGGCTTTTAAAAATATCAATAGCTATGTAGAGATATTTGAATAAATTTGGTATTTTTTGTTTTACTGAAGTTCCAGTGTTATTTTTTAGCCTATTTGTGATTAAATATTTAATTTGCTCAATTATCTGGACTTTGCTTTCTAATCATTATAACCAGAGCATTAACTTTCAGTTACCCAGTACACAGACACTTTTTAAAATATTTGCAATAACTTAAAGGAGAGAAAATGAGAGGGGCCAATGAGATGGCTCAGCAGGTAAAGCTGATGACCTGAGTTCAATCCCTGGAGCCTCCATGGTGGTGAGAGTCATCTTTCCCCAGCTGTCCTCTGATCACCACACATGTGCTGTGGCAAGCATATTCATTGGTTCAAACACATACGCACACAGAGATAATAAATAAACAAATATAAAAAATTTATAGTAGAAAAACATAAGGATAAGTTGAAGTTCTGTATTGAAGCTCAAACCTGATTTCTCACACTTATAATGCTATGACAGGAAGGTTGCAAACTCTAGGCCAAGCTGGGTACATAGCAGGACAGTCTGGAAACAAACTACCAGCTATCTCAGCCTAGTACTAATTTTTCAGTCATACCCTATAGGCCATTTAAAGGAAAATGTTCAGACTTCAATTTCCTTATTTATATCTCATGTATTCTTTTTTTAACCATATTATATAAGCATTCTGCACATGTTTCCCCTTTCTGTTTGCATGTGAATTGGAGCTGGGGAGTTACTTGTATTTTGTGACAGCAATCATTGACAGCAGCAAATTCTGCTTAATATCAGGTGTGACCTTATTTGGCAACATCATTTAAACTTTTTAAAAATTCAGTTTGATACTATTTTATGATTGAAGGCTTATTTTTTCTTATAAAGAATACATTGAATGCAAGCACCTGTTTATATAACTTTAAAAGATTTATAGAAATCATCTACAAAAAGCAGCATAAACAGTTTACCCAGATCATAGGACTTGGAGGCCGACCTCATTCCCATGAAAAGCTTGCCTATGTGTAGCGATCAGACAAAGCATCATGAGTCATAAAAGACATCTCTGTACTTAGATGATGAACTTGATCTTAACAGATAAACTGCTCTAGTTGGCCCATTCATGATTTGGCCTCTCTGCTCTAAATCTTAGCTTCTTTAGTGGCTACAATTGAACCACAGGATGAAGGCCTTTCCCACATGGTCCAGCCTCGACATTTGGTAGCTATAGTCTCCAGGCCCCTTGTGGAGGTGTACTTCAAACCTATGCATTGGCACATTGCCAGTGCCCTACAGCCACCCTCACCCAAATCTGCAGTTGAGAACAGTGGCCTGGGATTGTGGCAGTATTGAGCATTTACATCAGAAGCCAGAAATAAATTACTCTGGGTACCTGCTGATGATGAGTCAGCACCATCTTCTTTCCTTCTGGTTTTGATTGGTTTGTTTTGGTTTTTCGACACAGGGTTTCTCTGTGTAGCCCTGGAGAGCCTGGAACTCACTCTGTAGACCAAGCTGGCCTCAAACTCAGAGACATCTACTGCCCTGCTTCCTTTCTGGTTTTAACACGTCATTACCTTATTTTAAGTCATGGTTCCGATAAGCCTTTTAGGATATTATTTTACATGAGGAAATACTATTTAATTACATTTCATTATCTCTGCATATCGCATTACCACACATATTATAGGTGAAAATTAGACTAAATTTAAACTTAGTATACACATACTCATCTGTATAAAGTTCTTAACAGACCAATAGTCAGTTGTAAATTCTCTTTGAACTAAAATTTCTCATGTTTATTACGAAGGGTTTGTAAGGGGAACAAAAGGGTATCTCTTTTAAAGAAACAAAAGAGATTTACTAACAAAGTTCACTAAGATGACATACAGATGTTAATATAAAGAAATCATTTTTCTTAGTGCATTTTGCAAAATAAATAATCATTTCCAAGGTAGGAGTAGAGTGTAGTTCAGTTGGTAGAGTGCTTACTTCATTCCCAACACCACATGAAACAAGTATGGTGGTATGCTCCTGTGATTCTGGAACTTGGGAGGTAGAAACAGGTAAAGTCATCCTTTCCTGCATAGTGACTTCAAGGCCAACCTGCAAGACATGAAACCTTGTCTCTAAAAAAAAAAAAAAAAAAAAGGCAGTAATTGTCAGATTTATCCGAAAGCCCCCCAAAACAGAAATGAACAAAGCATTTCAAATGTTTCCTTTCTGAGGTGAAATGGCTCATCAGGTAAAGGCACTCCTCACCAAATCTAACAACTTGAGTTGTATCCCTCAGACTCACAAGGTAGAATTAGAGAACGACTTCCACAGGTTGTCCTGTGACCCCCACATGAACACCATGACACATATGTGTACTTACGCATGTGCACAAACACACAAACAGTAAATAAATATGTGTAAACAGATTAAATTTTCTAATTTGAGTTCTATAATACATGTGATATTTTAAAACTTTATGTCTTAACTATAGACAGTTTTCATTTGATTTCCTAAATCATGTTATAAATTATCTTCATCCTTTAGTCTATATAAAAGTTGATATCACTGTGAATTGTCTATTCAGTTGTCTAAACCTGTGAAGGTTGCAGATCCTCCCTGATCTGTGCTTCTCCCTTATTTCCATTACCCAGCCCATTAGTAGGCAATACTAATTTCATCTTTTTATTCATATGCAGAAGATACTTGTTCAATACAGTAATTATTACATAATATCTTTTAAATTTTTATATCATTTTAAAGCCCCAGTGCAAATTGTTGGTTCTTTTTATAATTGATTCTTTCTGCTAAATTATTTAAAATGTCAGATATCAGCCTTGATTTGAACATGTGCGTTACAGTTTTGTAGCCTAACACAGATGATACCTCTAACTGTGATTGACAGGCCCATCCATTCATTGATTTGCTCTGTCACTTGCTCATTTTATTTATTTATTTTTTTAAAAGTGTTTTGTTGTTGTTGTTTCAGGTTAATTTATTTGTTTTATGTATGTGAGTACATTGTCACTGTCTTCAGACACACCAGAAGAGGGCATCAGATCCCATTGCAGATGGTTGTGAGCCACCATGTGGTTGCTGGGAATTGAACTCAGGACCTCTGGAAGAGCAGTCAGTGCTCTTAACTGCTGAGCCATCTCTCCAGCCCCTCATTTTATTTTTTAAAAGAAGTCCATCTATCATGATAATTTTCCACAAAGATATTGAGGTCTGATAGTTTAGAGGTGTATTTCATTTGTGGTTTCTTTAGATCAAAAATACATTTGAGAAGTGGTTTTACGAGTGTTTATGTAACAGATTTCTGCTAGAATGGTACCGTAATATTTTCCTTCTTTCATAAAAAACACCAGGCCTTACTTCAGACTCACGACGTAGTGGCACATGAAGTTTACAGTGATGAAGCATTAAGGGTCACACCTCCCCCGACTTCCCCCTATTTAAACGGTGATTCTCCAGAAAGTGCAAACGGAGACATGGACATGGAGAATGTGACCAGAGTTCGGCTGGTACAGTTCCAAAAGAACACTGACGAGCCAATGGTAAGTGGGAAGAGCTTCAAACTTCACTCTGTGCAGGCTACTACTCAAGGAGGAAGGGAGGAGGGAGAGACATGGATGGGCCTAAAGAAATCAGTTTCCAGATTGTCGTCACTTCTCCTACCCTTTTCACCAAGAAGTATTCTGCCTGAAATCAGGGCTTAGACATGCTAGCCATCACACCTCTCCTGTAACAATTACTTAATTACTTTCCAAGAACTCTGGAATGTTAAAAAAAAAAAGCTCTCATATAGCAAAGAAAGAGAGAATTTGTAAAATAATAATAAGTAAAACAAATTTTAGTATTTTTCATATCTTTTGCTTTCACCAAAAATTTGAAGAAAAGTAATTCAGGAAACATTCAGAGACCTGAATAATGTTGCTAAAATAAGATTCCTTTCATTCGCGTTGACCTATTCGTCCATTTTCCTATGCCAAGAGCACTGACACTGTGTAGATTGATATGATCTGGGAAGGGCTCTGGGGTACTCACTGAGCAGACAAAAAGGATGGGGAGCTAACATGACGTAACAGTTCAGGCAAATGAAACAGAATATGCAGAAACCTGGGAGGAAAAAGGCTCTTTCATAGTTTCCACATGAAAAGACAGCATGGCAAGTGGAGAGGCTAGGACCATACAAGAACTGTAAGACATGTCAGAGTGTCTGGACTTTCACCTCAAAGCAGCAGAAAGCTGTTGTATCATTTTAAGCATGGAGCTGGATTAGGTTTTCATTTTAGAACCATCACTCTAGAAACTGTTCCAGAGTTTAAGGAGACTAGATGCCAAAGCAGACCCTGCCATGGTATAGGGAAGAGATCATGGTACTCAGAACTGGTAGCATGTAGATCAAGATACAAAGAGTGAAAGAGCCCGACTTAGTGACCATGCCTGTAACCCCAGCACTGGGAGGCAGGAGAATCAATTCAAGGTCATCCTCAACTACATAACAAATTCAAAGGCAACCTGGGCTAATTGATATCCTGTCTCAGAACAAAAGAATGAAAAGAAATCAGTAAGGCAAATAGTACATTGCAATGAGAGAAGCAAGAATCAAGGATGACCCTCAAACTTCAAACTCATACAACTGAATGCACAAGGAGACAGTGACATTGAGATGGAATATTGGGCAAATTTCAAGTTGAGAAATGGGAGCACATTTCTTGGGAGGAAAAAATTCAAATATATGCACTTATATCCTTTCCTCAGAGTTCTTAAGAGAAGCAAAATACCTACTTAAGAAAAGTTCTCCAGTTGCCTTCCAGATTAGGAAGAAATACAGAAGAGCAGGTCTGTGACCACAATTTCCAGAGAGCCCTCAGATCTAGACACTGCTGTCTGTATTCTTGTTCACTGTTCTTAGTCAGTTGCCTTACCATTATCTGGCAACACACAGGGGGCATGCAAATTGGGTTCCCATTCTGGTCCTCTCAGGGCTTAGTAACCCTTGGTCTTAAGAGCATGGGAGGCAGCAACATTGAACAATTTGTGCACATCCTTTCATATCCATGGACCTCGGGTTATTCATCTCTAGAAGCACACTGACTAAATGACCCTGAGGTCCCTCCAAACTGTAGAAGTCAAAAATCTCACTCATGGCCGGGCGGTGGTGGCGCACGCCTTTAATCCCAGCACTTGGGAGGCAGAGGCAGGCGGATTTCTGAGTTCGAGAGTTCGAGGCTAGCCTGGTCTACAGAGTGAGTTCCAGGACAGCCAGGGCTACTCAGAGAAGCCCTGTCTCAAAAAACAAAAAAAAAACAAAAAAAAAACTCACTCATTCATTTTGTACTTTGCTTGACTCGGTGAGCAACTGTTGAAAGTCCATATGATCCCCTCTCCAGGAAAAAGACATTGGGACGGGTATGGCCCTCATGCCTCACTGGACAACAACAGGGGGACTGGAGCCATTACAAGGTCCCCTTCAATTACTGGAGGTCAGGCCTCTATCCCTGCCTTCACAAGATTAGAATTGCCACAGCCCTTCTATACTTAGAGAACGGAGGTGATGCCAGGGGCATCCCTGCTTACACACTGAAGGCCTAAAATCAGCCATAGGCCTAAAATCAGCAATAGGCCTGTCATCCATGTATACTAACACCAAGTCTTGGGTCTCTGTGGATAAACACTGAAACAGATGGCTACAAGCTAATGTAAACAGGCAGCTTATATGGAAATTTACAAGCCTGAGTAGCCATAGACCGTGTAAATAGGTAGCCTTGGCAGATAATACCAACTTAGATAAGGACAAGCGAATCATAGAGTTATAGCAACCTGTCCCCTGACCCTTCACCCAGCCAATACCCTGTTCTGAAAGATATCTGTACTCCCCCTGAACACCCACGCTCCAGTGTCATCCCCTTCCCCACATCCTCCCTTTTTGTGTTTATAACCCCTGTGTGAATGAGAATAAATTATGATTTGAAAAAAATAAATTATTTTAAAAATAAATAAATAAATAAATAAAATTTTTTAAAAAGTCTATATGATACATCACTGAATTAGATACCTGTGATATAAGGGCAGATAAGACATGGCCCATTCCTGGAGCTCACTTTCCACAGTGTGGTCCACACTAAGGACTGCAGCTTAGCACAGTTTGACAAGCTCAGTTACAATAAACGTAGAAAGAAAAGAAGGCTTTTCTGGAAAGGCAGGAGGGGGTAATATTCAACCAAACAAAGCAGACAGAAAGGACATAAAGGACAAGGAGGTCTCAAATATCTTATGATCATATAATCTGAAGCAAGCCAATAGCTTGTCTTTTGGATGAGGGCTGACTACACAAATTAAGGAAAAATACACACATCTATCTCTGAGTTGTTTTTTTTTTTCAGAAAGTATAAAATGACCTTGAATCACTCCTTAAAGTCTCCTTTAAAAGATTGTTCTCTATCATGTGATCTTGATGATGGCATATATTTTCACTGGCTGCCATGAAAACAGGATTTCATGTAGAATATATATTAACAGTAACAGTAATAACTATTACAATTACTATGACTGTTCACTTGCCTTCTGCATAGCTCTGTATTACTCTGCAAATTGTATTGACATGACCTCTTTTGCCTGGAGAGTCTTCCTAAGGTTGATACAGTCCCTTTAGACCCTGTATTTTCCCAGTTTGTAACACTGCACTCATAACTATTTCTCTATTGATTGTGACTCCAGTGGTTAGAAGTAACAAAGACCATACCTCAGCTAGCTTACACAATAGGGGAAGAGCACCACCACCCAATTCCTCAAGCTTTGATAGGTTCAGGAGTAGATACCCATCCCATGCTGAGCCAGTGCATTCCCTGGAGAAAGAACATGAGTCGCTTCTCTGCAAAGAAATTTTGAGGAAGACACAATAAAAAATGTTAACCATAATTGATTTGAAGTAAATTCCCCTGGCAATGAAGATGATGTCTGCCTCCTTTACTACTGTGCTTAAAACAGTGTGACCCACATAGTAGGTTCCCATTCACATCAGTTGAGTTAATATAGAAACCTGTTAGCTTTAAGGGTGGACTCTGTTGTATTGTCATTTCCCTTATGAAACTCAGTTTGACATATGTATTCACTTATGGCATTTTTCCAGAATATTTCTCAAAGTAGCCGTACATGCTGATTGAATATACAAATTGGAAATGAAATTTAAACATTATAATTGAATGCTAGGCAAAGTTATTTTCGTAAACTGTACTTTTCACTGTGTTCATCTAGCCCTTCAGAGAGCTTCAAGATAGGAAGAACCATGCAAAAGTAAAGGTAAAATGTAAATTCGCAGATAATTCCATGAAGCTCTCTAACAGAATATTAGAGAGAGGCAAAATTGAATGCCTACTGCTAACCTCTTCAAATTCAAGATCACTTCCTATAAAGTGGACTTGTTAAAAGATACATAATTTTGCCGGGCGGTGGTGGCGCATGCCTTTAATCCCAGCACTTGGGAGGCAGAGGCAGGCGGATTTCTGAGTTCGAGAGTTCGAGGACAGCCAGGGCTACACAGAGAAACCCTGTCTCGAAAAACCAAATCAAAAAAAAAAAAAAGATACATAATTTTGACTCCATTCCTGTCTCGATGAATATAAATCTAAAGAGTGTGCTTAAGAGTCAGTGTTTGTTTGTTTGTTTGTTTGTTTTTGTTTTTTGAGACAGGGTTTCTCTGTATAGCCCTGGCTGTCCTAGAACTCACTCTGTAGACCAGGCTGGCCTCGAACTCAGTAATCCACCTACCTCTGCCTCCCAAGTGCTTTCCATCCCCTGGACCTTCACCCAGCCGATACCCTGTTCTGAAAGATATCTGTACTCCCCCGAACACCCACGCTCTGGTGTCATCCCCTTTCTCACATCCTGCCTTTTTGTGTTTATAACCCCTGTGTGAATAAGTATAAATTACAATTTGATTTTTTTTTTAAAAAAAGAGTCAGCATTATTTAACAGATACCTGTGTGATTCTTAGGATCAACCAGATCTACTGCAAAAATATGTTTATGGAAGGTTGGCTTAATAGTGAATAATTGAAAAATAAAATATAAAATAGCTTTAAATATAACTATGAAACTTGGGCTTCTGCCCCTCTCATCTGAAACAGTTGACATTGTAACAAATATTAAATTACACATGAGAAAGGTTAAACGTCAAGCAATAAAGGACAAAGATCTCTGAGAGGATGCAAACACAGTAACTCTTATAATTGTCTCACCTTACTGCCTTTAGAAAGTTTACAAGCCATTGCGTGGGGATGGGATTCTGAAGCAAAGCAGGCAGAGTTCCTGGATTGAGGGACCAGGGCTGAGAATCTAGGGAGACAATGAAGTGTCTTTCAAAAATGGGCCAAATATAAACATCTGTAGATACACCCAAGCTAAAAATGACTGTAACTTTTTCCCTTATCTCATAAATCTCTTTTCAAAGATACTTTGCATTGGGATGTATAGCATATATAAAATGGATTACATGGGTAACATAAAGGTCAAATAGAAAGAAATGCCTCTGTACTATTAGAAATTTCTCTAAATAAAGTAGTATAGTATCACTCAAAGTCAAATTGATAGGTTATATATGCTATAATAAAGCCAAATACAGTCACTAAACCAGCAACTTACAGCTAATTGGAGTTGGGGGATACCAAAGATATGGCTCAGTGAGTAAGGGATTTTGCTGAGCTGGGATCCC
>NW_021604704.1:3213119-3220038 GCF_004785775.1 Grammomys surdaster
ATGTGTACATGCCACACACACACACATACACACACACATACACATGAACAAGCATACCGATACATACATGCACATATGTGTACACACCACACACACAGACATTCACACACAAAGCAGAGGTGAAGTATTCAGTCACATCTTACCTGCAAGAAATATACCCATGCAAAAAGAAAAATAGTTTCTAAATAAGAATAGAAAAGCTATATTGCTATAACATTATTCAGATGAAGGCTGAAGTGAGTGTATTGATATCAAAGTTTATTCTTGGACAAAAATGAAGGTAAGTTGGAAATTAATGACAAATAGAAGGCAGACATAGTGGTATACACCTGTATTTCCGATGCTCAAGAGAGAGAGCCAGGAGGACTGTGAATTTGAAGCTGTCCCAGACTCTACAACAAGACTGCCTCAAAAATAAAAAGTGTAAAGAAAATTTCAAAAAAAGAAAAAAAATCTTACAATTTGAAGTAGCCCATAGATAAAAGAAGAAATTAGAAGGTAAGTAGTGTTTTGCAATTAATGACAATTAACTACACTTTATCAAATTTTGTGTGGTGCCACTGGAATAGTACCTAATAAGAAGAAATATATAACACTAAATATAAATGTTAATATTTCAATATATTATATTTAAAAAAGCAGAAAGGTGTCAAATCGGTGACCTTGTCTCAAATCCCCACCTAAAAAACCTCAAGACAAAAGAGAACATATTAAAGCTAAATAAGTAGAGGATATGATGAGACTCAATAGAAATAAATGAGAATGGTGAGATATATTTATGGTAAAGTGTTTGCTTAGCATCTCTGAGGCCCTAAATTCAATTCTCAGTACTGGAAAAAAAAAGTAGAACTCAGTGGGCTAGAAAATAGAAACGGAAAAGCATAAGTCAAACAGAAGATCAGACTGATCATGAAAAATGACTGTATGACCATTGCATTAATGTTTGCAGAAAAGATGTCAACAAATGTCTGTTCATCCCAGACAAGCATGTATATACTAATTTCTACATAGACTTCTCCCAAAACAATGAAAAGAAATGAGTTTTCCTCAACTCTATCTATGAACCCAGTGATACTCGATACTCTATAAAACCAGGCAATAATATTACAAGAAAAGTGCAGGATGAAGTCCCTCATGAAAATAGATGAAAAACTTCTTTTTTTTTTTTTTTTTTTGGTTTTTCGAGACAGGGTTTCTCTGTGTAGCCCTGGCTGACCTGGAACTCACTCTGTAGACCAGGCTGGCCTCAAACTCAGAAATCCTCTGCCTCCCAAGTGCTGGGATTAAAGGCATGCACCACCACTGCCCGGCGATGAAAAACTTCTAAACATAATTTTAGCAAAGCAAATAAACAAAATATGAAAACACTAATATATGTTCATTTCAACAATGTATATACTAAGATATTAACACAGAAAAAATATTCTAGCGTCTGTAGGAAGATGATACACAAATACATGAAGTGTCTCAGATCTTTTTTTTTAATATTTTTTTTATTGGATGTTTTATTTACATTTCCTATGTTGTCCCCTTACCCCATCCCCCACCCACCCCGGAACCCCCAATCCCCTCACCCCTCCTCCTTCTTCTCTGTGGATGTAACCTCTATCTACTCCCCCCCCCTCCCACCACCCCCCCCCCAAAAATCCCACCCCCTGGGGCATCCAGCCTTCATGAGGTCTCAGATCTTTAAAAAAAAAAAAAAAAGCCAGTGTTACAAGAATGTAGGGATTAAGACAGGAATGTATTTATAACTACCAAACTGTAAGCAGTGATGTAGAGGGCGCCTGAGCATCTTGGTGTATCTAAACAATGTAATAATAAAGACAAAGAATAAGCTATAGATAATAGAACAACATGATAGAATCCCAAAATAATTATGAAAAGTGAAAGGAAGCAACCCAGAGGAATGTGGTTTCATTTATAAATGATACAAGCTTCTCTATAGTCAGAAAGGGTCCATCTGTGGCTGTTTTGGAGAGTGCAAAGCAATGAAGGTAGATTGCCAACAAACAAGAGGGAAGTTTTGGGGATAAGAGACACAGTCGCCATCTGATTATAGTGACAAATTCACACATGCATGCATATGTTAAACTTGCTAGATTTTGCAGTTTGAAATATTTTCTATGTGTTACAAAATAAAACTTATTTTGTGGAATAAATATAAAGGATACACAAGTATAAAGTATATACCCTTGGTAGGAGTAAAAACCTTTTTAAAAATAATTGGCAATATAAAAATGAAAGTAACATGAAAATCATAATTAAAATATCAAAAGGTACTACATAAAATGTATTCTTGCTACTTATCAATCAGAACACCAACAAGTAGCATTTCTGTCGTGGAACAATTTTGTGTGTAAAGTGATAGTCTTCTTTTTCTATATATTCTCTAATGATTTTATCTCTTACAATTAAAATTACCTACAGTAAAATCACAAATTTAAAATAGTGCTTTCACTTAATTGTATCCTTACCAACTTCCTTTTCTTTTGCAGGGAATCACTTTGAAAATGAATGAGCTAAATCATTGTATTGTTGCAAGAATCATGCATGGGGGTATGATTCACAGGCAAGGTGAGTTCTGCCTGGGAGTCTTCCTTTACCTTCCTTAGTTCTTCCTAGACCTCTGATGGAGTAGGGTTTTTTATAATTTACATAAAAGAGCTGTTTGTCTTTTGAGTTTTAGTTATTGTAGACCTCGTTCTTAAATTCCATCCCCACCACCAAAAATGAGATAAAACCTCCAAGTACTCTTTTATCTGTATCCCACCAATTTTGATATGCAATAATTTGTTATAATTCATTTGTCATTGTCTTACATTTCTCTTATACTTTTATTGGCCCATAAATTATTTAGAGGTATTTTTATTTGCCATTTTTAAACAGATTTTTTTAGACATCTTTCTGTAATTATTTCTAACTTAGTCGCATGTGGTCAGAGAGTGTGGCCTGTATGACAGTATTACTCACAGGTTTGTTAAGGCCTTCCCTCATGGCAAAGCACTTTAATCATTTCTATGAATGTATATTTATGAAGAAACTTCATTTTTAATTGCTGCATACAGAATTCACAACTGGCTTGGTATTGTTAATGATTTTGTTCAAATCTTTTATGTGTTGATTAATTGTTTGGTATGCTTGACCCACAAGTACTTCATAAAATATTCTTTTAACATAGTAGAATATTTCAGTCTCTATTTATAAATCTCTCTTTGGACATAAATATGTGACTATATGAATTAGATACATGGGCCTCAAACTCACTATGCAGCCAAGGGTGACCTTAAACTTGTAATCATCCTGCCTCTACCTCCTGAGTGCTAGGATTAAGGTCATGCACTATTGTGACCAATTTTGATCACTATTTTTTGATAGAGTAGTTCATTAATATTCAATGTATTTTGCTTTTCTTGTTCATTTTTTTTGGAGATTTTTGTTTCTGTGATATTAGTGGTTACCAAGAAATTTTAAAGTTTCCATATATCAAAGTTAAACAATATCTTTTGTGTGTGTACACATACACATACACACACACACACACACACACACACACACATATGCCGCAGTGTATATGTAAAGGTCAGGGAGCAATTCGTGGGAATCAATTCTCTTTCCACCATGTAGGTTCCAGGGATTGAACATAGATTATCAGACTTGGTAGCAAAACCCTTTAACCTCTGGCCCAGATTTCTTTTTATTTCTCTTATTCTTCCTGGATCTGTATAGTAATGCTTTCATAAGCTTAAGAAAATATTCATCCACTCAAACATTGCCTCTTCTTCATTCTCTTTGTTCTTTCTGAATTTCAGTTAGGTGTACATTAAACACTCCTATATCCCATAGCTATTTTATATATTCTTTTTCTTGTTTCCTGGCTTCCTTATGTCTTTATTTCTGTGAGCTTAAGTGATCTTTTGTTATATCTTCAAGTTCATTGAAACCCTCCTCAGCTGTGTCTGAATTCTTACTCAGTGTATCATTTATTAGCTTCTATCATCGTTTATGTTTTTGTTTAGAAGTAGTGGTCATTTGTTTTATTTTCAGTTCCATCTGCTCATACCTGATAATCTCTTATTGGGTGGTCAACAAATTTCTATGGCCATCCATCAAAACTGTGCTTTCTGCAAGTAAATATATCTATTTGGATGGTTTTACTACACAAAGGTGAAGTAATTCTACAGCTAAACACATGGTCTTGTCTCTGAATCACTGGCTTTTAGACCTGTAATTTATTCTTGTATTATATTGCTACCTTTCACTGTTCATTATTCTAAAAGCATTTACTCCATTCATGCTTATAATCGTGTATGATTTTCTTAGGTACACTTCATGTTGGTGATGAAATTCGAGAAATCAATGGCATCAGTGTCGCTAACCAAACAGTGGAACAGCTACAAAAAATGCTTGTAAGCCAATGGAAGTTTTCCCTTCTCTAAGATTAATTTTTAGTTTATTAGCCTAGATTTTGATTTTTTTATTACACTTATTTATTTTGTGTTTTGGTGTGGCTGTGGATGTATACATGCCCCTATATACGTGGGGTTCAGAGGACAATTTGAAAGAGTTGATTCTCTGCTTCCTCCATGTGGGTCCCAGGGATCGAACTCAGATCATCAAGCTTGGCATCAAATGCCTTCACATGCTGTGCCATCTTTTTTTGAACTATTATATTTTTAATTAAAATCTAATTACATTTCCCTCCTTCCCCTTTCTCCCTCGAACCCCTTCTATATACCACTCCCTCAATCCCTGTCATTCATGGACTCTTTTTCTTTGTATTGTTACATGCATGTATAGATATTTACACATATAAATACAACATGCTGAGTCCATTAAGTGTCACTTGTATGTACATGCTTTCAGAGCTGACCACTTAGAATTGGATGACGAAGTGGGAGGCTCATCTCTGGGAACAGCTACTTCTCCCTCTCAACCTTCGTTAGTTGCCTGTAGTTCTTTGTCTAGGGGTAGGGCCCCGTGAGATGTCCCCTTCCACAATAGCATGTCTACTGGTCTTCTCATTGTATAGGTCCTGTTGCTGCGCCATCTTGACAGCTCTATTAACTTGCTTTGTAAAAACACACATAATATAGGGGATGGAAAAGATGGCTCAGTGGGTTAAAGCAGTTGTTGTCAGAGTATCTGAGTCTGGATGCCACACTCATGTAAAAAGCAGAGTATGGTCTCACCTGCTTGTATCTCCAGCATTATATCTGGTAGAGACATGAGGGTAGCTGGGGCTTGCTAGCCACCAGCCTAGCTCAAGGTTTAGTGAGAAAGCCTGTATCAGAGAAATAAGGTAGAGACTAATGGAGCAGAATACCCAACATTCTCTTCTCGCCTCCACATGCACACAGGTGCTGGCTCACACACACACATGCTCATACAGCAACTGAGGTATTCCCACTCATACCTAACACACACCCAACACACACATACACACACTAAATAAATAGATGTAAGGAAAACACACCTAACAGTTCTTCAGTCATGGTCAGAATCCTTCTTGTCCCATCATTTATGTGAAGCTGAACTTGTGCACTCTTCATTAAAAACTGACAACTAGGAAAATGTGCTAACTGCAGTGGAGTTATTTTGGAACCATTTTGCCTGCCTTTAGCAGTGTGAGTCTGCACACTGTTATCCTTCCTCGGTTTCTTACCAACCAGATATTTACAGAAAAAGCCTCCCCAGTACATTCTCGTGTGAACTAGTGCCTCACTGACCTCAAAAGGCTCCTGACATTAGCACTCGCAGAAACCTCTTTCCTGTTTAGCTGAGTCATGCCCTGCTGCAGTGAATTCTGCTCCATTGCTCTCTACCTTATTTCTCTCTACAGCACGACAAGGAGGAAGGTAACTGTAGGCCAGGCCATTATTGGCTATACTTGAAACAACATCTGTACTGAAATTAGGCCTTCAATAAAAAGCATTGACATCTGTTGACAGACCCCATCTATGCTGGGTTGTTGCAAAGAGGGAAGCATTTGTTTTATGCCTTTCCTGCTACAGTGCAGCAGCTTCTTATGTAATGAATACCTATTAGGCATAAAGTAAGCATCCCAGGCTTGCCATAATAAAAAAGAATGCCAGAATTAATAAAGTATAAAAGCAGTTTTATGGCGATAGCATCCAAGAGTAGCATATTAAATAGGATTTTTATGTAAGTCCTTAGTCTGTTCTTCAGTTCAGTGTATAATCATTTTTGTAAGGCATGTTATTTCGACTCTTTCTTATTCATATGTACAAAAAGATAACCATCAGAGATCTTGGAGACCATTCATTGCTAGATATAGGATAGTCAACCTTGACTTCGAGGGACCTTTCCCAGCAACCTCTACCAGTAACCTGAGAGGTTGCTGCTTTATAATTCGGGGATTTTTAGGGCTGTGTGCTCTCAGGTGGTATGTACTGATTACACCCATGTGTCTTGAGTGGTTTCTTCTGTGTTTTTGTATACGACGTGTGTTTGCATGAGAACTCTCCTCTTTTCTTCCCCCAGAGGGAAATGCGAGGGAGTATTACCTTCAAGATTGTGCCAAGCTACCGCACTCAGTCTTCGTCCTGTGAGGTAATAAGTCTAACAAGCCTCTCCCCCAACCCGTGTCTCCTCTGAGTTCTTAACTAACTGTCTGCTGATGGCTGAATGTTTTTGCTTTCTGGGAAATTGTTTCTGCCTGTGCTGTTAGATCACTGCACACCAATTTTACAACAAAGATAACGGAACAGAGGTGGCCCCACCCACCTCCTCAACCCTACTTCCATGCAGATATCTTCAGCCTTTTTGCAGCAAAATCAAAGCCAAATATAGAAAAGCCACAGTAACATAAAGCTTGATAAGGAGAAAGAAAGGAAGAAGAAAAGAAAGAAAGAAAGAAAGAAAGAAAGAAAGAAAGAAAGAAAGAAAGAAAGAAAGA
>NW_021604704.1:3220048-3244243 GCF_004785775.1 Grammomys surdaster
AGAAAGAAAGAAAGAAAGAAAGAAAGAAAGAAAGAAAGAAAGAAAGAGAAAGAAAGAAAGAAAGTCAGTCCCTGAGGCAAAAAATCTAACAGTGTTCCCAGGAAGTCCATTCACTTCCCTTGTTAAGACATCCCACAGGTAGTTCTTTCCAAGAGTCTGAGAAGTGATCAATTTCTGTTGAGATATCACTGTTCAAATGAGTGACAGATCTCACGATGAGACCCTGATGAATTCACTGAAAGGATACAGGATCCTGTGACCTTTGTAAAAGTCTGCGTATCTGAAGTGGGAAATGACCCGTAAACAAGTACCTTTTGTAGAATAACGCACACACACCCAACATTTCTGAAAACAGATTATCTTCTGGCAATTAGAACTCTTTCAACTTATGAGGTTTTTTTAGTTTTATTTTGTTCATTATAGTCAAAAATCTATTCTTTCTGTATTGAGAGACATAAATTATCATAATAGAATCATTCTTTGGTTGTAACACATTCAGCTCTAATGTTATTTATTGAACCTTATTTTTAAAATTTCCCTGTGGCTCTTCCGAGTATGTTAGTATGAAGTGTAAGAGCTGGGAATGTAGCACAGTGAATGCTTGCTTGGCATGTGTGAGTCCCTGGGTTCAGTTTTTATCACTGTAAATCAATAGATATGAAGTGTATATTTTCTAAAGCTAATTTTTAAGGGCTGGTAGCTAACTTACTGGATTTATGCTTGAGGAAATTTGAAAGAAAGATTGCACTTTTCAAGTCTATAGTGGTGCTACAAACTTCACGAGAAAACAAGTAGAAGGTTCAAGTAGATTTTTAATTGTCAATTAAAGTGTCGTATTTTGTTGAGTCTTGAGCCCCTGTTGGTGACTTCCTATGGAATGTCGATTAATATATTTCAGAAATATGCAGCAGTGCTCCAGCTTCAAGATTCAGAGCATTAAATTTTGTTACTTAGAGTATAAACCTGTCAGGGAAAGAGAAAATGGCATGCATGCATGTATTTTTGTATAAATAATTCTAAATATTCTAGAACCATAGGTTTCTCGTAACATTTCTCATGTGTTGACAACATTCAATAAATAGATTGGGCTGGGGGTGGTGCTAACCCAAAGATAGTGTTAGTTATTGATACAAGTTTCTCCTTTTTGTCAAGTTTTTGAACTAGTCTGAGGGAGACACCAGTATTATACATATAAATTCTATACCTTTAGATATTTGAAATAAATGATTTCCTCCTCTTACCGTGTTCACCCCCAACATAGAAACACAACTCTTTTTTTAACCCACCTGGGTTTGGACTCTTCTTAGCTAGGACAAGGCTTCTCTAATGAAGACTCTCATCCACTTCCCCCAGAACCTATCCCTACTGAGTTGAATCCCTGAGGATGACAAATAGAGATCAATCCACTACATAATGTTTGAGAATGTTCCTCTAAAGGATCTCATTCTATTTCAGGCTAACCAATTCCAGAAGTATTCTTTCAGTATCCTAGAGAGAAACATATCTTTTGAACAGAAGTTGATACAGAACTCTACAAATGAAATGTCTTAAAGGACTTTTTTTTTCTGATAGTTGACTTGGACACTAAGGAACAGAACGTGGAAAGGATTCAGAGTAGGTTGTACAGCAGAAAGTGTGGGCTTCTGGGAAGTCTGGCCACAAGTCGAGCATTACTCAGTCTGCTAAAATGTTACAAAGAAAGAGATTTACTTTCTGGTGCAGCTTTCTCTTTTTACCCCATTAGTAATATTTATTCTAGAAAGGTCTAAGATGATTACAACATGTAAAGCCTTTTTCTTAGGCTCATTTACTTTCAGTGGAGTTATGGTGATTCTTGATAGTGGGGTACCTCAGAACAATAAACTACTTCTCAAACCTATTCTTTAACCTATTCTTTAATACGAAACTAGGAAGTTGAGATCTTCAATACGATAGCATTATAATATTTGTCATTGTGAGCCCTTTGATAAGGTTCTAATATCACTGTACTGAGGGCCCAATTAAAAAAGCAAAGATTGTAGAATTTTGGATACAGGAGAATAATCATTAATCAATGACAGCACAGCCCTCACTTATAATATGGGAATCTTCAAACTGCAAAGAAAGGATTTTCATACTTCTGTGAAATCATGTATGTCAGTCAGCATGGCACCTCTTATAGCGTTAGCCTCAGAGGAAGTAGCTGTCAGACGGTGGTTGGGACTGTTCATTTGAATATCTGTGTCTGTGCTAGTGCTCTGTGTTAATGAACCTTGTGTCTTATTACAGAGAGATTCCCCCTCCACTTCCAGACAGTCCCCTGCTAATGGTCATAGCAGCACTAACAATTCTGTTTCGGTAAGAACTCTAGCTCCACACAGCCAAGTGTGACAATTTTGTTGGTGCTCACCTGCCATGAGTGTTTAGTTACATGTGTTCAGTGGAAAGACTGTCTTCTGCAGACATACACAGCGACTGCAGCAGCCTTGCAGTTGACTCCTGGAAAAACCTTCCTCAACATTTCCTTCTCCTTAAAAATCAGTCACATTTGAAGAAATGTAATTCAAGAGTGCTATAGTTGTTCTAAAAATACCTCTCAGCCACCCTACCAATACATATGGCTGCTCAAAGGATATAAATAGAAATGTGTTTAAATTTCTTTAAGAATTTTTTAATTTAAAAATGATAAATGTAAGGGATTTTGCAGAATAAGCATTTGGGTGTTCTCGGGCTTCATAGTTTTCCATTCTGAGGGATATCAACAACATCTTTTAGTTTCCGCTATCTAAGTTTACGAATTGGTGTGCCCTCTTGTTATTGTGGTACGTGCACATATTTTTGTGAATTATAAGCCTTGCCTGGATATGAAAAGCAAAAGGAACTGGCTTCAAACTGCACTTAAGCCACGCTGGTATCACATCTTTAACACAAAGTACATATTTGACTTAAACTTGGAAAGTTGCCATTTTTCAGAACTCTCCATTTTGGAATATAGAACGAATCATTTAACCAAACAAGCATTTACGTGCGCAGGTTTGCAGGTTTGGGGGATAGCCAAATCTTCTCTTACGTTGCTGACACTGCAGCATGTCACCCAGCTGCAATTCTGAGACTTCTAAGAATGCAGCAGTGTTGCTTTTTGTTCTGATTTTTAATTTGCCCTTTGAGAATATATCAACTTTCTTATCCAACCAAATCATCAGTCATTCAAAGATCATCTCAAACGGAATGATATCCCAAGTATCTAAGTAAGAGAAATTGTATAAGAAAATTGTCTATAACTGTGTTTCCAATGTGAACCTAGGTTCTCAAAAAAATTCCTTTTTTATATTAACATGTAATGCTATTAAGATGGTAAAAATCCATAGAGCCATTAAAATTTTCAAAATCTAAATGGTTGCAATGATGAAGTTAAAAAAGACAACCGTTCTTTTGTGCTCAGGGGGTTTTGTAATAGGCTGTTTGAACCGCAGTGGCTTTTGTGTTGAAGATGCTGAGTTGTTTCTTAAGAACACATTTTCTCTCTGCTTCAACTTACCTGCTTTCTTCAGCTTGCTGCTAAATGGCCTGGGTTTGATTTTTTTTTCCTAATAACTCAACATTTCTAAGAAATGTAATAATGTATATGATCTCTTTACAACTTAAATCTAGTTCATTTTTAACCATATTGTAACAGAAACACACAAATTACTTTGTACTCTTGACAAGTAAATGAAACTGTTTCTCCTGGGTTGGCTTTATTCTACAGGACTTGCCATCAACCACCCAACCAAAAGGACGACAGGTGAATAGATACCCTCTATAGAAACTCTCTAAACCGAGCTAATAGCCGATCCTTTATTAACCCTTTCCATCCCATGATGTCTGCATTTTGGACCATAACATTTGAGCATTGAAAGCTTGTACCATTTCATTTTAACACATACATGACTAATTCTCTATAAAGATTTTTTTCCTCACATCTCTGTAACTGTGATGGTTATTGTAATTACAACCTGATCATTTTTTGCTGGCAGTAAGGAGGTTTTGGTCTTAGAGAATCTTACCTGCCTCTGGTGCATACAAAATTCATAGAATTCTAAGTATAACTAAAAGTCATGCCCTAATGAACAATTTAAGGCACTTTTCTGAAATTAAAAACTGAATTAAAATTAAATTTCTATTTGTCTGTGTGTCTAAAAGTTACATACACTGAAACACAGCATCAGTACCTTGGTCTTCACCCTGATATGCCTGTGCTAGTTTAGAAATGCTAAGTGTTGTCCAGCATCGGCAAGTAGCTTTCAAACAGCCAGCACCTTTAAATTGTGTATTTTAGGTACAAATGCAGAGATTTATTAATTTTAAGGGCTGGGTTGCTAAAATGAAATATCACACAATAGTTCCAAAGCCTTCAGGTTGGTTTTACAGTCACTTAATATCAATAGATAGACTCATGGGAATGTTTTTCTTGAAATGTAATGCTAAAAAAAGTACTAAATCTTATTTTAAGTTAAGAATTGTATAAATTAATGATTAGTAGAATATTCCCACAGTTTAGTCTCAAGATTTCATAACTGGGGCAACCTTGGATATATAGTGCCTTATTTTAAAGCACTTAGAATTCCAGTCATTCATAAAACACTGCTGTGTTATAACCCCTGTCTGCTAATGTGTCTCCTCAATTCACACACCATAAAGCTCGGGGCCTTGAAACATGCATGCTTTAATGCTCTGTGCTGATTTCAAGTGTTACATTGTCAAAGCAAGGGTTTAGAGTCATCTTTCTTCTCCCAGAAGAATAAAGCACAAAGACAAAGACAAAATCTCTCTAAATAAATAAAGCTGTATTTTCAACTTTTTAATATTGTTTGGCTTATGTATAGCTTTATCTGCAGTGTATAAACACACTGCCTGTTGTCATGAAAGCATGGCATCCAATGTCATGAAAGCAAGATCCCAACCTAGAATTCTTGCTACTTTACCATGAAAACTTACCCTGAATACTAGTCTCTATGCCTTAAAGGCTGCCTCATGGTCATGGCAATGTAGCCATACCATCACCATGAGCATAGCAAGTTTTTAAATTGGTGAGCTTAATTATACTATTACTAAAAGCAGAATTTGTTCAACAAGTATTTTAAGTGTTCCTTCCAAATAGAAACAGCGAAAATGAAGCCCTACGGCACCCTGTTTCTAGTGGTAGATGTTTATTGTGTCCTACCTCCATACATCGTTTCAGCTTTCACCATCTGATGTCCTGTTGTGTTGTCACTGCTGACGTGTGGTTATTAGAGTAGCATTCACTGTTTGTCTTCACATCACCATGGCCTCCGTTCTTACAAGCTCTTGTTTTATAGATCTATGTAAGAGCACAATTTGAATATGATCCAGCCAAGGATGACCTCATCCCCTGCAAAGAAGCTGGCATCCGGTTCCGAGTTGGTGACATCATCCAGATTATTAGTAAGGATGACCACAACTGGTGGCAGGGTAAACTGGAAAACTCCAAAAATGGAACTGCAGGTCTCATTCCTTCTCCTGAACTTCAGGAATGGTATGTTTTTGTAATTTTATGGTGAAACTGAGCCTTCTCTTCTAGTTCTCAATTTCATATTTTATATTATAAAACCTGCTTCGTAAATCCTTTTCTTTGGTAACTATATAAATTTCAGTTGTGTAAGATCAAATCCAAAAATCAGTCGTCCAGGACTTCTCAATCTTCAGCTTATACTCAGATAGTGGTTCCAGTTACATACACACTTTCCATATAAGGAAAAGATGGGGGAGACCAGCTGGGTGGCTAGCTTCAGATCATTTGGGCAGAGCCCTTAACTGCTACAGACCATTCTAATCTCTTTAGAATGGCCTTTTCTTCCAGATATATCCCTAAGTATCCTTTCATGACCATCCTACCTCAACATCAGGAAAAAAAAATCTTCAAGTCCCATGATTCAATATCACTCGAGGTATTTAAAAATGCAGCCTGTTCCACTGTTGAGAGAAAGGACAATCAGAAGCTTTGTTCTTGTCCTTACCATTCTTTAAGAATGTTTTTTCTGAGTTGGGGGGTGGGTAGCTCAGAAGTAGATGCTTGCCTGGTATACTCTGGGCTCCATCCACAGAACAAGAGACAGAGACAGAAAGATGACCTGTTCTGTTAGAAGGCTTAAGCTGTAGAGCAGAAATCAGACAGGCATTTTAGAGCCCATTTAACTGAGAGAAGACAGGATGTGTATCATCTATTAAATGTCCATAATCTATCCTCTTAAATATTAGCCCAATATCTACCAGAAATCTACTACAAAAAAAAAAAGGTTATTTAATACCTGGTTTTGTTTGTTTTATGTAACAAATCTTAACCTGCCAAAACCTGGAATTCTGCCACTCCCTAACCTATATCCCACAAAAATACTTGAACTTAGTTAAAAGTAACCAAAAATATTGAGTCCGTAAATATTTCCTCTTTTTCACCAGTCCTTCTCACTATTAAAGAGTTTTCTTTGGTTAATCTCTTTAGCTTGATTGCCCCTTTCAGCTATCTCATGTTCCCCAAAACTATTCTTACATTTAGAACGTTAAAGTAGATGAGGGCTTCAGATGCCATGCTACAAATTGGGGAAATGGGGCCCAAACAGAAGCAACAGCCTGCCATCTGGCACTGTCTTTCAGTCTGATCTTGTGCAGACAGTTTAACATAAGCAGGAGGAAAGCAGTTTCTAAGTCTTTATGCTGCTGCTGCTGCTGCTAATGATACATTTCACAAGATGTCTTCTAGAGAGCAGTCACATTATGAGCATTTATTCAGAATAATCATGTGTGGGCTGCAGATGTAGTAGCCCAGGTGATGAAACTCTGGGTGTGATTCCCAGCACTGAGTAAAGCAGGTATGGCAGTGCAGGCCTGCGGTCTAGCACTTGGGAGGCTTAGACAGGATGGTCACAAGCTCAGGGCCATCTTTAGTTACACAGAGAGTTTGAAGCCATCCTCAGATACAGGGTCTGTATTGAAAAAAAATGTTAAAGGAAGAAAAACAAAACTCCATAGATTCCAGGTTTCTTTCTAGTTAGAGCGGTGATATAAATCATGTGCTCTTAGTCCTCTTCAGAAATTTGAAGAAACTACAATGGAAAAAGGTTTGCTTCTCGTCTCTGCTGAGGTCTAGACTGTTCAGATCAATCTTTCTGCTGCAAAGAAAAACTGCTGCAGAAAATAAAGGGGTGTTTTGTTTTGCTTTGCTTTTTAATGGGCTTGAAAGCGCTGAATAACTCAAAGGGTACTGGGGAACTCAACAACCAGGTCCTCTATGAGAACCTTTCATCAAAGCCTTCAACAAAATCTTATTGTACCAAGTATCCATCTTACCAAGAAGGCATTGCTATTATGCCAGAGAACCAAGAGTAAGACCACAAGCTTAAGGAAGATGACAATCTGTCAGGAACCCTTCCTTACATTGGTAGGACTATCAAAGTTGGTATACCAGAGATAAGAAAAACAGAGGCTGCAGCCGATACCCGGTTCTGAAAGATATCTGTATTCCCCCCGAACACCCACACTTCAGTGTCATCCCCTTCCCCACATCCTGACTTTCTGTGTTTATAACCCCTGTGTGAATGAATTACGATTTGAGAAAAAATAAATAAATTATTTTTTAAAAAAAGAAAAAAAGAAAAACAGAGGCTGGAGCATGGTAGCGTATACCTGTAATCTCAGTACTCAGGAAACTGAGGCAGAAGGATTGTGAGTCCAGTCTGGCCTGTATAGTAAATTCAGGGCTACTCTGGACTACATGACACACTGTCTTGGGGTGGGGTGGGGGGATTCTAGATTATTTCTTGTTTACAGAAAAATAGGATATACTAAAGACATAGCAGCACAATTTAAAAAGCAATTCAGTCAGCGGGGTATTGTAGAACCCATCTGAATCCCCATATATTGTGCACTAAAGCAAGAAATTTTCTAGAAATTCGAGGATAACCTAATCAACATAGTGAGATCCAGGCTGCCATGAGCTGCAGAGACCCGAGACCCTCTCTCACAAGGAAAAATAAATTCAACTCTCCTGAAACTACAAGTTAAAGAACTGGTTTTTAATTTCCTGAGACAAGGGTAGGGATATAGCTCAGTAGTAGAATGCTTGCCTAGAATGTGAAAAGCCTTTGGGGGAGCTTTGAACTGGGAGTGGTGGCTCATACCTGTAAATCCCAAAGGAGGATCAATTTAAAGCCAACCTCATTTTCATAGTGACTTTGAGGCCAGCCTGGGCTATATGAAACCTTGTTTTTAAGAAAAAGAAAAAAAGTCAGACAATATGGTGCACATTTACAATCCCAGCACTCAGAGGTACAGGCAAGAGTATCAGGAGGGCTAAGTCATCCTTGGCTACATAAAGATTCTCAAGCCACTCTGAGGCACATGAGAACCTGGCGCAAACAAAACAAAAGAAAATTCAATAAGGCTTTAAAGAAGACAAACAGAGAAGCATTGCATTGATTGACTACAAGACTCAATATTGTAAACATGTCTATCCTTCCAATATTAATTGTACCAATACAATCTCAATCAAAATTTCAAGTTTTGAAACTGACAAATTTTAAAGTTGCATGAAGAAGTTGGAGAGTTGACTCAGAAAAGAATTAAGAGGACTAGCTAGGCAGTCATGAATCTGAGTTCATATCTCAGCACCCACATAGCAAGCCAGATGTATCCCTATAACCCCAGCGCCTAGGAAAGTAAAGACAGCAAAATCATTACAGCTTGCTGATTTCCAGCTTATCCAAGAAAATGTGAGCAACAGGTTCAGGGACAGACCCTGACTCAAAGGAATAGGTGGAGAGTGACAAGGGTACCCAATACTCAATACATACATACATACATACATACATACATACATACATACATACATACGTACATATGTACATAATTATCTATAAAGATTTTCTGGAAATGCACAAATTCAGGAATAGCCAGGATGTTCTTGAAGAAAGAACAAGGTCTTACTCAGCCAATAACCAAAACTCACAAAGGTATAGTAGTTCAGAGATGCTCAGCTAGAACAACTAAAGAGACAGAATCAAAGCACTTTTATACCTAAATAGCTACTTTCTATGTAGCAGATAGCATTGCACAGCAGTGAGGGACGGTCTTATTTTTATATAGCCGACTAGGACAATTGAGTACTTATAAAATACAAGCTAAGTGGTAGGAGGCAGGGGTTCTTAACAAAAGAGACTGGACTCCTACTCCACATGATAAGAACAAAAAATTCTTACACAATAAAACATGAAAGACAAAGCTATAAACTTTAAGAATTTCTGTGCAATTTGTGATGCAATTTAGTTTGTCAGAAATATTTCTTGAGGTTGATATGTGAAAAATTCCTAGAAACATGCCTAATACTAAGCACTAAGCACTTAAAACAGGCTAATGCATAACAATTCCAGGATGCAAAACAGGCCTGCCTTGCCTCAGGATCCCTCGATCATCACCCCTGAATCTCACAACCACATGTTGAGAGTTCAGACCCTTATTATCAGCTAATGTGGGCTCAAGGAACACAGCAGTTTTAACCTAAGCCTGTAGTCTTAAACCATTTCCAAGAAGTTGTCATGAAAGCTGAAGAACCCTCTTTATGTCCATGATTTCAAGAACTGAGGAGGAACAGTTATCCTATTGTGTGTAGCCTTCAAATGACTTTTTTTCTCTTTTCGCAACATAAAATTGTGCATTAACTTTGTTGGATTTTCCCCCTTCTCCCTTTCTTCCTTCTTTCTTTTCTTTGTGTACTAGGCGAGTAGCTTGCATTGCCATGGAGAAGACCAAACAAGAGCAGCAGGCCAGCTGTACTTGGTTTGGCAAGAAAAAGAAGCAGTACAAAGATAAATATTTGGCAAAGCACAATGCAGGTAGGAAAAGCATGTCTGTTTCTGAGGCTGGGTCAAGCATCTCCAAGACCTAGCTAGGTATGCTGGGTCCCTGGGATTCTCTCCTCTCTGGCAGAGAGATTGACCTTAAAAGGATAACCCTCCCTCCTAGCTCCTCTTGGTCCTTGGATTTGGACCCATGACAAGTATTGGAGACAAAGATACACAGAAGAACTGTGCTACAGAGGGTTCTGTGGCTGATTTGAAAGGGCATGGGTAACATATATACTAACTTGAGTTAGTTTCTGTGACTATTCACCTTCCCTGTTGTATGCCCTTTCAAATTCTCAAAAACACAAAGTGATTAGCTAGGCCTTCCCTCCCCTCTGTCTGTATTGAAGCTGGGGTTTAATTGAATCATGGGATTTGCTGTTGTGTTAAAAACTGAAATGCACACCAAGTAAAGTGTGATGGATCATTGCACTTGAATTCCCAGAAGACTCACAGCATGTCATTTAAGCTGAAAGATCATATGTGATGGTATACGTAATTTCAATGACTTCTCAATGTAACGCCTTCAATAAGGAACTTTTCCTGAGAAATTAAAAGTTGGCATTAGCCTAGTAGTTCCCAAGATTTCAGAAATAACTCTAAACTATCAAGCATGTGGCCCCAAAAAGTCAAGTGACTGCAGCCATCCATATGCAATTCAGTGTATCTCTGAGAAATCTAGAAAGCAGCTTTCTCTGCAGCGTTCTAGCATGCATCAATCACCATGTGCTAGAAAAAGTTCTTTGGGACTTCTGAATTCTCCTTTCTTAACCAGAAATTAAATGTAAGCATTTCTGAACTGCTGTATAATCCAGAATGAATGTGACTTTCCACATGGATTAAGTTGGAATGGCTCAATTCAATGAAGGCTCTTTCCATTCCCATCACGTACACTCTACACACTCTTACTCCTGATTAAAAGTATACTTTATGTACTACCGTGGTGCACTAGCCACACAATGGCTTTTATGTTTGTTTAATAAAGGAAAGAAATATGTAAAGCCAATATCTAAATAGACTCTAGCAACCACTCTGTTCAAGTGGCACTGTTTGAAAAACTGTATAGTATCAGCAGAAGCTAGCTTAGCCTGAGATACCAGTACTTGTTGCCAAGTTTTCTTACTTGCCTTTTCTTCTTCTGTCTGCTTTCACCCATCTAACACAATGTGACAAGCACACAAGAGATTAGTTAAATCTAAATCACATTAGTTAAATACAAAACATTTAGTCTGCTGGGGATGTGTATATCAGTAGTAAAGTGCTTGCCTAACATATGCAAGGCCCTCGGTCACATCCCCAGTATCCAAATGAGAGAGGATATTTTCTAATTCAGCTTGTCAGTTGTATAGTGTTAAATGACACATAAATACTGGTGACATTCAAATTAATTTAAACCTACAAAAGCAGAGAAATAGCTGGGTAAATCTGCTAATATGTCATTAGTTTTACAGTCTACTAATTGGAAAGTGTATGGACGTCAGTATTCAATTTGTCAATATTCTTTAACTTGGCTCTGAGGATAACTAAGTGAATTGGTCAGAAAACTTGACCTCTCCAACTGTTAACAAAGGCTTAATCAAATCATTTGTTGAAGAATTTTGCCAGAGAATCAACATCCAATCTGAAGCTAAGTTGTTCTCATTTCCCATGGTTCGTGTTTTCTGTTCTTGGAGCACTGGGGCATCACTGTGGTTCTTCCATCATACACATTTGGATTCCCAGTGGTCAACGTAAACTATTCCTGCAACTGTGACTATCAGCCTCATAGGCAAGCTGAGGCAAGATCATTAGTTCACTCAAGGAAGTGTATGACTTGGTCACTTAGCTCTCTGAGGCCTTCAAACCAAGCAATCAGGTTAGCCAGTCAAGGCGGTCCTTTCTAATGCTAAACCCCAGTGGATCTAAGGTTCTTTCATTACTCAGCCTGGCAAAAAGGTACCCTCATGGTAGATCTGAGTAATCTTGCAGTACCCTATGTCTCTGGCTGTAGCCCTCTGAGAAACACTCCCTGTCCAGGTTGGAAAGTATTTATCCTTGATTTTAGACAATAGGATACAATTGTTTTCTTCTCCATCCTTTGGCCTGACATCCTCCCCATATCTCAAACCATGCGCCAAAGTTCTCAAAAACTTCAACTTAGGAAAAATAATCTTAGTTGCACAGGGGACAGGGCCTCCACTCTTTTTGTTGCCCTTAGTGTTTTCCTAACCATGAGCCTCTTTTTGGCATCCAAATAGTCCATGTCATGCTTGAGGGATTGTCCTACCTGTCCATGTTTATCTGGCTGCCTTCAAAGGAGTCTGAATACCTTGGAAGAAAAGTCCTTGCATAGTCACTTATGTTTCTTTCTGCTTGTCTGTGAGTCTCTAGACAGAACATTGCTGTCAGGGATCCTTCCCCTGAAGAGTCATGAGTTCTCCTTCCTTTTTCTATCCTGGCCTGTCTGCAGTATACTTGCCCAACTAAGCTTAGCATTTCTTTCTGTCACTATCTCTTCGGCACTCCTCCACTTTATTGATGAACATTTTCCTCTTGTTTACCCTAAAATCCAGAAGAACCCATTGCTTATCATTGTGTTCAAGAGACCAGGCTGTCAGCAGACAGTTGTCTGCTTTGGCTAGGATGAGATTACCTCATGAATGATCAGATTGTCCATATAAAGAATTGCTGTCAAATACTGATAGCCTCCCTCTATGCTATGACAACTTGGAAATAGTGTATTCTTTCATAACAACAACTAGCCAGATGCTCACAGATCAAACAATACAGCTCAAGGATTTCTTTCAGAAACTGACTAGGAAATACAGCAACTCTGTTCTTTCTGTGGTGTGCAGTAATTCAAAATAAGGCCATGGGTTTTGTTACCCATGTGTCCATTGATGACAAGGTCTAAATCTTATAATCAAAGTTGGAAACTATTTGTATCATCAAGTAAAATAAAGAGTAGAGACTTTATCAACAGCACCAAGAATGGAAATCATGACATCCAAATCTATCTTTTTATCACCAGGAAAATTCTCATATCTAGTTAAAGCAGAATTCTGTGTAAACTGTGCAGCCTACATCCTACATAATAGAGTGGCATAAATTTTATTCATACACAGTATTTAAATAATTTTATGATACCACATTTGAAAATCAGGTTATGTAACATAAAACTTTGGGTTTTCAACATCCCTTGGCAAAATAATAAATGCAACATCACCAAGCCACTTCCTTCCTTTGGAACTATAGGTTGCTGGTGTCCATTTTAGATAGACATTTTATTCCCTATTGCCCCTGCATACCCACATGCCCTGGCTTTTTTGCCTGGCTCCCTTCATTCAACCACTTTAGCTGTCTGGCCACTCCAGGCTAATGCCACTAGTTGAGATTCATTCTGAGGAGTTTTTGTTTGGGGGTTTGTTTGTTTGTGGTTTTGTTTTATCTTTGGGGGCTTTTTGTGCAATATTTGAAGCTACTTACAGCCTTTCAAATGGAGGCAAGGATTCAGTGTTAACTGCTTACTTTTTTCCTACCAATATAGTTGCTTAAATACTTAAGCACCTGAAATGTTAAGTAGCTTACCAGGAAAACAGAGAAATATAAACAAAGTATACCAGGCAATAGTTCTAAATTCCTGGGAATAAATTATATTATGGTATGTGTAATATTTATATGAAATATGGTTTCTACACGCTCATGAAACCTTTAACCACATGTATCTGATACAAACAGTACTGTCACCTGCTAGATCTGTACTCCAGAGGCACTGAGCTTCTTAAGTCCAAGACTTCAAGAAGGCACTTTTAGTTCAAGTTACTGACTTAAACTTTTTAACAAATTACAAAGTCTATATTCATTTTTTTAAATGTGAACCATCAAAACAGTGGCATTTAGTGTCCTGAAAATACTGCTTATGTGGGTATATATCAACATAGAGGATTTCTGGAATAGTATTCATAGTTATATTTAAATTATGTTTAATACTACAAGCTGTCCTAAAGAAAAATGGCATATAACCTCACTGACATTGCCAATTTTTTTTAATAATAGAAGTAGGGATTTAGTTATAGCTTGGTGATAGAGTACTTTATTAGCATGTGCAAGGCTCTGGGTTTGAGCCCAAGCTCCATAAAATATAATAGTAAGATAATAGGCACACATAATTAAAGACCACAGACGACTCTGGAATGCACAAAGTAAAAAATGAAAGGCCCCTACATTTATTCTCTCTAAAGATGGTTTCTTATCATTCACACATAAAATTTCCATATACATGCTAGCATATAAAATCTACTTGGCTTTCATATAAAGGTATGATTGAATTTGTATTAAAATGAGTTTGTTTCTTAATGTGGTTTATTTACCTTGTGTTTAAAATATTGCATGATAAAGTTTATTTTGTGCCTATTATACTTTTGTTTTACTAATATATAAAAAGTCATATTTCAATGACCCCTGTACATTTTTCATGCTGTCTCACTCCCAATGGCCTCTGTGCATGTAAGTAACCTGTTGAATAACTATGCCTCTGTGTCTTTAATGATTTCATTTTATTAAGCTCTTTTTTCTTTAATCAACAAGCAATTTAAACCCTCCATAAGTTCAGTCTTTAAGTATTCTTTTCAAATATCCTGTTTTGTTTTTCTCTGTTGTGTTTTGTTGTTTTGTCTCGCAAACCTATGACTATGTGACAATTTCATTTAAACCAGAGTAACCTTTTCATGCTGCTCATTCATGGTTCAAATTCTAATATTCTACCTATCTGTTGCTTCATTTGTGGCGTATTGACTGTTAATCCCTAACTCGTGTACTTTTAGACAATGACCAAAACATAAATAAGCAAGACTCACATTAGGGCTCTGTAGAGGGAGAGAGCGGTGTCTCCCTTTCAGAAAACTTCATGTCATCGTCATCTTGATGGTTTTAATAGTTTAAAACACATCAGCTTGCTGATACACTTCTTCCCATAAGCACACTTTTCCTTGATGGACATTGTATTCAGGACAATAGGTACAGAAAGCTATGCCATAAGGACTCCTGCCTTTACTTCTGCAGTTCCCGTCATTCCATTCGCACTGCAGCACAGTGAGGTAACTCCACCACAGAAAGTCTCGTGTACATTTTTATTTTGTGTCCGTGACATCCTGCAAATGTTTCTCCAATATAAGCTATTTCTGGAGAATATGATCTAAAGATTTTTTTTTACTTAACTTTTATAGAATCAAGCTATCAAAAGAAAAGAAATGCACAAAGACTCATTAATATGTGCTAACCTTTATTTTAATATATTATCTTCCTTTATCTATATATTTTGAGAATGATACTTTTTGTTCATTTTTGTGTTTGAGATGTATTGCATTCCATGGTATGTTTTTTGCATCATAAAGTTTTGCTACTGTGCAGCTCACACACAAGTAAAAAGGACTGAGCTGATTCTCAAGATCATGTGGCCATATTATTGCAGGGAACAGAAGCTCTCTGAATGATTCAACCATAGAATCCATTTCACTAGATTATTTTTCCCACTTCAAATCCTGGGAAAACTCAGTATTTTAAGAAGGAAACTTCACTGTGTACTGGGGATGGGAGGCAGGGATACAGGAAATACAGACGTAGGATCTCAGCTTTCTCGGGAGAATTTTCAAACATGTGTGACAATGAGACCACATTGGACTTCAACAGCAATGATAATTCACTATGATAACTTCCCCATATTGCTTGAAATTGTTCAGATCATAGTGTTGTTAAGAGGCAGGTTTCAGAAACACATTTTTAAAGTATTTCTTTCTTTAATGTCTCTAAGCTCAGGCTGTCCATGATTAGTTCCATCCTGTTCATCCTAATTTACCACATAGCTTCCTCTATAATTAATGGCTGACATGGTTTCTGGGCCAGGAATGCATGCTTCCCTATTTAAAATCCCAAGACCTCAGTTACGGTAGAGTTGGTGAAATATTCAATTGAAAGCTTGTAAAACTCCTTCCAGAACTTGGCTTTGACAGGTTTCAACATGCCGCCTTCATCACTTCATAAGAAGTAATAAAGAGCAGTCCCATGAACTACAAACTGGATAACCATGCATTTCTCACCCATCTCTGAAAGCGCTAGAACCGGCCCTCCTCGCTTGCCTTCAGTTGCTCATGCTCCACTTGTGTTGGTTGCTGCCCATAGACTCTTTATTTAGTATTGCCAATTTCTTAGAATTGTGAAACTATGAACAGCATGTGGTTCTGAGTTAATTCAAATGATTTGTTGGAATACTGCATGAAAAAAATAAAATGGTATCCTCTAGAATTGGACTTTCCTGCATGTACTCATCATATCTTTGGTTGTTCCTGGTTCTTTGAGTCATTTTCATGGGCTTAAAAATGAAACATTGTCCCATAATGGCACTATGAATTAAATCACATGTAGGCTACATGTCGTAAGTGGGATTCGTGGTGTTACTGTAACTTAATTTTTCCAATAAAATTGTAATTCACCTACATGAGCTACCCATTCCATAACTTACCTTTCTTCTAAATCTTTACATTTTAGTGTTTGATCAATTAGATCTTGTCACATATGAAGAAGTAGTCAAACTGCCAGCATTCAAAAGGAAAACATTAGTCTTATTAGGTAAGTTTAGCTGTGTGCTTATTCTTACCTCCAAACTGTTTTACAAATGTTATTACTAGTTGTTAATTTTTCCATTGTTTACAAAATCACATAGGTGCACATGGTGTTGGGAGAAGACACATAAAAAACACCCTCATCACAAAGCACCCGGACCGGTTTGCATACCCTATTCCACGTAAGCAATAGATCAATCTCTTTGAATTCTTTTCCTCCTATCACATTCTTGTCACTGTAATGTGCATACTTTTTCTAATTACCAAAATAGCAACTGTTTACTCTAGGAAATTTGTAAAATCCAAAACGAAAGCAATGCAGAAAATAAGGTTTTTCCAAATTCTTAGTATTTCATGGGGGTACACCATTAGTCTATTACATATTTTGTAACCTAATTTTTCCAGCCATATGTCATAAACATGATCTAGAATGATTCTTTAAAAAAATAAGCTTTACCTTTTCTCCAATTTCTCTAATGCAACCCTGTTTCCTCCACTCATTATCTATATTATTGACTTCCTGTCACCTTTAAAGCCCAGTCCACGGACTATCTGTTGTTTGGAATAAGGAATTCAGACCTATAATATTTTTCAGTCCCCCTTAGTAGTCTATTTCATATTGTCAACCTCCGACCCTCGTTCAATTTCCTCAACTGTAAAACAGAATAACCCATGGCTGTAAAAAGGGTTCAAGACTATGTATATGGAATAGGTGATGGCTAAGTCATAACTACCTGACCTATCATTATTACATCATTATTCATATTATTCAATATCTCAATTCCAAAAACTCTCCAGAAGTTAGGTCTCTGTTCAGGTTAGACAGAGCAAATGAAGAATGATTCTAGAGCTACAGATGTAACCAGGGATGCTAGCACATACCTGTAATCCAGCACTCAGGAGGCATAGACTACAGAACAGATGTAACCAGGGATGCTAGCACACACCTGTAATCCAGCACTCAGGAGGCATAGACAACAGAACCCCTGCAAGTTTGAGGCCAGCCAGGGCTACATTTCTAACCCATGCCTCCAAAAATAACAAACCAAAAAAAAAAACAACAACAACAACAACAGGAGAAAATGTCAAGACTTGTTTCTTCCTGCTGGGTGCTCAAAAGCAAGGACACTGTACACCTCAGACAGCCAAGGGGCTTCAAAAAGTCCACAAATTAGCATGCAAAAATCTTATTAAGTATTGCAATTGGTGCTCCTGAAATTTTATAGTTATACATTTTGAAATGCTCTTTCAGTTTTCATGTCTGTATCATGAATACAATGAGTTTGGGTAATGTTTAGTTTCATCTTGATCACATAGAAGTTAAACTTCCTGGTTATTAAATGCCTAGTTAACTAGCTCAGTTTGAATCTGTCATGCCTTGTTTGACCCCTGATGCATACACACTGTGCATTACCTGACATAACTGAAGATTAGGTATGCTAACTAAAGCTTTTTGTGTAACTGGAGAAAGCATTCTTTCTAAGTTGCATATATTCATCAAAGAGTAGCATAAATCAGTCTTTACTCAAGGAATGAAGCAGTACAGAAGAAAGATAGTTGAAAGATGAGAGAACAAAATCAGGGAGGAAAAAGGAGGAGGGGAGACAAAGGAGTGTGTGTGTGTGTGTGTGTGTGTGTGTGTGTGTGTGTGTGTCCAGTTATGTTTGACTTTTACCAAAAATCTAAAAAAAAAAAAATTTAAAAGGCACAAAGTGATTTTGGCTCACAATTCAGAGATGTCAGTCCATGGGTGGCCTGCTCACTTCCTTGCTGTGAGCCTTTGGTGAGACAGAATACCATGATGACAAAAGCTGATAGCAGAGCAAAGATACTTACCTCATGGCAACCAGGAAACAGAGAAGCCAGGATAGGAATGTGGTTCCCAAAGATATTCCCTCATTGATGAATTACTTCCTCCAACTAGATCCTACTTCCGAATACTGCTATCCCCCAGTAATGCCGCCCAATTATGAATCCATGAGCCGGTTAATCCACTGATTATTAGGTCAAAGCCCTCTTGATCTAGTTGCTGTTCAATGATTGGATGTATCAACTGGGAACCATGGTCTTTAACACATGAGCATTTAGGGGAACATTTTGTCTCTAAACCATTACACCAATTTCCCTACTTTGTTTAACAAAATACTTGCTAAAACATGTTCTGCATATTGGCATTTACTGACTTGGGAGGTGACAAACCCTTCTCTTTGAGTCTTTGAAGGCCATATAACCCCTGCCAGAACTACTCATCTCTGCCACTGAGGAATAAAAATAGCCATAGACAGATTATCAGCAAATATGCATGGTTATGTTTCAATAAAACTTGAAGGCAGAGGCTGGAGATATGGCTCAGCAATTAAGAGCACTTGCTGCTCTAGTGGAGGGCTCAGGTGTGGTTCCCAGCACCCACATGTCAGTTCACAGTAGTCTGTAACTCCAGTTCCAGGGGATTTAATGCCCTCATCTTGCCTCTGTAGACACTAGGCCCACACGTGGGCACAGGCATACATGTAGACAAAATACTCCTGCACATAAAATAAAAATAAATCTTAAAAAACAAAACTTTAGAGGAAAGCAGCCACAGTGGTATACACCTGTAACCCCAGCACTTGGGAGGCTGAGACAGAAGGATTGCTATGGATTTAAGTCCATCTGGAGCAACATACCAAGTACCAGGCTAGCCAGGGCTACAAAGCAAAATCTTGTCTCAAGAAACAAAAACAACACCAACAAGACACCTCTGAAAGACAATTTAACCTATAAACCAGTTCACAACTTCCTTTTGTTTTAGTTCTTCTATGATAACCATAGCCACACCTCTGGAAGCCCATTTGTTTCAGTTTGGTGTGTCTTTTGCTGTATTCTAGCATCCTCATCTATGAAGCGGTATAGACTAGCACTTTCAACATCTGAACTGTCCAATACAGTAGTCCTTTGTGGCTCTTCAGCCATTGAAATGTGGCTCATGAGACTAAGAAACTGAACTATTTCACTGCCATTCATTTAAATGAGAATAACCACACATAGTTGTCCATTCTTTTATTCTTTTTTCTGCAAGGGACCAAAGTAAAAAGAGTGAGTTATGTTAATCTTGGGCCACTCTATTAGTGATATTTTTATTGTGATAAAATATTATGATCAGAGTAACTTACAGGAAAAGGACTTTGTTTTGGCTTACTGTTCCAGAGGGATAAGACTTTATCATAGCAGGGAAGGCATAGCAGCAGAGCAAGAAACTGAGAGATCATATTTCCAACCTCGAACACAAAGCAGAGAGAGCAAACTGGAAGTGGAGGAAGGCTATGAACTCTCCAAGCCTGTCTTAAGTGATATACTTTCTCTAGCAAGGTTCAACCTCTGCAAACAGTTCTACCCACAGGAGACCAAGTATTCAAAAGCTGACCCTATAGGGTCATGTTTTATTCAAAACACCACAGTCATTTCATATCTTTTCTCCTGGTGTGGCATGAAATACGTCATATCAGTGAAATATTCACCAAACAACAAGAAAACGCAGCTGATATGCTACTATGCACTGATAAATATGGTTCTTAAATTGCTTTGGCTTAAAATCTACAGTGTTACTGAAGATGGGACCAGAGGATATGAGACACTCTTTAAAAAAAAAAAAGCCTATTTTTTTTCTTTTGAAACAAGGTCTCTTGTATCCCAGGCTGGCCATGAACATGTAACCTTCCTGTTACCACCTCCCAGCATTGCATCTGTGTGCTATCATTAAGCTATGGCTTAATGAGCTTTCAAGAAACAATTGAGGAGCTAAGTTTATAGAGCTCAGTGGTAGAGTACTTGCCTAATGTACAAAGACATAAATCCCAGCACACACACACACACACACACACACACACACACACACACACACACATATATATATATATACACACACAGAGAGAGACAGAGACAGAGTTGAATAGGTCCATTGGGAGTATAACTCACCAATCCATCTGTTTAAACTTCTCATGAACGGAACTTTGCAGATACAACCAGACCTCCAAAGAAAGATGAAGAAAATGGCAAGAATTATTACTTTGTATCTCATGACCAAATGATGCAAGACATCTCAAATAATGAATACTTGGAGTACGGCAGCCATGAGGATGCAATGTATGGGACAAAACTGGAGACCATTCGGAAAATCCATGAGCAGGGCCTGATTGCAATTCTGGATGTGGAGCCTCAGGTAATGTCCGAGCCACCCTGAACCCACTCCATCTTGCCTGCATGCTCAGAAGCTCAGATTCTGAAATCCAAAATTCTATAAGAAAGCTTTGGGTCACGAAAGTAATTCTCTAAGCTAAAGTACTCAAGACCTCCTGGGTCACCAGTCTAGGATGCAAACTAACCTGTCCCTGAACTCAGCGTACACAAGCATGCATTTAAGAAGCAAATTATTCTCTTCTGCGGCTTATACTCAGAAACCCAGTCAAGTACCCATTTGGGTCTGTGCCTGCCAGAAATCCTACACTCAGGATGGGGCTCTGGCAGTTGTTATCATGGCAACACACCTATGTTCTCGTGGTACAGCCATGCTGGACCAGTAGAGCGTCTGCCAGTTATCTTACCTTGATCACTTGTAAGAAACTGATCCTGAGGTCTGGATATGAAACAGCCATAGCTTAATGAAAGTAAGCGTGAGCGAGCCCGGTGTTAGATGGAGCAGGGATTAAGAGCCAATGTGGCTCTCAGCCTCTGCTGTTTCCTTTCCTGAGAGAGAAATGAACTCCAAGAGGACGCAAAAGGGAGCTAGATCCAGACATGGTTGGTTTATTGACTTTTGTAACCAAGTCATATGTAGGAAGCAGTAGCAATGATGAAACTTGAGAAAGAGAAGGCTGAAGACTTCACATAGAGATTGGCATCACCGTAGCTCAGCAGTAGGGTGGGCACATGCTTAGCGTGAACAAGCAAAACAGAAATGCTTGACAGCCTAAGTTTTCATGCCTGAGCATAAGCCAAGGAGAAGTGGGCCTTAAAGCATAAGGAAAAGGACTCAGGAATGTTAAACATCAGAGGAGGTTACAGGACATGCTGGCAGGGACTCTTAGGGACTCTGATCTGCCATTTCTAAGATGGATCTCTACCCCCACAGCTTTGATCACTTAGATTAGAATACCACCTGCTAGGGTGTGCAGACATGCTCCTGGTTGAGCAGACTCTGCTTCAGCAGGAGGAGGCTTATGTACCTGTCCCAGGCAGGGAAAATCCTGATTGAAAGGCCACTGTGTGTGACTTGCTCTCAAAGCCATCCCTTAGTGCTAAAACAGTCTGTATGACCTGGGACCCGATGGCTCAGTTTCTGAGCTCCAAGATTCTAACCCATGGCCAATAGGTTCATCCATTTCCAGTCCAGCACCAAGTGGGGTTCCTGTACTCAGAAGTTTGAAAATCACAATGAGATCTGGCTAGGGGCTAGGGAGGAGTATGACAGTAAGATGAGCACTGTAGTTTACGTAACGGTTAACTTGGACCTATAGAGAACAAAATATGATGATGTGTAATGCAGATTGATCTTTGTTTAACTACTAATCCCTCCTTACTAGGGATTGGAAAAATCTTCTGGCCAGGGGTGGCTAGAGGCAAAGTCTCAATCCTGGTCCTGGTCTTCGACATCCTCTCCTTGGGTTCCACACTGGTCTTCACCTGAACGTCGTTTTCTGCTGGTAGTAATGTCTCTAGCAGTATGCTGGCTGCAGGGCTCCTCAGATCCCTCTGCATTACCTCAGGCCACTTCCAAGGGCTTTCTGCCTCCCCTGCTGCTGCTGCTGCTGCCTCTGCTGCCGCCGGCCGCCACCACCACCACCACCACCACCACCACCACCACCACCACCACCACCGCTGCTGCCGCTGCTGCTCCACTCATAGCACCCAGCTCTCCTCCCTGTCCCCTTGCCCTTGCACAGCCATGCACTGCTCTGCACTGCTGAGCGGGAATCCCATCTCTCAGCCTCCTCAGGACGTCCACAGCAGATCCTTTCTCCATTGCACTTGGCCCGGCACCTCCTCCTGCCGGGCACACTGGCCCCTGCTGCTCTGAGTGCCGGATGAGCTCACCTGCACTCCTCTGCTTCCTGTTGCCCCTCCTCTCACAACTGTGATCTTTCAGTTCTACTGACTCCTGAGGGCGGGCCCTAGGCATCCTGACCTCTGCCCTAGCCACTATGGGGCTGTGGTTCTGGGGACAAGGATGGTCCAGGGCTATCTGGCCCCTGTATGGACTGGTTGACCACTCTGGTCCCAGGCTCTCCTGCCCAGTCTAGAGTCCTAGCTGGATGCTATATATGGCAGTAGAACCAGGGATACTTATGGAGTCCATACTAACAGGGCTCCCCTGGGCCTCCCTGCCCTCAGCCCTCTCTGTCTCTCCAGGGCTGGGGAACAACCTCATCCTGCTTTCAGGATGTCTGTGGCCATGAGTGACTTACTTTCAGGCAGGGCCTTGTTCTTAGAACGTTTCCCTCCATGCCCGTTTCCTACCCCAGCTGGTTAGATTGAGGCTTCTACTGTATCTCACAGTCTGATTCAACACACTTGTACTGAGCACTAATATGTCACGCTACGTGCCCAGATCCAAAAATCCTAAAGAATCCAAGCTGGTGAGGAGGAAATTCCTTCCTGCGTGTGCCTCAGAAACTATCCAAAGGAGGGAAAGTGCCCTGTGCCTCTTCATGTTTTAATCTGTTCAACATCTACTCCAGCTAAAGCCATTTCTCCCATAGGTGGCTATTGGGTTACCACCTAACACTGGTGCTCAGCTCCCGTCAGACATGTCGAATGTTCTGCCATCTTAGTTTACTGTAGACAATTGGGGCTCAGTTTAAGTACCAATACTAAATAAGAAGGTGTGGTGGTCCAACTTCAAACCTAGAGGACCCTGGCAGTAATCCTAAGCTAGAACAAAACAAACCAGTAACCTGGCTGCTTTCATGTTAGCAAGGGATTGTACTCCTGTACTGCCAGGCCTGGTTATCTTAAGGAGTTCCATCAGTACCTACTGCCATAGATAAAGAAAACGGCCTTAATGGGGGCAAGCAATATTTTCCAGCTGGCAGAAAGTGAGCTTTGGACTGTGTTGGTTTGGTGGGGTTTTTTGTTTCTTTTTTTTTACGTTTTTGTGATAAATCCCAGCTTTTGTGTCATAAGTGAGGTAACTCTGGGCTCTCTCTAGGTCTCCCACCTTGTACATAATACTACAGTTTAAACCTTGATTTTTTTCTTTCAACATGTAGGAAATATATAGGGTAATGAAACCTGAAAAAATCTATAAAGCTCATTTTTCATGGAAATAAAACTATAACTCGAGGAACTAATCTATATCAGTAAAGCAGAAACCATAGAATAATAACTGTATTATGTAATAGGAACTTAATATAATAGTTTTTAACTTGCACTGTATTCTGATTTACCAATCAGAAGCATTACAAAGTCAATGCTAGCTGCTGGGCATAGCTGTACATACTTGTTAAAACCCGTGCTCAGGAGGATAAGGCAGGAGAATCATAAATCCAAAGCCAGCCTAGACTATATCTAAATTCTAGGTTAAATATGGTTAATAGCAGATTATTTGTAGCTTTGCCCTTGCCCAGAGAGAGAAAAGTTGTCATCTGGAGATAAATCTCAAACTTTGTAGGAATCTTAAACTTAAAAAAGAAAAATAGCTGTCTCGAAAAAAGAAAGGAAGGAAGGAAGGAAGGAAGGAAGGAAGGAAGGAA
>NW_021604704.1:3244343-3261004 GCF_004785775.1 Grammomys surdaster
GAAAAATAGTCAGGGCCTTGGGACTTAGCTCAGTGGTAAGGGGTACTGCTTAGCATGCAGGAAGATGCTAGATTCCCTCCTCTGTACCAAAACACAAACTAGAGCCAGAGGCTGTTCTGTTCTCTGATTAGCGTAATAGAGTTACTGTGCTCTTCCAGAAGCCCCTGTGTTTGTGTACAAGAGCAACTAGGCTGCTTTCCTGTATACTTTGTAGCTTTGCAAACTACTTTAGTCTAATGAGACCTTGGCAACGATAACCTGAGATTAATTCTTGCCCATAGGTAAAAGAACTACAAAAATGAATTTATCTCCATATATTACCTCTTTCACAAATGAATCTTTTTAATCTAGTTCTATAGAACTTTTTCTCACTCTGACTCCCTCCCTCCTCTCTCCTCATTACTCCCCACCTCTTTCCCGTCTTCCATCCCTCCACTCCCTCTTTTTTCCTCCTTCTTTCCCTTTCTTCCTCTCCTCACATACAGAAAGATTTACCTGTCACTATTAACAAATTTGTATCTCACCTTAAGAGTTGATCTTTAACTCGGTTGTTAACCACCTGAGAGAGGGGCATCCTATGCGCAGCTCCATTTCCTGTCCCTCAAGTGACTGAATCTCAGCTAAGCAGAGCCTGGACCTAACCTGGCTCCTGCTTGAAAACCATAAGTAGATCAGGATATGAGGATAGGGATTATGAGAAACAGATGAGGAGGTGTGTAGTGATGCTGACACCAAGGCCTGACTAGACAAGTTGGGAATTGAGGAACATTGGAATTTTTTAAAATGCAATAATACAGGATAGAAACAGAAGGGACATGGGGAAAAAAAAAAAAACAGGGGCACGAACATGCTAACCACAGGAACTGTTGTACTTATTGTGATGAGCATTAAATTTGGTCCTAAACTTTGTGTCATGGGAGAGGTCACCAAAAACCTCTGGCAATGTGATGAACATGGCCTTCCTTGGGGATTTCACAAAGTTGAGTTGGGTGGTCCTCCTTGTCTGCTGTAGACTCGGGACAGCACACAGTGCATGTGCAGCGAATCCACTGGGAGCTAAGCTGCTATTTTCCAAGGAACAAGTTGTGTGGACAGGCATGATGCAGGCTAGAAATAGAAAGCACCTACAGGATTGGGTGGGTAGCAGAGTGGCTAAGAAGAAGAAATTCATCTCCTACCTGTGTGTCATTGTCATTGTCCTCTGAGCTCCACTCAGTACAGGCTGTAGGCCATTCCAGCAGCCACTCAGAGGTAGCTTGGGGATAAAAGCAAGTAGGGTGTTTCCACAACTTAGTTGAGGGGGGGAGGAGAGGAGAGACAGAGAAGCAGAGAGATGGAGAGACAGTCAGTCCAGTGGAAGTGATGAGAAAGCCTTATACCCTACTTGGGATATACCTTTGATGCCAGAGCACAGGAAGAAAAGGACAAAGACCCAAGGTAATAGTAACAAAGTGGACATTTCTAAGTGAGGTCTGTGCAAGGCTTACTTGAATCATGTGTTCAGTCACAACAGATGAACAAAGAAATGGGCATCTAGCTCCATCAAAAATGAACATGGCAGGCTTGGAAGGCATTCTTAGAAGGGGACTCTGAGCCTGGGGCTTGACCAAGAAACAGACAGCGAGCCAGGTTCCCCTCACCCACCCAAAGACAGTATGTGAGCAAAATCTAAAACTAGAATCCTAGTACAGGCAGGACTTATACTCAAAAGTAAGAACCTTTAATATCAGCTTGGATATTAGAATTCTGTGTGCTGAGATGGTAAGGGAGCAACAGCTCTCTGGTTTGACCTGCTGCAGGCCAGCATTAATGTTATACATATTATATTGACTGCTTTTACATTTGTACTGAATCATGAAGGCAGTTTATAGTGTACCACATAGAGTATAAAAGAAACAACTGACCAAGACACAGCCTTAGCCCTCAGACCACCCCCAGCGACTGTTTCCAGTGTGACTGATGGATACTTCAGGAGCACACAGCAGGGCCTCAGAGCCCAACGGGGAACTTTCCAGAGAAACTTCCAAGTGTACTATCATCAGCACAAGAGGATCAGGAGCTCAGGTCCAGCTCAGTCAGTAGAGTACATGCCTAGCATGCATGAAACCCAAGATGCAGCCCCCACCTCTGCATAAGGCTGGACGTGTCTGTAATCCCAGCACTCAGGAGTGGAGGTGGGAGGGTCACAAGTATGGAGTCGTTCTTCTCTATATGAGATCACATTCAAAACAGAACTTTTCAGAAACTGCTTCCAACGGATTATTCAGCCGAGCAGAAAGGACAGTGGGTAGGAAAGGGAAGTGGGAAGTCCAGGTAGAGAAAGCACCAAGCAGAAAGGCCAAGAAGCCAGAAAGAGTTGGACTTTTTTTTAGGACTGAAGGTTGTTCAGTAAGGCCAGTCTACCCAGGAATGGAGCACAGTTAGGCAGGAGTTAAACATGGGACCCAGCCAAGGAGCATGTGTTTTCCCTGCAATGTAGAAGTGGGGCCGTTGAAGGGTTCAGAGAGGAAGAGAGAGTTTGCATCTCAGAAAGATCAGCTAGGAGTGGGTTAAAATATGGATTTAAAAGCCCCTAAAACTAGAGTCAGGGAATCCATCTAAGGGCTACTACTATAAACCAGGCTAAGGATGGAGCAGGAGAAATGGGAAAGAAAACAAAAGAAAGATCATTTACAAAGCAAAATATATAGGTAGCAAAATACACGTTTGGTTCTTGTGTAAAGAGCAGCAAGCAGTAACCCCAGGCCAATACAGAAGGGTTGTTTGTTTGAAGCCAGCTGGTATATACCTGTTTCTGGGGAAAGAAAACTAAAATTAAACAGAGAGCAGCAAGGTATTTCCTCTTGATGCCTATGAATCACTCACATGTCAGTCATGGGTGGATTCTGGACCTGGATGTGGTCAGCCTTATCCTGGAATGTATATTTATAACCTCTGAGAACATCATGGCTTCCCAGGGGAGGAACAGAAACAGTGAGCCTTCAGATAGTCGGTTCCTATGCCAGCTCATCACAGCCTAGGCACACATCTAAGCGAACTAATGACGTGCACAGATTTGCCACCTTTTGGAAAGGTACCAGAAGGAACCGCAGAGAGCCTTCCACTTGAATGCCATGTCTTCACATGGGTCAAGACATTGACCACAACCACACAGTGTCTTTAGCAGCAGGACTTCATGATTGCAGCCCTGGGCAAGGGTTTCCCTTTCTTGCTTGAGTCCCCTGGGAGTGGGGAACTTTCATCAGAAAGTCTCTAAATGTGACTACAACCCACACAGTGATGGTGGCCAAGATTGGCTCTCTTTGGTTAGCAACTGGCAGTTTGATATGTGACAAAGTGGGTTCCCGATCAGTGTGAAGTCAGCCTGGAGATCCAAGTCTCCCCACAGTCCATTGCTCATCAACTAAAATTCGGGCTCCATCAAATCACCAGGTTTCAATGAACATTAACCCACATATAATCTGTGAGATTCATAACAAACAGGTCCAATTTGTCAGCTCTTATTTTCTGAGCTGTTGTCCACCCTTTAGGAGGAAAGCAAAGTACAGTGTATAAAGTTGGTACATAACTTTATGTTGCCGAAACCTTAAGCCAAGGCCTTGATGTTTTCATTTGGGTCATGTTTTATAGGCTCCTCTGCATGTTATCTCAGTTATTTCTTCTTCTAAGTGTCTTCCTTTTCCCACACAGGCACTGAAGGTCCTGAGAACTGCAGAATTTGCTCCTTTTGTTGTCTTCATTGCGGCACCAACTATCACTCCAGGTTTAAACGAGGTAAGAGTGAACTTGCCCTTCTCTGAATAAGCACACTCTGGGGTAAGGAGTGTAGATGTCTGGCACTGAAGACACCTGAGTAAAGCTCTGCTTTGTCCTTTTGTTGGGCACTCTGATTCCCAGAGTACAAGGCCCTCATTCAACATTGGGAATTAGACCACTTAGGCAGGGTGTTTCTTCAGAGATCAGAAGAGTAGACAAATTCCAGCCCCATCCCTAGCACAACAGGAAGTCTGCTCCAGGAGCTAGACCAGTTAGTGGCACAGCCTGTAGCCTTCCTTAATACATCTACTTGGGAATTCCAAGGGGAAAGCCCTTCAGTTCCCAAGGACCGAGGTGATCCAAGCAGATTCTGCCTTCCATGGCAACTAGTCTCCTGCCTCCCTGACAGGATTGCATTATAACAGTGGCAGCTCCTGGAGTCAAGAGGGGCTCGAAAAAAATCTATGACCTTGATGGGGCTGCCCGGGTTCCCTGGCTTGTAAAGACCTCTGGAGACTACCAAACCTAGAAATGAGCTGGCCTGGGCAGTGAGCCTCATTTCTCACTTGCCTCATATGGACACGGCCCTAAGTTCTAGTTTTAGAACTACAAAAAGAATAAATCCTGGGTGCTTTCAAGCCAACTCCAGTCAGCACTTGCCAGAGCTGGTCCCAGTTCTTATCAAGCCCGCACAGAAAGTTATTTCCTGGGACAGGGTGGCAGCATATGCTGGCAGTGTGATCACATCTACTTCCTGTGGTCCTGAGCTAGGAAGACACTTCCTGTGTAAACTTATCCTGAAGAGCATGGTTTTGCAGATTCTAGAAACCAGCAGACTCTCAACTGTGTCCAGTGATCAATAACCCATTCGTATAGTACAGTCAGACTGAAGCTTGAAAGTTGGGTGTGCCTTTAATATTTAGGTTGACCTTTAGTGCTCTCATATTTTTCAATCTCTGTTTTTTTGTCATTTCATTGGCAAAAGACATATTCTTTTGTAAAATTCTACTTTCCCATGTGTGTTTGAAACTCCTCATTGTGGTTAACATTTTTCCTTGGTTACTGTGTATTTTTCTTGAATTATCATCTTTGCTTTGTTTTTGTTTTTGTTTTGCCTGTTGTCCTGCCCTTTTACTAACTTTCCATAGCTGCCAAAATGGTGCAGAAAATTGCCTGTAAGTACCAGCTAGGAGGTGATGAAATACGGCCTGTGTCTTTTAATAGATGTAGAATGTAGACATTTGGTTCCCGTAAATCCTTGCTTTTGCCATTAGAATAAAGGCATTTTGTTTTCACTGAGCTAAGCCTGTTCACAGGCGAGGGGACAAGCTGCTGCAAAAGAAGCCAACAGAGCCTTAGAGGATGCAGACACAAGGGAGCTTTGTTCTTCTGCAAAGAGAACTCTGTCTAGCCATAAATTTTCTTGAATGTTTGCATCAACCCAGCCTTCTGAACAAACCAGAACCTGCTAGCAGCATCCTGGGCCCAGGACCACATAGCACAGAGAACCCCCCTGGCACGGAGACTGACTTCTTAGAAATGTGCCTCCAGGGACTGGTGGGAAGCGCTCCTGGCTCTGATGAACACATTTGCTGAAAGGGGGTTTTGTTTCTTGTGAAACTGAGCCACAGTGAAAATATTATGCTTTCTCAGGTACAAGCATCATGTGTGTATTTAGCCTCAAAAGGGGACTAGTGACTGAGGTCTTGCAACCATTGGGATAGTTAACACCAGTATTCAAAGCATGCTATGTCCTGCTTTGAAATTCCTGTAGAGGGTGACGGAACCAGTAGACTTTGATTGGTCAGAGTGCCCAGATAAGGAACACTGAGTTCCTGGCTGTTCTTGTGTCTGTCCCTGGACAGGGCTGGAATTAGTTCCTGCTCATACCCTTGCCAGAAATCTGTATCCTCAGAGAACAGGAAAAGAGGTTCTTAGCTAGGGCTCGGCACCCCGAACTCCTTGGCCCCTGAAGGTATCACAGTTTTGGCATTCTCCAGAGATCAGACTCTGTTACCCTGAGCCCCATTTCCCAAACACCCAGTCTCTTGACAACAGACGTAATACTTCTAAAACTCCTAAAGGGACCAGTATCACTCAAACAAGCACATGTTCTTTTAATTGCATTTATTGTGCATATACTATGTGTGTGCCATTCTGCTTATTTCTGGAGCACAGCAATAGCAGAACACACAAGTTTTTATGCCCTGGTTGAGGAGAGGGGTAGTAATCTAATAAACATAAAGTTATAAATATATACATATATGAATATAGACTAAGGCTAGCCTAGGCTATACAAAGACTCTGTCCCTCTCTCTTCCCAAGGTCAGGGGAAGCAGGCATGTGTGCATGTATGTGTGTGTGTGTGTGTGTGTGTGTGTGTGTGTGTGACTCCAATAGTTTACAACTACCTAGTTTTGGGGAAGTAGGGCAGGAAACTTCTAGTTTGTTTCACTCACAAAATTCAAATTTGAGGCCGGGCGGTGGTGGCGCACGCCTTTAATCCCAGCACTTGGGAGGCAGAGGCAGGCGGATTTCTGAGTTCGAGGCTAGCCTGGTCTACAGACTGAGTTCCAGGACAGCCAGGGCTACACAGAGAAATCCTATCTCAAAAAAAAAAAAAGCAGAAAAAACAAAAATTCAAATTTGAATTTGGTCTTTGTAAAAATCAGCATAAGAATTTAACCTGTAAAATCAGAGAAACAGACCTTTCTGATGACTCTTTAGAACACTAAAAAAGTATTCAAGGTGGATGTGATGGCACATACCTATCTAACATGTGAAAAGCTAAAACAGGAGGATTTCAAATTCCTGGCTAGCCTGGGCTACATAGTGAAACTCTGACTCAAAAAGAAAAGCAATATTCATGGGACAAGACTGAGACCCCAGGTTCCCTCCTGGTACTGATTCAGCCTGGGGGAAGTTTTGATAGTCTGAGGCCAGCTGAGTCATCCTGCAGCAAGCCTAGAGTTCAAGGCTTTGGAGTAGTTTTCTTAAGAGAAATGAGTACATGCACAAACCCTGATGTTTTTCTGGCCATTTCTAGTACGGACCAACTTGGGGGCATTCTTCAGCTGCCAGTTACTATTGTATGTGGGAAATGGCCGTATTCCATCATTATTTATCGAATCCTGAAAGCTTTGCCTCTGGCATGGACTGCCGTCAAATGAGGGCCCTTATGTGCCATCCCATTCCTGGAACACACTAACCCTTTTAAGTAAATGGAAGGAAATACAACTTAATTTATTAGCCACAAACAAGCCTTGTTAGCACAAACACGCAAGACGAAAATGAGCTTTCCAGTCCAAATTAAGGAGACTAAAAGTGCAGCTCAATCACACTAGCACTCCTTCCAAAAAGGAGGGAGCTCTGGCTCGCCCTGGCTCAAAGGAAGGATGAAGGAACTGTACCCACTAGAAACCCAAGCCTTGTGTGGTCTCCCAGAGAGGGCTCTGATAGGCTCCAGTAGGCCTGGGTGGGGGCTCTGTCTTTGCTGGAGTGTTGGTTTTGTCTACTTTTCACAGAGACTCCTGCTGCATGTCAACCAGTCACAGTTGCCAGTGGGAGTTCTGTGACCCTACCATCACAGGACAGGGATCATCTTCTCTGCCACACAGCCATCTTGGCCTCATCCCCACCATTGTTTAGTTTTGACCTTTTCTAGCACTGAGATGGAATGCAGAAGGAGACAGACACAGACTGACTTCCACCTTGCATTTGCTTTTCCCTTCTCCCGTCCCTCCACCTCTCCCATGTCACCCTATGCAGGATGAATCTCTTCAGCGCCTGCAGAAGGAGTCTGATGTCTTGCAGAGAACATATGCACACTACTTCGATCTCACAATTATCAACAACGAAATTGATGAGACAATCAGACATCTGGAGGAAGCCGTCGAGCTTGTGTGCACAGCCCCACAGTGGGTCCCGGTCTCCTGGGTTTATTAGGCTTCTCCGTGGCTATCTGAGTATAAAACTGGGAGCCACCTCCTACATGGAAAAAGCCTCTTTGTTATCGGCCTTGTGTCAGCAGGTCGTGGTCCCTAGAGACTACCTAGTTGTAGTGTGACCTACATTTATAATTATTGTCATGTCCGAATAGATAGGAGGAGAAAATCAATTACACACTAATTTAAAGAGACAGTATCTTTTTTAATCAGTTCTCCTAAACTTTAATAAAATGTATCTTTAAATGTATGTATTATTCAATCCTTTGGAATGTTATATTTTTGGAAATCATAGCTTTTTATTTCCAAGGCCCCTAAAAACTGCACAAAATAGATGCTGCTTTCTATAATCTATTTTAATAATAATAAACAATGATTCTGTTACCTTGACTGGGGGTGGAACACTACATTCTTTTTAGAGTCTGATTTTATGGATTGGAATACCTTTCTTTCCTTTATTTATTTGAAATGATTAGTCTAGTGATTACAAAACAGTCATAAATTTTTAAAGGCCTTTTTTCTCTCTCTTTTTTTTAAGTCCTTTATGTAACATCCAGATACTGTGATACTGTCTCTTTGAAGCACCCTGTAAACCTTTTAGAGATTTGAAGTTGGGTCTTGACTCTTAATGCATGTGGACAGTCGCGAGCGTTTATGCTGTCGGTGTGTCTGTGTTGGACAAAACAATCTGTAATTACAGCAAAGTACATTCCGTTCACGGGGCACACCCAGGGGAGTAAGAATAAATTGCTATTATGACTAAGTTGTAAACCTATGCACATCCCTTGCATTTCGGGCAACTTTATAAAACGGAAAAAAAAAAGAAACTGATTTTTATTAATAATAATCATGTAGTGAAATGTGTTTGTAATTTTGTCTCAATTTAATTTGTTGTAAGGTGGGAGGGGGTATTGCTGGTTTTGCCATTTCAGATCTGTGTTGTCTAAGAGTATTAACGTTTTAATTAAGCAAAGAAATGCAGATTTTTAATCTGTATGTAATTGTTTTAAGCACCCATTTAAAGAGAATATACTGTGCAATGAAGAAACCAGTTTAGGCATTTGCTACAAACTGAATTATTCCAAAAGAATAATCTATAACAGCCCTGTAATTCCTTTAAAAATGATAACTAACAGGACAGTCTGACCATTTTTTAAATATACTTCATTGTATGTGTTCAATAATTAAATGCCTTTGGGTCCTTCATTTCATTATAGATTTGTTCAGGTCTCCAAGCTGGTAATCTTTTCAGTTTTCAAATTTGTTAGATGCTCACTGACCCATCAAAGGCCCAGGAATGAGTATCGGTTGGCAGGGCAACAAAGCAGCCTGCCGAGGCACAGCTTGGACCACGTCTGACTCGCAAGGCCACCTGTGGTCTCCCCTTCCTCTTGATCTATCCCTTGGCACAGGGGAGTCACCTGTCCTTGAAACATTCACCATCTCATCCCCTGCCATGCTGTCAGAATCACTAGAGGAGATTCAGGCTGGGGTTCTCAGACTCTTTGCCAGAGGTCACTAGAGTGTTTCCCCTTCATGTGTGCAAGGACAAGGCACTGACATGACTCTGGTCCTCGGAAACACACCATCGCTTTCATTTCTTGCGGGTTAGCTGGCCTCCATCACTTTGTGCCTTGGCAGAATGAGTTCGGGGATGAACAGCTCCTCTTAGGCACTGAACAGAGAAGGCATGTTTGTATTCATACTCCTCTGGTTTTCAGCATCCCACCCTTCCCAACTATTATTATGCGATAGCATTTGGTTTCCATTTAAAGACCATTCTTTGTCAGTGCCCAGATGGGTCACAACTTACTAACACGATACTGTGAGAATAACTTGAGTTCAGTCCCGCAAGTGAGGGTGACCTAACAGCACACCACACAGGCTCAGCAGTGAGCTCTTGCTAGGTGGAGGGAGAAAACTTCAGGAGTTGCTTAGGGCTGGGTAGTACTGACCTCGATCCTAATCGGTGCCCAGGCCAGACACCATTACTGCAGTAGTACTGACCGTAAGCCACCCTTTTCAGTGGCTCAGTACCTGCTCTACCTCTTCCAGTAAAGCACAAAGAAGACTATAACTAAGATGTGGGAAAGAGAACCATTCCTCCCTCTGGTAGAATCCCTTATGCTCCCACTTGCTCTTGAGAGCAGATCTCCAAGACTCAGGGGTCTGGGGGACTGCTCTCCTCACTGGTCTTCTGAGGACTAAGAGAAGAGCATAAGCAGGCATCCTTCCTGCCCTTTTACAGGTGGTGAAACCCTGTACCTAGAACACAGCGGCTGCCCCAGCAGTTTACCTGCTCTTTTCCACCAATGCACAGCTCTAAAGCACTGTGCTTATGACCTAGAAGAGAAAACATCTTTGAAGTCAGAGTAGTATTAGGTCAGGTGTACCCCGAGCAATCAGAGGAAATTGCTCAAAGCTTCTTTACTGCTTTCATTTCATCGGCCAAACGCACGCACACACACACACGCACACGCACACGCACACGCACGCACACACAACGATTAGAGCAAATGACCAGAGATTGCTAAATCAGTAGTCAGTTGAAGTGTTGGAAAGCCAGATTGCCTGTCCTTTCTGTCACCCCACCCCTACTCCCCACAACAGGAGAGGGAATATCTGGATCTCCTAAATTCTTTGTTTAAAAGATGGAGTAAGCTGATCTTCTAATCATAAAGCAGGAATTACTTCTCACATGCAGCGTATTCCTATCTGAACACTGAAAAGGAAAGTACCATTCAGTTTCATTCATCTGGAGGCTTTCCAGTGTCGAGATAACATTAGAACTTCTTTAGATGCACCCCATCAGGTGAGGTGGCTTAAAATATCTGCTCAGAAAGGAAAAAAAAAGAAAAAGAGTTGACCTACTTCTTGCTATTTGCATTCAGAAGGCAGAGTCTCGGGCTATTGGTGGCAGAATGGGTGAAGCTGCAGAGTTCCCCCAGCAAAGGAAAAGTGGCAGGAAACAGTCCTTCCCTGCATCCAAGGCCTGGAGCTGGCAGGCAGGCAGGTGAGCAGGCCAAGTGTTTCTTTGAAGCTACGGTTACCTTTTCAAGCTTTTCTGTCTCAGGAGTTCTGTTTTCCAATCAGGTGTCTCTTCATTAAGGTTACCAGTTCGTTCTTTGCAAAAAGTTCAATCAACTGAACCACCCTCCAGGAAATAAGGAGCTACCCAGAATGAAAACTGCCCCTTAAGAGTGAGGCAGCCCAAAGCATTCTCTTGTCTCCCACTGATGGGATGTTCCTTTAGCGTCTCAGGTCAGTTTCTTACACGGGGCAAAAATAAGCTTAGCTTGTCACAAACGCTATCGAGCAAACGGCTTGGTTAGTGAATTCTTGGGGCTTGGTTAGTGAATTCGTAATATAGCTGTCTCCTTGGAAACAGTAGAGGGCACAGTGCTAAGCATTCCAAAACCAAGCCGCGGCTACCCTCATCGCTTCTTGTTTCAGGTCAGCATTCTGGTGGGTAGATGGTGGCTGGTTGTCAGACCTGAGCACAGCCTGCTCCATCTGTTGTCTTTCTTCACAAGGGCTGCGGCTGCTGAGGCACACTGAAGCCCCTGCAGGCATCTTACTTGATGTCTTGTTCCTATGGCTTTCAGAAGGGCTGCATGCCCTTCTCATCGCTGTTTTCATTTGGGAGCACTTGCCCTTTTCTGACCCCTTTAGAAATGGGGTCTCCCTCTCTGTGTGGCACCACCGACTAAGGGACCATATGCTTGGGAGGCCTCATGCGTAGTTGGCTGTGCCTGGGCACTGCACACGTCCAAGTTTGCCTTAAACTTGTGGGAAGTCTCGGGTTGCCCAGCTTCCAGGCTGAAGCGCAGCTCTCACATCCATCTGGAAGTAGGGGAAGAGGAAGAGCGTCCACCCTTCCCATCTGTTGGTGCCCTCCGGCCACAACAGCAGCAGCAGCTATAGGGAAAGAATAGCACCATCTCTGGGACAGGCACCCTCAAGTCTTAGCTGTTAGAGGGATCAGAGAGAACATCCTGACCTCCCACTATCTGTCACCTGACCCTCCATTAACTCCCTTGAATGAACTTGTGCAAATGGACCAAGCAAAATAAAATGGAAGGAGATGTTTGCAGCCACACGAGAGACCTCATTGCTGGCCCCCAAGCATAACTCCAGCTCTGTGTATGGGCAAAAACTTGGACTTGGCTAGTGCTTAGAGTTCAATCTGTTCTCTATAGCACATGACTGAGTAAAGTCCGGGGATATCTTTCTGGACCCAGGAGAGAATCTCAGCAGAGGGACTTGTGCTAGCAGGGGGACTTGTGCTTGGGAGTAGAAGTAGGCATTCCTCCACAGAAAGTGGCCTTGCCTTTATTTTTCATTTGGCAGAGACCAAGAATTGGGGGGGTAGGGGTTGATTTCCAGTCTTTGATGTCGCCTGGGATGTCCTCTGCAGGCAGGTGGTGCTGAGACCACAGCATTGTGTTCCAGTGCAGTGTAGGTGCATTGCCATTCAGACTCAGTTCTGGGGTGGTTTTGCATAAAGCTTTGCCAATGTGTTCTTTCTTTCTGTATGTATTATTGCCTTTTTATAAAAGGTTTTGAAGTATTGTCTCGGTGATAAAAAGAGAGAGATGTTAATGGTTGTTGTATATTTCACCGTATCCGATTGTAAGTATTCGCAGGGTACAGCAACGCCTTAGCTTGCAAGAGGAGCTGAAGGGGTTGGAAAGGTTCGGATTCTTTGTAAATGTCCTGCTTTTCTTTCTCTCTGTGTGTATCTATTTACATGCCTTAGCACACGCCCTCCCATCCCAACCCCTTTGCCCTGTCACCTGAACAACCACAAGGCTGGTGGCACTGCCAGCACAGTACAAGTTGAAAACCCTAATCAGTTATCTTGTGTGACAGGAGAAGAAGAGAAACTGCATAGTATTCTTTGTAGAATATACATACCTGTAGGATGCTGTGTAATGGGAAACCATAGACTTGGGCTTTTGTCATTTCAAAGTTGGAGAAATGTATGAATAAAATGTATAAAACATGAAAAGGCACTTGTCTCCTCAGATTCCAGGCCAAGAGCTTGGGAACAAATACCCTTTCGTGGCGTAGAAGAGGAGGGACAGCCAGATTTAAGCCCTCTGCCTGACTATGCTTTGCAGGCCTCCCCCAGCAAAGGTCTGCACCAAAGGGCTGGCTTCTACCCTGTCTGGGAAGAGCATGTCCCAGGCACCTGATGTCCATCCTGGCTATCACAGACTTCAACTTGCATTTGAATGCACATTTCAAATAGCATCTGAACTTTATAAAAAGGGAGACAAACACAAGTTGTGACATCGGCTAGAAATAGAAGTCTAAATTGATTTTAGTGATGTAGGCGCCACAGCTCAGCAAATGGAGTTGGTTATATGACGTTTGCACAAAAAGCTGGAGGAGGAAGCGCTCCAGGCTTCTTACTTGGCTTGATACAGGTGCTGTTTTGTGGTTCAGTTTGGCTTCAAGCTAGAGTATGGGACGTGGCTTTTGGGGTGCCCCTGCTCACCTCATTGACACTCCCTGCTCTGGCCTTTTGCTTTCCTTGAGAAAGTAGTTGTAAAGACTCCCACTTGCCTGTGTTGCATACACCCCAGAAAGGAGCAGAGCCCCAGGACATGTTACCTGCTCACTTGAAGCTCGAAATAAGGAACCCTGAATCCTGGTGATTAGAAGCCAACACTTTATGCAAACTTATCATGATAAGGGTCTAGACATGATGGGGGTGGGTCAGTAAAGCTCATGGCAGCAAGCATGAGAACCTGGATCTGATCCCAGCACCCCCTCCAAAAAAAAATAACTAGACATGGTGACAAAGCCTCGTAATCCCAGTGCTGGAGAGGCAGAGACATGAATTCTGGGGCTCAGCTGGCCTCCCAATTGGAGCACCTCAAGCCTCAGTGAGAGGCCCTATTTCAAAAGAGAAAATAAGCAGTTAGTGAGGAGCATGAGGTTTGGCCTCCACTCGTGTACGTGCACACACACTCACACAATGCTGTGAGTGGCTCTCCTCCAAGCCAAGTAGCCACCATCTTGGGGAGTTCAGCTGTTCCCTCTTAGAAAAAAATCACATTAGCTGGGCTTGTTGACTTTGCACCCATGAGGTACATGGAGAAGGTCACAACACCTCACCTAAGTATCAGCCACTCTACCACCTATTGTATGCAACCACCTTAATTGCACATGGAGTCAGGGAGGGACTAGACAGACTATATAGGCTGGGAAGACTAGTGGCGGGGGCTCCATCAATGAAGCTATGGCCCCTCCTCAGAGCCACACACTGCCAGAGGAGCTGACTCAATTCTGATGGGCTATTGTAAGAAGATGGAGAAAAAAAACAGCCTCTTGAGACATCCCAAGTGTCTTCTGATTGAGAGGGGGTAAACTGAGGCTAGAGGTGGGGAGGCAGAGATCGCACAAGGCAGGCTCACCACAAATTAACGGTTTTCACAGAATTTCCCCTAGAATGATCTTGAATACCGCGGATGTTCACTTTCTCTTGTAGGGCGGTGCTAACATACGTGATGCTGGCCACACATCGAACCCAACACCTAGGATCTGTGTGCTTTCTTTTATATAGCATGTATCTCAGTTAGGAAAAAAATCAAACTCACCAACTATGGTCACTTTTGCAGCTACCCACAATAACCATTTGACAAACTCTAATGCTGAGTCCTAATCTGAAAAGGATCTAGTCAAAGCAGAAAACAGATATCCTTAGCAGCTGCAGAAGAGCTGTTGCAGAGTCTGCATAAGCAGAAGGACATCGAGCCAGGTCTCCAGCACCCACAGAAATGAGCCAGAGACAGCAGCACAACACAGGCCTGTAATCCCAGAACTGGGATGGTGGGGGGAACAGGTGGATCCCCAGAGCACAGTGGCCAGCCAGTCTAGCATAATCGGTGAGCTCCAGATTCACTGAGAGACCATCAGAGAGAGAGAGAGAGGGAGGGAGGGAGGGAGGGAGGGAGGAAGGGAGGGAATATCAGAGAAGTCACCTAATGTCAAGCTCTGTCCTCCACAGAACACACACTTACACATGTGCAGGTGCACATTCTACATGAATAAATGCATTTGTGCATGCACAAACACAAAGGGAAATGAACAATGTAGTGAAGGGCTGATTGAACTGGGGCCAGGACAACGCCAAGGACAGTGAGGAAACCTGGAAGAGTTCTCCTCCAGGGGTGCTCGCCTCTTCCACAAAAAGGTTGTTGATGGATGCAAATGAAACACAAGTAGACCCATGTTCCCTTCACATCTGCTCCAGCCCTGATATTTGGTTCCTATGAGCCTATGCTTAAGGTACCGTCAGAGAAGAGAATTTTATTCCTCTGTGAAGGAAAGTCACATCACCCTAGGTGTCAAATAGTTTCTTCAAGTAACTTGGTTGGTACAATGTACTAGCTAGAGGTAAGCAAGATGACTCAGCAGGTAAAGGGGCTTGCTCTCAAGCCTCACAGCATGAGTTCAATACCTGGAACTCACAAAGTGAGAGGAAAGAACTGATTCCTGAAAGTTGTCCTCTGACATGTAGTATGCCATTCACATATCCAAGCCCATACATACATACATACATACATACACACACAAAATAAATATTTTAAAACTAACTAGAACTGTGAAAAGAAAGTAGGCAAGGAGATGAATAAATTTACACATTAGTATTAATGCTATCTTGTTTGACTTTTAACTCTACATACAATTAAAGTACTTTATAATGCTAACACAGAAGTTGGGAAGGAGATAGCATTAACAGCCTAGGTTTGACATTGTTGAGGTCAGGATTAACAGATTCTTGCACGTCAAAAATGCTAGTTAAGAGCAAGATTTCCCAGAATCCCCATTCTCTCTCTCCCTCTCTCTCTCTCTCTCTCTCTCTCTCTCTCTCTCTCTCTCTCTCTCTCTCTCTCTGTGTGTGTGTGTGTGTGTGTGTGTGAGTGTGTGTGTGTGTGTGTGTGTGTGTAAAATTAATTTAGCAAAAACTGGGGAGACAGAATTTCTCCATCTGCCTCTGCTTTGCCCATATAGCAGTGTTATAATTTATAGAAAAGATGAAGCAAAAAACAGAAAATATGAATATTTAAATTTAGCTGTGGGCTCAGGTTCCCAGACAGGGAGATACTCTTTTTCCTGGCACCACAGATCTTAGGATGGACTGTTTTCACTCCCAGTATGGTATTTCCTGTAGAAAGATGGAGCTGAAAAAAATTAAAAAACCTTTTTTAAAAACAAACTCTTATTCATAGGGCCCCATTACATAATCATGAAAATAAAATTAAGAGGTTATAACTTCCAAGCTGAGGTCAAACAATACAAAAGCACAGACCATAGAGGAAAAGGTTAATTAACTTAACTATCAAATTTAAGATCTTAAGAATTAAAATAGAAGCCAGGTACCATGGTATAGCTTGTAATCCCAGCATCCAAGGCTGAGACGGGAGAATCAAGAGCTCAAGGCATAGAGAATTCAGGGCCAGCCTGGGCTACATGAGATCTTGTGCCAAAAGAAAAAGGAGAATTCAAATGGATTTGTCAAAAATAAAAAATAAAACTAGAGTTAATGCCCTGTCTCCTCAGCAACAGGGGCTGGGGTGTGGGGACCCAGCTGGAAAGACAAGCCCTAGAACAGATCTGGAATCTTTTAAACACCTTCCTGCTGGTGAGATTCTGGCTCCTAAGAATTTTAGAAGCTACACACATAAAGTCTCACTGACATGTCTGCCCAATTATGAGCTAAACAACGATGATGGCAATAGCCATGCCAAACTGGATGGAGAGAAGCCCATGAAGCTTCAATCCCACACAAAGAACTACAAGCAACTAAGGAATATTCAGAGTCAAAAAATAGTCTTCTCCAGGGAAGGGCACACCAATCCAATCCAATACCAATCTAATACCAAATAGTCAACATTTAAGGAGATAGATAGATAGATAGATAGATAGATAGATAGATAGATAGATAGA
>NW_021604704.1:3261014-3263811 GCF_004785775.1 Grammomys surdaster
AGATAGATAGATAGATAGATAGATAGATAGATAGATAGATAGATAGATAAATAGATAGATATATAAAGAAAGAGGCCATGGATTTGAAAGACAGGAAGAAAGGGTATATAAGAGGGTTTGGAGATAGCACAGGGAAGGGAGACATGGTGTAATTGTACTTTAATGTCAAAAATACATACATTATGCATTTATTTAAGAAATAAATACATAAAATACCTTAAATTGTACCCAAAAAGTTGCAAGGGGCCCTAGGAACGTTTTTAGCTCAGTGAGTAAAGCACTTGGCATATAAGCATGATGACCTGAATTCACATCTACAGCACCTCACATATGAAGTCAGGCATGATAACATGCTATTGAAAAGCCACATCAGGAGGAGGCAGAAATGGAGGGATTCTGGAGATGGACACTCAGTTGCTGACCAGCTAAGCTACTTGGCAAGCTCCAGGTTCAGTAGAAGACTTTGTCTTAACAAATAAAGTGAAGAGCATTCCAGGATGATGTCAGACACTAATCTCTGGCCTCGATACACAAGTACATGTAGTGACACATGGGTGTACACATATGAACATGTACACACATATACTCAGGCATACACAAAGGAAGATAGGTAAATGAATACTTAAAAAGCAAACAAGTTGCATGTAGCAACTTATAGCAAACTTCCATAGTCCTATGTTGCCAGGCATCCATTGTGAATATAGGTTGTAGCTTCTCATGCCAACAGCTTAGTCACAGTTGATGGCACTTCCAATTTCAGATCTTCTCAATTTTTGTCTTCATTGCAAGGAAGGTGGGTATTTGTAAAGGGGAAGACAGGAGAAACAGGCTTGGGGTGAAAGAAGGAGAGATGATGTTTGCTCTTGAACTGTTTAATACCGTACTAGTTAATTTGTTTATCACTTTGACCAAATACATGGCAAGAGGCGGTATAAGGGAAGAAGGGTGTGACAAGAGTTTAAGACAGCTTTGGCAGTCAGAAAGCGGTGGGGGGGTACATAACCCCCAAGCCTCACCTCAGAGCAGCCCATGTCCATCAGCCAGGCCCCAGCTCCTGTGAATTCCATAACCTCCACCAAAAGTACCAGAAGCAAGGGACCACCTTTTCAACAAACATGAACCTAGGGGACATGTCCCACCACCCTTAGCAAGAATGACAGTTTCACCAGCTCACAGAGCTTTCGGGTCAAACATATGCATTTCCTTCCTACTCAAAAAGGTCCTTCAACTCAGGCAGATGGAGCTCTGTGCCTCTGGCTCTTACAATCTTTCCACCTGTCTTCGGTGATGTTCCTTGAGTCATAGATGTTGGGGTTGTGTTGTAGATGTAGTAATTGATGTGGGATAGCCTGTGGTCAGTTATTCTCTGCATTTTGACCAGTTATAGATTTTAGTGATGAGCTCTATCTGCTACAAAAAGAAGTTTCTTGAAGGTAGGACCCCATTGCTGAAGGCAGCACAAACTTTGGACACAGGGCTTGAGGACGCAGAGGAAATGAGCTGGAATTAACATAGAAGCCTCTTCCCTAAGGACTGACTCTCACAGGCTTGGAAGGAGTGTGTATAAGGTGCCAAGGGAGAAAAGCAATTAGAAGTCCTACCCAGCTATAAAGCATATGAACCATAGACCTAACCAGCACAGCAAGGTAACCCCTAGAGTAGCAGAGGGGCACCTACATCTTGACCCTCAATAGCCATTTCATTGGACTTAAGGTTCATTCACTGGGAGGGAATTCATGCCTGGTAGTAGAAACCTGACCTGTGGTCGATGAAGTCATGGACCCTAGAGAACATATTACTGCCACTTTCCAAAACAATGTAATCCCAACTGCATGCTAAATACTTACACCCACAGAGAAGTATAACACTCACTTCACCAAGGAAGCTTTTGTTATTTTTTTTAAACTGGCAATGGTGATGCACACATTTAATCCCAGCACTCAGAAGGCAGAGGCAGGCAGATCTCTGAGAGTTCAGGGCCATCCTGTACTACAAAGTGAGTTACAGGTTAGCCAGGGCTACATACAGAAACCCTGTCTCAAAAATCAAAAAAACAAAGATTTATTTGAGCAGAGTGTGTTGGTGCAGCCCTTGATCCCAGCACTCAGAAGGCAGAGGCAGGCCCATCTCTGTGAGTTCAAGACCAAGTTGATCCACAGAGCAAATTCCAGGACAGCCCGGGCTACATAGAGAACTCCTGTCTTGAAACCACCACCTCCCAATTTTTATTTTTAAATGTGTGTGTGTGAGTGCATGTGTGTGTGTGTGTGTGTGTGTGTGGTGTGTCCCTACATGTGTGATGATGTCTATAGAGTCCAGAAGAGGGTGTTGGGTCCTTGGGAACTGGAGTTACAGACTGTTGTAAGATGCCCAACAATAGGTATTTGGAAACAAACTCAGGTCTCTGGAATACCAGCAAATGCTCTTAACCAATGAGCTTTCTCTCCAGCTCCTTCTTTTTTCTCTTTTTTGAGGAAGGGTCTCATTGTGCAGCTTAGAGTGCCTTGGAACTTATTATGCAGCCCAGGCTGGCCACACCAGGGCTCTTGGCACCAATGATGTGTTTATAAAAAGATAAAGAGATAAAGAGTATGTTTAGTGGGTGTGTGGAGAGGTATAGGGGAAGGGGATGTCTCAGCGGGCCCATGCCAAGGTATCCCTTCCCCCTGAGGGACCAGTCACACACCTGTATAGCATAGAATAGAGTTTATTCAGGGCATGGGGAGGGGAGCCAGGAGGGTAGTAGAAGCAGAGAGAGAGAGAGAGAGAGAGAGAGAGAGAGAGAGAGAGAGAGAGA
>NW_021604704.1:3263821-3337410 GCF_004785775.1 Grammomys surdaster
AGAGAGAGAGAGAGAGAGAGAGAGAGAGAGAGAGAGAGAGAGAGAGAAGTAGAGGCCGGCCATGACCACGTGGAGAGATGGAAAGGGAAGGGAGGAGGGGTGAGGGGACAGAGAGAAGCTAGAAGCAAGAGACCAAGAGAGAGAAAGAGGAGGAGGCAAGCAGCCCCTTTTATAGTGGGCAGGCCTACCTGGCTGTTACTAGGTAACTGTGGGGAGGAGCATACCTGGCTGTTGCCAAGTAACTGTAGGGAAGAGCATACCTGGCTGTTGCCAGGTAACTGTGGGGAGAAGTATACCTGAGGTAACTGTGGAGGTGAAGTTTAGACAGAATACTAACACTCTCACCTTTGCCTCTCAAGTGCTGGGATCACAGGTGTGCACCCCCACTCCTGACCTGTCTCATGGTTTTGATAGGCATGAGTCCAAACATATTCATTTTCCTACTATGTAAGTTTTCATCTAAAGACAGCATTAATTATATGTTTCTGTCTTTATTCTTTACCACGGTCTTGCTCCCCATTTTAAGGAGAGTACCTTGTAACTTTTTCTAGTTCTGGCTATTGAGATTATGAGGATCTTCTAGGACAATTAAGGTGTCTTTAAATATACTACCTTAACATAAAATCCTTATCTCAATAAGAAGCCAATGGCATTATTTGGCTATGTTTGAAACCCATTCCTGACAAACATTATTAGCAATCTAGAAATAGAACATCTGTGTTCTAGAACCAAAAAATATTCAAGCTAGTTTAAGTATAGGAAGAGTGTATAGAAACTGGGTCCAGGGTTACTGTTGGAGAAGAAGAAAAACATCTAATATTCTGTGATACAGCAACTATAGTTCAGGACAGTTGATTATTAGAGACTATTTTGAGTGTTCCCAGAATAACAACAACAACATCTAAGTTATAGATATATTAGTTACACTGATCTGATCATTACACAGTATATACATGTTCTGAAATTTCATACTGTAGTTCATAAATATGTACAATTATTCTTTTATTAAAAGCTAAGCAGGGTTGACAATATGAATCAGCCTGTAAAGGCACTTGCCACCAAGCCTGATGACCTAAGTTCTATACCCAGGTCTATGGTGAAAGGAAAGAATATGCTCTCAAAAGTTGTCCTCTGACCTCCACATGGTACCATACCATGTTCATGCCCATACAGACACCCAAATAAATGAATGAATTTAATAAAATTGAAACTTAAAAATAAAGAAAACGTCCTTAGATTAGTTACATGTAGTGACACATATATCTAATCCTAGCATTCAGGAAACTGAGGCAGGAGGATGACAAGTGCAAAGTAGCCTGAAGTACACAGAGTAAAACTTTGTCTTAAAAATAAAAAGAGAAGGGGAGGGGAGGGGAAAATACTGCGAACTCCAGTGCACTAGTTACTCTGACGTATTGAACGTCCTTCAAGTTGTGTTCAGTGATCCAGAATTTGAGTTTTTGTGAGTCTACCCATGCTGAGGTAGGCTTTGATGATGCAGCCGCCTGAGTCATATCTGTAAGTAACCCTTCACCCACATTCCTCTTAGTAATCCCAATAAAACTGGGTCCCTATCTGTAGTGAGTAGGCATTTGTTCATATCTCCCTAGAGATTGTATCATATAATACCAACACGACTACCCAGGGGACTCATTAATTACAAAAAGAAAAGCCCTTTGGACCAGCTACCGCCATATCCTCCAAACAGTCCTGAAGGGTAGGTATCATCACCATGTTCACTTTGTAAGACACAGAAACTGAGATGTTGGAATTGATACAGATGGTTCTAAAAGAGATGGTTCAGTCAGGAAACTGCTGCTATGTTAGCGCAAGGACATGAGGGCGATCACTACAATCCATTGCAAAGCAAAACCAAACCAAACCAAACTATGGTGGCATGCATTTGTCATCCCAGCACTGGCAGAGGTAGGGGCAGAGACAGGCAAATCACTGCTGTGCTCCGACCAGCCAGACTAGCCTATGGGGGCTGGGTGATGGCTGTTCCAGCAGCACTTTCCCAAAAAAGTGGATGGCACCTAAGGAATCACATGAATAAACACACACACACACATAAAGATACAGACACACACATACACACACACAAAGATACAGACACACACACACAGACAGACACACACACATATAAAAATACAGACACACACATACACACACATAAAGATACAGACACACACAGACACACACACACACATATAGATGCAGACACACACGCATACAGATACAGACACACATACAGATGCAGACACACACACAGATACAGTCACACACACGGATACACAGACATAGAGAGATACAGAGAGAGAGAGACAGAGACAGAGATACAGACACACACACAGATGCACACACACACACAATGGGTGGGGGTTCTATTTCTATCCCCTGCTTCATGTCCCTCATAGGGTACAAGAAGTGGCCATGGGAATAGGGGAAGTCTCCCTTCCTGGGTAGGACCTGGGGAAAGTTTAGAAGGAACTACTGCAGCTGGGGCAAGAGCGGGTAGGCAGATCCTGCCTAACAAACAGGAAGAAGCATTGTATTAAAGCGGGAAGTAGAGGGCCTGAAGGCTGGACAAAGACAAGCCTCTTGCCTTTGTGCATACTCCCGCCAAAGCAGGGTAGACCTCCCCAGGACCTGAGGCCCAGCACCGTCCAGAGCCCAGGCAGACTTTGTCAAGGCAAAGTTCCTCCCAAGCCAGATATGACCCCAAAGAAAGTTTATGTTAAGTAGAAACATACTTGTGCATATGTGTGCGTGCTCATGTGTTTGCACACATGCATGCATATGCAGGCCAGAGGTCAGTGTTGTGTATCTACCTCAGTCCTTCTCCATTTTATTTTTTTACTTTTTCATTTTATTTATTCGTTTGAGGGATAGGTAGCTATGTCTGGAAGTGTGTGCTTATAAAATCAGAGGACAACTTTTGGATGTAAATGCTCTCATTCTGAAGACCTCCGCAGAGGGGAGACCCTCACTCAAGTCTCAGAAAGTCGCGGCCACCCAGTAATCTGCTCGAGACACCGTGTACCAGAGCAATTGCGAGGTTTATTAGGGCGTGACAACTAGCTGCCGGTCAATTCGTATGCCCACGCAGGAGCTGAATTGACCCCGACAGCCAGTTTGAGAGGTGTTTTTAAAGGGAAAAACCACAAACCAAGGAATGAGGAGGGGGTGAGGGGGTTGCTAGGGTGGTATAACATAAAAATAGTGGAACATTCCAAAGGAACCCAACCTACATGAGTCAGGGTCAGGTGAAAACTCTCTGTACGCTTATCTTTCTCAAGAATGTAGTCCTGCCCTGTCACTGTGGCCTTGCCCTGTCACTGCGGTTACCAGCTTGGTTCTCAGCTTGGTTCCCAGCTTGTTTCCACCTAGTTCACTTGCATTCTTTCCTTTCTCTTTGCGGGTCGGCCAGTTCCAGTAATGGTGACTGGTCTTTCCACATTCCTAACTTGCTTTATGGCTCGGTTTCTCCATGTCTTTATAAAGAAAGCCTAAAGAATATTTTATATGGGGGCTGGAGAGATAGCTCAGCGGTTAAGAGAACTGACTGTTCTTCCAGAGGTCCTGAGTTCAATTCCCAGCACCCACATGGTGGCTCACAGCCATCTGTAATGGGGTCTGATGCCCTCTTCTGGTGTGTCTGAAGACAGCTACAGTGTATTTGCATACATAAAATAAATAAAACTTCTAAAAAGAAAAAAAGTTTTTTAAAAAAAGGATATTTTATATGTCTAAAAAGGATTCTATATACCCAGTATCTATAATTTTTCACTCTACAATTCCACCATGGATTCTGCGAAGCAAACTCAGTCACGCTTCCATGCGGCAAGAACTTTTACCCAATAAACCATCTTGCTAGCCTATCTGCCTGGTTTTTGTTTTGTTGTTGTTGTTTGGTTTTGTTTTTTGACACAAGCAGCAGCATCCTGTCTCTGCCTCCCCAGTGCTGGGATTAAAGACACATGCTGTAATACCCAGCTTTTACATGGGTGCTGGGCTCGAACACAGGTCCCGATGCTTGCCTGGCAAGTGCTTTTGCCAAATGGGGCCATCTTGTCAGCTCTTACTTGCTCATATTTTTGTTGACTTGACCCGGTGGTGCCTTCTTCTGCAAGTCCCTCGTTTCCTCATTTACCCACCAAGGTGTGGGGGTCTCCCTTCTTTCTGCAATCACCCCCTTCCTCCAGCAGTAGCATCTTGGGGTTTGGCCAGAACATATGGACTTTAGTTTCTCTTCAGTTTATGTATGTCCCTCCCCTTCCACTGGAGATATAACCAAATAGGATAAATAATATGTCTCAGCCTCCAGTTGTATTTGGTCAAATGGGGGATGAATGTAGGGAACGAGGCAACTGACAAAAAATACCATTCACGTATTTATCTTTTCACAAGTTTATACACATCCGTAATGTACTTTGATTGTATTTACCCCCATTGCCTTCTTATGCCCTTTCTCTTCCCACCAAGCCAATTTTCTTTCTAAGTCTCTCTCCTTCTGTCATGTCTTCAGTGTGTGTCCCACACATTTAATTAGCTTTGCTTGCAGGGGCATGGGGGCGAGTATTTACTTGTACAAAAGCAACTTTCCTGTGGCTACACCACTGAGGAATATGCCTGCTGCCTCCCCATAACCATTTACAGTCTCTAGCTCTCAAGGAGGGGGTGGAGTCTTCTAAGATTTCTTCAATCCACAGTGGGAATTCTTAAGAAATTCCCATTATTGCTGGGCGGTGGTGGCGCACGCCTTTAATCCCAGCACTTGGGAGGCAGAGGCAGGTGGATTTCTGAGTTCAAGGCCAGCCTGGTCTACAGAGTGAGTTCCAGGACAGCCAGGGCTACACAGAGAAACCCTGTCTCGAAACACACACACCAAAAAAAAATCCCATTGTTGTGCAGGGAACATGTCCAGAAGGCAGAATTTCACAGAAACCCTCTTCCTCCTCTGGCTCTTAGATTCTTTTTCTCTCCTCTTCTGCAGTGTTCCCTGAGCCCCCGGGGGTAGGGGGGTGGGATATAGATATCCCACTCATACCTGAACACTTTGACCAATAATGAGTCTCTGTGTTAACTGTTGCCCACAGCAAACAGAAGCTTCTCTGACCAAGACTGAGAACAACACTAAGCTCTGGGTGTAGACATGTGGAAGGCAGTTGGGCATCCTGTCCATATAGCAGAACAGTAATAGGCTCCTGTCTCACTTCCCATCAGGGCTGATGGCCTCCGTAGCCATGGAGTTTTGACCAGGGTTACAGTAGCAGACATAACTTTGTCCAAAAAGCTGTTGCTTCCCCCCAGCAGTTGTGCCACTATGGCACTAGTGGCACCTCTTGGTGTCTAGTTGGTACTGTAGCTTACAGAGTTCACAGCTGGGTAAGACTGCTGCGGAGTTTTCTCCCTACCCAGCACCTCCCTGCATCATGAAAGCTAACTAGCAAGGGAAAGGCTTCCAACACAGTTCCAGATTAGTGTCTCTACACCTAGCGACCCAAGGGTGGGATATTGTGTGTGCTATTTTCATCTAGTTCTACTGGGCAACTAAGAGCAAGGACAAAACCCTGTATCATTTTGAGGTTCCCTTAGGCCTCCTTGACCAATGGTTCATAATAAAGTATCCCATACCCGGCACTGGGATTTCTCTTTAATAATCTATGAGTCCTGAGAGCAGAATTATCATATATATATATATATATATGTGTATGTGTGTGTGTGTGTGTGTGTGTGTGTGTGTGTGTGTGTGTTTATGTATGTATATGTGTGTATGTATGTATATTTATATGCATATATATGTGTGTGTGTGTATGTATGTATGTATATTCCTTTTAGGGTTCGTTTGTCCTTTGTTTTTGCTTGTGACAGGACCTCTCTATTATGTAAGTCTGGTTGTCCTGGAACCAGGACTGGCTTTGAACACACAGAGATCCACCTACCTCTGCCTTCCTAGTGTTGGGATTAAAGGTGTGCACCACTGTGCCTGGCCAGAAAATATTCTTGATAGAAAAAACTACAGTTTTATTTGTTCCCTTCCTCCCTCTTTCTGACTAGACTATGTATGTGATGGCTGGTGCTTTGGCAGCCCTGTTGGATTGTGAGATGGCTAATAGAATGAGAACGATATACAAGGGATGGATAACTTATGAGAGATGTGGGTCTCTTTGAGCTTTGTAGTGCAGCTGCCACATAGGCTAGAGACTTCCTTCCCACAGAACTTAATGGGATTATTTTGTCTTGGTTTGATATGGGGTGGTAGGGATGCAATCCAGGACCTTGTGAATACTACAAGGGGACTCACTAATTGGCAAATAAAAATTGTTTAAAGTTATGGTGTACATCACGATGCTTTGACCTATGCGTGCATTTGTAAAATGGCTAAATGAAGCTCTTTCTCCATTGTTTCACAGATTTATTACTTTAAGAAATATTTGATTATTTTATGTGTATGAGTGGTTTTGCCTGCATATATTTGTGTGCAGTACATGTAGTCCTAGTACTACCCATGGGAGGCCACAAGAGGGCATCAGGTTCCCTGGAATCTGATGGATGGTTGTGAGCTGGGAATTGAACCCTGGTCCTCTGCAAGAGCAGCCAGCACTCTTAACTATTTTCCTCTTACCATTTTCCTAGCTCCCACATAGATTACTTCTCTAGTGAGAACATTAAAAAAAAAAACTCTCAGGGAGTTTCAAGTAAGTAGTATTGCTAACTAGAGTCATCCCGCTGTCTAGGAAGGCCTATCTGTCCTGTGTGTATGTGAAACTTTGTACTGGACATGCCCCGTGCCCCAGGTGCAGACAGCCCCCCTTGCACTCTCTGCCTCTGTGGTCTCAAGTTGTTTCAGGTTCCCTGTGCGGATGAGATTATGTGCTTCCTCTGTCTGGCTTAATATCCTGCCGGTTCTCCCATACACTCCCGCAGATGTGGACTGGATCATGAGGAAGAACTGAACTTCTAGGGCATCTCAGCCTCTGGTGCTGAAATTTGTTACCCTCAGCTGAGCACCATCCAGCCTCCAGCAATGACTCACTTTTCTTTGGCTCTGAAAAAGAGTTCCATGGCTATTTCTCCCCTTCACTCCTCACATCAGGTCCTTGAGGTGAAAGGAATTTTCCTAATGAGGAAAATAGGAGCCGCAGCACTGCAGGTGGTGGAGGAGAGACAAATGAGGCTGTCTTTGTCTTTCCAGAAGGCTGCGCCTGCAGATGCTGTCTTAGTCAAGTGCCAGGGGAGCCAGAAAACAGACGTGCCTCTGCAGTCACAATCGGAAATCCCAGAAGTGTGCTGGTAGATTTGGGCATCAGGAAACCAGCTTCCAAAGGGCGAGTTCTTTTACAAGACCCCCGAATAATGTACCTATCAGTTTGAAATGGAAATGTAGAGAAAGAAAACATTCAGGCAGATGTGCACACAGGCGCGTGCGCGCGCGCGCACACACACACACACACACACACAATTAAAAAGGTGTTAGAGGATGGGGAGAGAGCATTACAATCTAGAGAGCAGGCTAGTCTGTATAGTGAGCCTTTGTCTCAAAACTGTTTTTTTAAAAGAAGAAATACAAATGACCTGTAACTATCCGGGGAAATATTCAACATCCTTAGCTAGCAGGGACATGCAGAGTAAAACTGCTTTGAAATTCCACCTCGCTTTAGCCAGAGTGGCTGTCACCAAGAAACAAAATGACAACAAATAATGGTGGCTGTGTAAACTCACACAGCCCTTAGGAAATCTGTCTGGAAGTTCTTCAAACATCTAACCTATAGAACTAACCATATGATCCATTGTATGTATACCTGGAGTACTATATATATCACCCACTGCAGATACTTGTTCATCCACACCATTGCTTGGAGCTAGAATTCTTTCCATTGGGGAGACCATGGCAACATCTACTCCTCCTCTGAGGGTCCCAATGACAAACAGAGACATGATTTCCCTGAAGTTCCCTCTGGAGAACCAATGAGTTTCGTGAGCTTCATTGCAGAGCACAGATGAGGAGTTCTTTACAGGGGTGTGGGTGTTCCTCCCCCACAACCAGCCACAACAGCCTTTACACAACAAGGATGAAGACTTCTTTATAGTCACATGGAAGGAGTCCTCCTTCTCTAGTGTCCCTACCTCATCCATATATATACTCTAGTCCCTCCCTGAGATCGCCTGCAATTAGGGAGCGTTGCATACACCAGGTGGTGGGAGATGCTGGATACTTGGGTTAGGGTCTTGGGACCTACATGAGGGGGTATAAGCAAGCCATCAGCAAACCCAGCTGAACAGTTTTGCAAGGAAGTTGAGCTAAAAGTCCCCAAAATGTTGATTGCTTGTCTCGGAGGACAATCATGCACAGCCCTGCCGCACTGTGACGGATGGATGGAGAAAGAAAGTGTACTATAGACAGACAGTAGGATTCTGTGCAAATACAGAGAAACCAAGTCACAACAGTGCAGCAAAAACACATAGATCTAGGGAAATCGCCATATTAAGTAAGGTAAGTCTAACTCAGAAGAAGAAGAAGAAAGAGAATGCAGTGGCGTTCAGATGTCATGAAAGCTGGAAAGAACCAGAAACAGGCAGGGGATGGAAGAGGCAGGGGATGAATATGTACACGGTCCTGAGTTGCAGCCCCAGGAGCATGGGCACCTGTGTGTGTACACACATGGAGCATGAATGGGGGAAGGGCTCACAAAGCCTCACCAGTATCAGAGGAATAATTGGCAGTTACTGTCTGATGGAGGAGGTAACAGTCAGTTTTCTTCAGGGAGGTGGCCCCTGATTGGTTGCCTATGCTCCAGTGGCTGGCCCTATACACATTCATAAGCAGCACTAATTGTACTCATGGGGTTTTTTTTAAGGTCAATTTGACACAAGCTAGAGTCATCTGGGGAGAGGAACCCTTAATTGAGAAAATGCCTCCATCAGATTGGCCAGTGGGCAAATCTGTGCAGCATTTTCTTGACTATTGATTGGTATGTGAAGGTTCAGCCCGCTGTGGGCAGCACCAGCCCTGGGCAGGATGGTGTGAGTTGTACAAAATTCAAGCTGAGGAAGCCACGAGGGACAACCAGTAAGCAGCTTTCCTCCATGGCTTCTTCAGTTCCTGCCCTGGGTTCCTGTCCTGGGTTCCTGCCCTGATTCCTGCCCTGGGTTCCTGCCCTGGGTTCCTGCCCTGATTCCTGCCCTGGGTTCCTGCCCTGGGTTCCTGTGCTGACTTTCCTCTATGATGGAGTATGTAAGCTGAAATAAAGCCTGCCCCCCAGTCACTTTTTGTCATGGTGTTTATTACAGCAATAGAAACCAAATCAAGACAGGACACAATGAGAGTGGTCTGGGAAGGGTTAAGTGAGGGGTGAATATGATTAAAATGCATTGTATACATGTCAAGCTTCTTGAAGAATAAATAATATGTATTATTAACCATACATTTAATTTTAAGCCTTTTTTTTAAAAAAAAATAGAGAAAGCAAAAGAATTTCAGCAGTTAAACTTTACTGGTAACCAGTTGGATGGACATCTAGCTAGTTTTCCCTTTTTTGGCTCTTGTGAATCAAACTACTATGATCATTCATATGTAGATTCACACGTGAATATAAGTTTTCATTTCAGTAGGATCAAGGGCCAGGAGTACAAATGCTACACTGCGTGGTGGTTGTATGTTTGATTATGTAAGAACTGCCACATTTCTTCCAGAATGGCTAACTGCACTTTCATACATGAGCCACCAGCATCAGGTGTCATCATTGGGTTTTATTTTTGCCATTCTGAGAGACATACAGACTTATCTCACTGTGGCTTAGCTATGCCTAGCTCTGCTGGGTGGTGATGCTGAATGTCTTTGCATATGTTTATTCTCCATCTCTGCATCGTCTTCAATGATAGGTCTGTCTATGGCTTCTGCCCATTTCCTACCTGCACTATTGCCGTTTTCACTGTTGAGTTTTGAGGGCCCTTTGTGGGCTATGTGGTTTGCAAATATGTTCTCCCAGTGTGTAACTTATTGTTTTATTTCTATATTTATTGTGTGTGTGTGTGTTGACTCATGCATGCTTTGACACGTGTGTGGAGGTGAGAGAAGAGCTTCCAGGGGTCGGTTCTCTCTTCCTGCCATGTACATCCCTGGGATTGAACTCAGGCCATCAGGCTTGGGAAGAAGGGTTTTTGCATGCTGAGCTAGCTCACCAGCTCTGTACCTTATGTGTCCATCACATGGCCTGTTGCAGAATCGCACTTTAACTTTGATGAGAATCGATCAGTTTATTCTTTTAACATCAAGTCTAAGAACTGTTCCTAGCTCCAAAGCCCCACCCACCCCATCCCATTGTTTTCCAAAATGTCTTATATTTATACATAATTTAATGATTCATTTTGAGGGGTTTTTTTTTGGTACATACTGTGCGGTTTAGGCTGGAGTTGCTTTTTGCTTTTTTTTTGATCTATAAACACACACTTGCCCCAAGGCATGTTGATCACGGTGAGTGAGTCAACTTTCACCTCCAGCCTGTGGAGGGATTTGGAAGGTTATAAAACCTTACAGTGGTTCTCAACCTTCCCAATGCTTGGACCTTTTAATACAGTTCCTCATAACATGATGACCCACAATCATAAAATTATTTTTGTTGCTACTTCATAACTGTAATTTGCTACTGTTATGAATCATAATGTAATAATGTAAATATCTGATATGCAACCCCAAAGGGGTTGCAACCCACAGGTTGGAAACCACTGTTTAGGAGGTGAGCCCTGGATGGAGATCACTAAAGCCAGGCCTGTAGGTGGTATAGGCTAACCCCGTAGTAGAAATATTAAAAATCCCAGCACAGGGCTTCTTCCCCACCTTAGACCATTTATGTTCCTGGATGAAAGACACACACAACAGATAGATAGATAGATAGATAGATAGATAGATAGATAGATAGATAGATGGCTGTCCTGGAACTCACTCTGTAGACCAGGCTGGCCTCGAACTCAGAAATCTGCCTGCCTCTGCCTCCCAAGTACTGGGATTAAAGGTGTGCGTCATCACTGCCCAGCGCCTTTATATTTTAATAGGTCTACAGCATGCACAATCACTGGGCAACTGCCTACCCTCCATGTTCTTAGAATCTGCTTTCCCATCGATAACCCTGAGTTATCACTACCATTTACTGTGTTCCATCTGGGCTGCTCTTAACCCCGTTGGGCAGCCCTCGGGGCCGTGTTCTCTTGGCCCTTAGCCCATGGCAACTCTCCTTCTCCCTCTTGTACATTCTTCCGCTATTCCATGGCAGCTTCCTTCTGCTCCTTTCCTCCTCTTGGTCCTCTCTCTCCAAGCCCACAAAACTCTCACCTGTGTCTCTTCTGCCCAGCTATTGGCTGTCAGCATCTTTATTCACCAATCAGAAATAACTTGGGGGTACAGGAGCTAAGTGCAGACTCCAGGTCTTGGGGACCCACACGATAGACAGTAAAAGACAAAACCTCAACACAACCCCAGTTCCAGTTCCGGGTTAGTTCATCTCTTTGTTTTCTGTATACCACAGTCATATGGGAAATCCCTAATGTACACCCCACCTCAATGGCCCAACCACTCAGCTATCCCTTCCCTACTACTATGGATTGAAACCCTCTGCAACTCAGAACCAAAATCCATCATGTCTTTCTTAAGTGGCTCCTGTCAGATTGTTTCCATGCCACTGCTTGTCCTCCATCCCTCAGTCAGGATTTCTCTGTGTAACAATAGCTCTGGCTATCCTGGAAGTAACTATACACCAGGCTGACCTCAACTCAAAAAAATCTGCCTGCCTCTGCCTCCCAAGTGCTAGGATTAAATTCATGCACCATCACTGCCTGACCCCTCTAAGATATTTGTCAAAGTGATGAGAACAATGACTAACCCAGAAGCTAGTTCTTTGGGAATCCTTTTGATCATTCCTTCCAACCTTCAGTTGTGAGCTCTAGAAAAGAACTGTCTATCCCCTTACTATGTAGAGCAGGGACATTGACTGGAAGTCTGGAGCTGAGATGTATATTCAAATACCACTTTTGCCATATACTAGCTATGGATCTTTGTCAAGTCACTTGAGCCTTTAAACCTCAGTTTCCACATTTGTAAAATGGATGTAACTGCCTATCCTGCAGGATTGTTGTAAGATTAGATGAGAGAATTAAATAATTCTGCACTGACTCCCTACTGGGCACATAATACACCATGGATGATGGAAACCATCTCGTTTCCAGAGGAACACACATTTTGAAATAAAGGGAGAAAAGTTTGGGCAAAGGCAAGTATATATAACATTAGGAATGGGGTACAGAACTGACATAATGGGGTTCTTCCTATTGATGACAATCTCTGTAGTTATTTCTCCTTGGGTATTTGGGGTTTATTTTTTTCATGTCATTAAGAGAATTAATAATAGGTATCACTGCAGGACACCAGGAGGGTCACTCAAGGACATTCTCACTAATAGCTATAAACTTATTAAATGAAGCAGTCTCACTGCGGGAGCCCAGCACTCATTAGTGGCTCAGATGTACATCCTTGCAATTGCCCAGGTGGTCTTCCAAACTCCTGGTCTAACTTTTTTGGATCTAACGATGTTAGAGCATGAGGAAGGCACATGTTCTGGTGGCATGAGAAAGGAGACTGACCAATCCCACATCTCTTTTCAATGATATGCTCTTTGAAAACAAAAAAGGAATCAGAGAGATCTGTGACCCTGGTTTCCGGGTACAGTGACACATGCCTAGCACTCAGGGGAGGCAGAGGCAGGCAGATCTCTGTGAGTTCAAGGCCAGCCTGGTCTGCAGAGTTCCAGGACAGTCAGAGCTACACAGAGAAACTCTGTTATGAAAACAAACACACAAAATTATAGTGCACAAAGAAAGATAGATTTTTAAGTTGGAATCCTGTAAACACATTTTCACTACTTCTGACACATGCTAACATTTCTCTTTACTTAGTAGGAAGAACCTGCCCACTGTAGGCAGCACCATTCCCTGGTTAGGATCCTGAAGTGAGCAGCAACATTTGTCTGTTTCTGGAATGTAGGTGCAATGTAACCAGCTACTTCAGCTTCTGATGTCTTGACTTCCCCCGTACATTTAATTATAAGTAAAATAAGCCCTTTCTCTCTTAAGTTGCTTTCATCAGACTACTTTATCACAGCAACAAGAAAAGAAACCAAGACAATGGGGGAAAGGGTTGCTGAGGACTGAGCTTACAGCCTCCCACATGGTAAGCACACTATACCACTGAGCAATTCTGGTGTTTGTTTGTTTTAAGACTGGTAGCATCTACTAGTTCCATGACCCACTAATGTACCAAAAGTGAGTGATAAGAACTAGATACAGTGAGTGACTCATGCCTGTCATCTCAGCACTCAGGGGACTAGGGAAGGGGGGTTGCCCTGAGTTCAAAGCTAGCCTAGGCTACAAAGTAAAACAAAAAAAATCTCTCAAAATCACAACAAAAGAGTGAGCTATGAGTAGCCCTCGGGCATGAGGAGCTATTTGGAGTGGCAAGGATGGAGAAAAAGCCTCCTCGGACCTCTGTAAGGGTTGGACTTGGTAGAACTCAGTCTGGCTATAAACAACAACTCTTTTTCTCCTCTTAGGAACACAGTTTTAATAGTCAGCAAAATTTCAAGGGAACGCCCTTCAAAATTGTATGTTTACCTGAGTGCCTTTCAATTTCATTTGCCTGGACCACAAAGAGAAGGAATAGAGGTCACATTCATTCAGGAACTGAAGTTGGCTGGGGGTGGGGAGGGAAGAGACCAAAGGTCAAGTCTCACTCCAGCCAGTACCCAAAACCACCAGAGAAGCAAACACCAGCCTGCTCCTTCAGACCAGGGGCTGATTGTATGTGGTGTGTTAGGGAAAAGAGAGTTAGATGAAAACTCAAACTGACCCAGCCAGGGGGAAATGGGGAGTACCATCTCAAGGGGAAGTGATCCAGCAGTTCCTGCTGATGCTTATGACACAAAAGCAGGGCTGTGGGTGTGGTTCAGTGGTAGAGAGCTTGCCTAATATGTATGAGGCCCTGAGTTCCATCCCCAGAATTGAAAAGAAAACATACAGTTCAGATGACCCATGGACCATGCTCCCCCATGTTCCCTGAAAACTGAATATGATGGGGTGCCCAGCCCAGCACCCACTAGCCCAGTAGATGCAAGGACAGACAGAGGATGACAGAGTTCAGTAGTCCCTGCTTCCTGAGACAAAAACACTGTCATCCTGAAAGAAATCCTTTGTGCTGTGAAGCCCACTGGGCCTTGTGGGAACAGAAAGAGCCCACTAAGTTCTCTCTAAGGAGAATCTGCAGACATTCTCAGTGAGGGCCTGCAACAGAAAGGAGGAAAACATTAATGAGAGGCAGTTCCTCCCCACTGCCTAGAGGTTGGGACTGTTTGTAGAGAAATGTGTCAGTCTATGTAGGTTAGGCTGACTGGCCTCACTGTTATACTTGAAGTTCTGAGTATCAAGTTTTAAGCGTTATAGAACTGGGACAGAGAAAAGACTAGAAGGTCAACAGGAAGGGCTGACAGCCTGAACTTCTCTATCATCTCTTGCTCTGGTGGCCACACGGACTATATGATGTTCTGGGGAAGCGCTGCAGAAGACAGGACAGCCACTTTCCAGACACTGCAATTTCCTAGGTGGAGCTCCAGAGGCCAGCTTTTAAAAAGGAGAAAAAAAAATTGCTCACTGCCAGTTTGGTTTGGGAAACAGAGAACCACCTTGGCAGTTACAGGCATGTGGGTGAGGCCTATATGGAGGCTGGGGCCTTGAATGCTGCCAACAGCCCCTCCCAGCAACCACTGGCTGGCCTACTTTTCTCTCTCCCACTTTAACCACCCCTTTGGAAAAGTGTCATTTCCCTCTCTTCTGGACTGAGAGAGATTCAAAAGTCAGAGACAACTTTGAGAAAAGGGTCTTGTCTCTTGTAGAAGGAGGGAGGGTGGCAGTGAGGACCAAGAAAAGTGGCAGCTGTGCCCAGCCTTCTTCAGAAGGGAGTATAGGGCTGACCTGACAAAGAGGAGGGTGAGCATGAGGATTGTTGACCATCCTTGGGAAGCCAGCACAAGAGACTATTTTGCAAACCACCTATAGACCTTCCCTCTGGGAACTTTTTCCAAAGATCAAACTTTGGGAAGTTAAGTATTGTAAAGTGAAGGTTAGCATGTAGAAGAATGCAAATTGATCCATTCTTATCTCCTTGTACAAAGCTCAAGTCCAAGTGGATAAAGGACCTCCACATAAAACCAGATACACTGAAACTAATAGAAGAGAAGGTGGGGAAGAACCTCGAATACCTGGGCACAGGGGAAAAGTTCCTGAACAGAACACCAATGGCATATGCTCTAAGATCAAGAATTGACAAATGGGACCTCATAAAATTGCAAAGTTTCTGTAAGGCAAAGGACACTGTCAATAGGACAAAACGGCAACCAACAGATTGGGAAAAGATCCTTACCAATCCTACATCTGATAGAGGGCTAATATCCAATATATACAAAGAACTCAAGAAATGAGACTCTACACATCCAAATAACCCTATTTAAAAATGGGGTACAGAGCTAAACAAAGAATTCTCAACTGAGGAAACTTGAATGGCCGAGAAGCACCTAAAGAAATGTTCAACATCCTTAGTCATCAGGGAAATGCAAATCAAAACAACCCTGACATTCCACCTCACACAAGTCAAAATGGCCAAGATCAAAAACTCAGGTGATAGTAGATGCTGGCGAGGATGTGGAGAAAGAGGAACACTCCTCCATTGTTGGTGGGATTGCAAGCTGGTACAACCACTCTGGAAATCAGTCTGGCAGTTCCTCAGAAAATTGGACATAGCATTACCTGAGGACCCAGCTATACCACTCCTGGGCATATACCCAAAAGATGTTCCAACATATAACAAGGACATATGCTCCACTATGTTCATAGCAGCCTTATTTATAATACCCAGAAGCTGGAAAGAACCCAGATGTCCTTCAACAGAGGAATGGATACAGAAAATGTGGTACATTTATACAATGGAATATTACTCAGCTATTAAAAACAATGAATTCGAGAAATTCTTAGGTATATGGATGGAACTAGAAAATATCCTGAGTGAGGTAACCCAATCACAAAAGAACACACATGGTATGTACTCACTGATAATTGGATATTAGCCCAAAAGCTGGCAACATCCAAGATACAACTCACAGACCACATGAAGCTCATGAACAAGGAAGACCAAAGTGTGTGTGCTTTGGCCCTTCTTAGAAGGAGTAACAAAATACTCATGGGAGCAAATATGGAGACAAAGCATGGGACAGAAACTGAAGGAAGAGCCGTCCAGAGACAGCTCCACCTGGGTATCCATTCCATGTGCATTCACCAAAGGTAGATGCTGATGTGGATGTCAGGAAGTGTATGCTGACAGGAGCCTGACATAGCTGTCTCCTTAGAGGTCTGCCAGAGCCTGACATATACAGAGGTGGATACTCACAGCTAACCATTGAACTGATCATGGGGTTCCCAATGGAGGAGTTAGAGTGAAGACTGAAGGAGCTGAAAGGGTTTGTGGCCCCATGGGGAGAGCAACAATACCAACCAGAGCCCCCAGGGTCTAAACCACCAGCCTGGGAGCACATAGGGAGGGACCCATGGCTCCAGCTGTAGGGGAAGATGGCCTTGTCGGGCATAGGTGGGAGAGGAAGTTCTTGGTCCTGTGAAGGCTGGACGCCCCAGTGTGATGGAAATTGTGGGTGGGAAAGTGAGAGTGGGAGGGTGAGTGGGGCCATATCCTTATAGAAGCAGGAGAAGGGGGTATGAGATAGGGGTTCCTGGGTAGGGGGGAAAGGGGATTACATCTGAAATGTAAATAAAATATCCAATAAATTTTTTTTAAAAATCAGCAAAAAAAAAAGTATTGTAAAGTGAGTGTGTGTATGAAAAACATTTCTAAGAGCCAAGTGTGTGCTAGATAAGTGCTATCACTGAGCTTGCAAAATAGTTTTCTTTGAGACAGAGTCTATAACTCTGGCTGACCTGAAATTTGCTATGTAGACCAGGCTTCTCTGAAACTCACAGAGCTAGATCTTCCTGCCTCTGCTCCCCAAATACAAGGATTAAAGGTATGTGTGTGATACTGCACCCAGGTGGAAAACATTTTTTAAAGGAAAAATATGAACTCTATCTTTATCCATTTTTAATATTTTTGATTCCAATATATTTTTATTCTTTAAGAATCCCATACAAGTATAGAATATATTCTGATCATATCTCCTCCCCATTCTTTTCCCTAACTCTTCCAAGATCCACCCTTTTATGTGGTGGGAGACAAGTTCACTATGGAGCCTGGCTGACCTTAAACCATCCTCCTGCCATAGCATTTCAAGTGCTGGGATAACAGGTGAAGGGCTCTAGAAGTCTTGGGCTTGTCTAACATGATACTGGCAAGCCTAGTCTTCCCCTTGCCCTCCTTCCCTCTCTCTTGTAGACCATAAACTACATCCCTAAAGCTTGGTCTGTTCCTTTATTTAGACCCCTTCTTATGCCAGGCTCATTCCTGAGGCTGGCTACCCAAAGTCCATCAATTAAACGCCCCCTTTGGCTCACCTACTAGACATGCCCAATCAAAATATACCACTGCATCCTAGCCCATTCTAACACAGACCTCCTTTTTTTCTCCTCTTAAAAATTACACCTGCAAGGTCATTTGCTCTTGTTTTCTGCCTGAGTCTGAAAGCAGCCACCTTAACTTTTCTTCCCTGCTTAATAAAGGATCTCTCTGTGAAAACGGGGGTTTGGGTATGCTTTGCACCTACTCCAGGATTGTGGGGGAAAGCTCTCACTGTATGCAAGTCCCTTTAACAGGTAGGTAGCGCCATGCCTGGCATCTCTCCCCTTTCTTGAAAGAATCAATAGAAAGAGATCATAGCATCACTATTGGCTAGAGCAAATGCTGTTCAGAAGCCTTTCTGGGAGCTTTATTCCTGCAGTCTCCTTCAGGCAGTTTTGAGGAGTGTTCTACTGAATAAGCCACCAAATTAGAGTCACTAACACTATGCTTTGTTGTGTTCACATATAGTCCAGTTTCTCCTCTCCTGGACACATGAGGGACCCTACTTCCCTGTCTTAAGTACAGTTTCTTTTATATGAACATTGATTATTGTGTAGCAGCTTCCTCCTTTATTGAAACATTTTCTCCTACCAGGAAGCTCCTTAAGAGAGGAAGCAAACAACCCAAAAGAGCTTCAGGAAGTCCCTGAAACTGACCAGATTCACTAGGTTACTTCCTTCCAAGAGTAAACAGTGAAGAGCTGCTGAGAGTTGCTCTCAGTGGACTCAAACTACATAGAAGACTGAGATCAGCTCAACTGCCTAGAAGGAACAGAAACACAAGCCCAGCTTCTGGAAGAGGCTCAGACAAACTGAGTCACTTGGAAAGGACACTCTCTAATCTGTTGAGTTGCCTGCAGGCTATGCAGTGTGCTCCACGGTTCCAACTTTTATGAGCTGTCACAGTGCTGGGGTGGGATTTGGTGTTGCAGCTGTCATTGAGTCATTTTTGCTCCTGTAAGTAACCCCTTACCCATATTCCTATAAGTGACACCAATCAAACTCATAGGTTCACCAAGTTGGACTTTGGTGAAATTTGCACTTTGGACTGTTGTGGGCTCCCTAACTGGGTTGAGTAGACCTGTGTGTGCTGCATCTACCCAGGAAGTCTGTCACACATCAACATGAGTCAACTGTGTGGAAACATTTAAAAAGAATGCTTAATTCTACGACCCTCCCTTTCCCTGTGGTTGGGAATGCTGATGCTTTGTATTTTGGTAACCATGTCTGAACCTGAGTAGTTACAAGGAAGAAGTACCACACTGACTCCCCGAAGCCTTCCTTGGCTACATACCATAATCAAGAAATAAACTACAGTAAGATGGTGATTTTTCCCCCCAGGGGCCGTTGGTCACTGCAGCAGAATGTGGCCCATCCTGACTGCTACATACAGTTTTGCTCAGCAGAACTTATGGTACCTAGTTAACATTTCCCAAAGTGATTACTAGCCAATGACTGAGGAGAGTGCTGCACCCTTACATGGCTCCAGCGATTAACCTGAATAGGGTGGTGAGGGAATAAAGAAATGATAGACACATGGAGAAGCTTCAACACCCCAAAGCTCGGCATGTTTATTATAGACAGTTAAACAGAGAAGTAGGTTATTGGATACAGCTGAAGAGGTTGGATTTACAAAATGCAGACGGATCAAGGGGATAGGTATAGCTATCGGTAGGGACAGTCTTTGTAGGGAAGCAGTCTTCAGGCTGTAAATTTTGGGTGGAGGAGGCTATGGTGGACATTTTCTGCACGCACTGCCAACATTCACACTCAGACCCGAGGAAGGCTTTGCCATCCCTCCGAGCCTCACTTGGGAAAGGCTGTACCACTCCTGTGGGTCTGGGTCCAGCCTTGGGGCCCTTGACATGGCTGTGCTTGTGTCAATAGCACACGTTCACTCAGGGCTTCATCCACACAGGACAGGCTCTAATGAATTTATAATGGGGAAGGTTCACTTTCTGATCTCTCAAGAGTGTATAAAAGCTACTATCCAGGTATCTCTGGGTCTATTTGGCAATAAGTAGCTCCCACATTCCCAGAATTCTATTGGAGTAGATATGTCAGCAAAACTCTATCTCCCAGGAGGCTATTTTAGTGTTGATATTTGTTCAAAAATTCATCCAAATAAATACTCATTTAAAGCTGGCCACCTAACCTAGGCAGAACTAGAGCAAAGCTTTGAGGCTATTCAAATGAAAGGACATTACTCTCAAGGCAACACCTGTTCCTCAGTAACCTAGGCTGTATGTCCACTGTGGACTTCCATGGTTACTCAAACACAAAGACCTGCCATAGGGAACTCTAGTGGTCTTTACTCAGTCTCCATGGCCACAACACACAGTTGAGCAAATAACATTTCTGACTTCATCAGGTTCTCATGTTTGGAAAGGAAAACATTCAAAGAACCAGTTTGCTCTGAAACATTAAAGTCAATGAGCAAACTTAGAGTTGTAAGTACTGTGACCAAATGAAGACAAATCAAGACTTAGGAATCTAATTTTCCACCACTAGGAAAATGGCCACTTTTAAAAGTTGTTGATATTTCAACAGATATTTTTTTAACTTTTTAAACTTTTGTGTCTGGTTCTGGAAATGAAAGCCAGGGTCTTTATATGCTAGGCAACTCCACCACTAGGCCACACTCCTAGACCAGAATGTTTTTGTTTGTATTTTTTTGACAAGATCTCATATAACCCCTCTGGCCAAGACCTGGCTATACCACTGAGTATAACATTGAACTTCTGATCTTCCTGCCCCCAGCTTCCCAAGCAGAGTGCTTACAGTCATATGCTACCATGCCTGGTTTATGCAGTGCTGAGGATCAAACTAAATCCAAGGTTTGTGCATGTGAGGCATGGCTCAATCTCCAGCCCCCAAAGAGTATATTTGAAATAATAGTATTTTATCAGTTATTGAAAGCCTGATTTTCAATAATTGCATTGGTAAGAGAATAGCTTCATTCTTAAGAAACACACACTAAGGTACTTAAGGGGAGGGTCATGATATTTGAATTTAAACTATTAGTAAGAAATAATACAATGGAAAGGACGAGAGTTCTAGTAACCCTCTTGTCCCCATCCCCTCAACAGTACTGGGATTACAGGCATGCTCATTTACCGTGACCAGCATTTTATATGAGCTCTGAGGATCAGAACTCAGGTCCTGATGCTGGCACAGCAAGTACTCTTAGCCACTCATCCATCTCTCCAGCCTCAAAAGTAAGCTGTCTGTTTAAAAGCATGCATGTTCAAGAGCCAGTGGGATAGCTCAGCCCCCTGCCAAGCCTGAGCATGTGCGTTCCATCTCTAGGACCCACATGATTGAAGGGGAGAACAGACTTTCACAGCTATCCTCTGACCTCCACCCATGTCATGCCACAATATGAGAGTGCCTGCATAATATGTAATTTTCAAAGTTAAGCCAAAACAAGTGCATACTCCAGAGCAGCAGCTTTCATCATTTTAAACTATAACTCCACCATTAAATAAAAATTGTAGTAACATAGTACACACAAATATACACAATTTGAAAGAGCACATGCAAATTACAGAGTTCACATCACAGTGTTGATGTTGGATTTGGGTTTTTTTTGTACGGTTGTGTGCTGAGGATAGAACACAGGACCTTGTACATGCTATACAGTATCACTGAGCTACATCCTCAAACCCCTCATGCCTTGTGTTTGCTTTTAAATATTTCTAATTGTGTGTATGCACGCACACACACTAGAAACCATTGTAATCCTAGCAATGGGGGAGGCTGAGTGAGTAGGATCATGTTATATAGTTAAGCTATATAACATATACTATATAAGTTATATAGTATAGCTATATAGTAAGACTCTGTCACACACAAACACACACAAAGAATGTATGAAATTATCAAAGAATAAAAATAATCATATTTTTTTAAAGTACTGTTCCCATTGACATCTTGGCCTACCCTAATCTGTGTGGGTTTTGAAAACTTACCACTCTATGTACAAAGAAAGGAACTCAGTATATGAAGACTGTACATTTATTTCCAGGACATTGATGAATATAGCTGTCAGTGCTCGCAGTGTTGAGACTTACCGAAGCATCTACTTTGCAGACATGTGTATTGTTTCCTGGCCTGATCACCTGACGGCCCATTAGGAACTTGCACCTTTTGTAATCAGCTCAGGCTGGTTCTACTGCCAATCATGGGAGGGTGCCTGGCTAGTTTTTTGTTTTCTTCAACGATGAGTATAGAAGCCAGGGCCTCACCCATTCTAGGCAAGCACTATCCAACTGACCCACAAACCCCAGCCCCCAGCCTAGCTGCAAACACCCTCATGGCCAGGGCCTAAAGAGTTGCTGATTCTGAAGCTGACAAAACAGTCAACCTCTGCTCTTTCCCACATCACCATGAGAAAAACTGGTGTGTCAGGGGCCCTGGGTGGGACTTGGCATCTGCCCCTTCACCCACTCCACACTCAGAGCCCCTGAACATTCGAGTGGATGCTGGTAGACCTTTGCCCTCGGGAATACGGTGGGAATACCCTGGGAAATCTGAGTCCCCTTCACAGGTCCTTGCTGCTTTCTTCTCTTGGCTGTTAGTCTCCATTCAAGCAGCTCACAATAATTTCCATACCTAATGGAACCATCCCAGCTGGAGATGCTCTGCCCGGCTAACAAAGCACTTTGTGGGAACAGACACTCTTCCCACAAAAAGAAATGCTAAGAAAAGAGGATTTTGTTCTTCCTTGGACATTCACAATACACTGGAAACTCACAATAGTATTTGACAGACTCTGAAAAGGCTTAAGAGAAACGGGTTTAACTTTAGCATTTTATAAATGTGGTCCACAAACACACACCTTATGTAAGTCTGACAGTGCCTATACTGAGGGACCAATTGTGACATAAAAGAAATGAATCTTTGTTTTAAATGCCTCAATGCACACCTCGGACCTCAGCAACAACTGCCTGCCTTGGATCTAAGTCTGTTGCCCATGCCCATTCTCTAATGCCCTGTCCACCTTCCTGAACCTTGTGGTTCCCAAGCCCCCGGGGATAAAAGGAGGGTGAAGTATCGTGTTAGAAAAGGCAAGGATTGGGTTTACCGGCTACTGAGGCAGGAGAGCTGCCATAGTTCTTAGTACTTAGCCAATTGAAACCTACATTCATTTAGGCCTATGGGCCCCGTTGCCTGGGAAGTAGGAGAGTACTTCCCAGGAACTTCCATTCTCATCTACCCTCCAAAGGGCCCATGCTCATTCTTCTCTTTTTCAATGGATGCTCATGTGAGAAAAGCAGAAATTTATACCCACTCCAGTGTCATTTCCCAGCGCTCTCTCTGCCTAGGGCTATCTTTAGAGACAAACTGTTTCTTCCACCCTGGCAAGAACTTTAATCACCAATCCCATTCCTATTCCCTCTCCAGTTACTACAGACACGCCTAATGGCAGCCAAGTAAACCTTCCCCCTTCTGGCCAAAGTGGTTTGGGTCACTGCAGTGTAGCTGTCAGTCCCTCTGCAAGCCCAACACCACATACTGGGCCAGGCTGAGCAAGAGGAAAGAGGTGAAGAGAAAGGTGGCCTCATAGCACAAGACCATCACTCCATGGGACCGAAAACTGTCATTCAACGAGACGTTGACCAGCTCCCAGGTGGTGTTGGCTACCTCCTCTATAGGGGCCCTTGGGGCCAGCAGCTTGGAGAGGAGGCTGCTGAACTTGCTCACAGTGGTGGCCACTGGCTCTGGACTCGGGCCTGGATTGGATGTGGTGAAGTTCAGCTCATCAGGGTCCACACAGAGGCCATCAGAGGAGCGCTCAAAGACCACCTGGCTGAGGTCCTGGCCGGCTACAGAGCCTGGGGAGGCGCAGGCCACATCTGCCACACGCCCAGAGCCCTCCATCCAATCACGCAGCCACTCCAGCTGGCAGTCGCAGCGCCAAGGGTTGCGGAAGAGGAAGAGGCGGCCCAGGAAGAAGCCTGGCTGGAAGGCGGCCCAGGAGAGCACAGTGAGGCGGTTGCCATTAAGATGCAGAGCTAGGAGGCCCGAGAGGTTCTGGAAGGCGCCTTCCTCCACAAAGGTGATGCTGTTGCGGTCCAGGTACAGCAGCTCGAGCTCTGCCAGGTCGGAGAACCAGGCGCGTGCCACGCTGCCCAGCGCATTGCCGCCCAGATTTAGGGTGCGCAGGCGGCGAAGGCCGCGGAAGGCGGCGGCGGGCAGCGAGGCCAGCAGGTTGTCGTTGAGCAGCAGGTCCTCCAGGGCGCCACAGTCGCCAAAGGCCCCGGCATGCACTGTGCGCACGCGGTTGGCCTGCAGGCTGAGCGAGCGTAGCCGCCGCATGCCCAGCAGCGAGCTGGAGGCCACGGCCTCGATGCGGCTGCGCTCGAAATGCGCATGCGTCAGGTTAGCTAGGCCCCGGAGCGCGCCTGGCACCCGGCGGAAGAGATTGTCGAAGGCCGTGAGCTCTCGAAGGGCCGGCAGTTCAGTCAGGAGACGCTCAGGGACGCTGAAGAGGCGGCAGGCCGCCAGGTCCAGGCGGCGCAGGCGGCCCAACGCCGCGAAGGTCCGCACGTGCAGGTAGCGCAGCTCGCCATTGTGCGCCAGGCGCAGCTCGGCCAACCGCGGCAGGCCCTTGAAGGCGCCGGGTGTGATGAAGGACAGGTTGTTGTGGCGCAGAGACAGGCGGCGCAACGAAGGCAGCGTACCAAAGGCCCGCTCGCCCAGGATGCGCAGGCCGTTCCGGTCCAGGTCGATGGAGGTCGCCTCGCACGGAAACTCAGTGGGCACCCGCTGGAGGCCCGCACGGTCACAGCGCACTGAGCAGCCACGCTCCACGGTACTGCAGGTACAGGCCGCAGGGCAGGCCCGCAGACAGGCCTCGGCGGCCCGGGTGCAGGGCAGGCTGAAGACCACCGCTAGAGAAGAGAGGGGCCAGAAGAAAAGACAAAGAACAGTAGTCAAAAGTCACCCCAGTAGCAGTTTGCAGACCCTTCACTGAGTCCTGCCGCCGTCAAATGGCCTCTTTCTGTCTGCTTACCAACACGGGTTTCCCCACCCGCAGTGCCCTCCGCATTGCTTTCTAATGACCTTAATCAGCAAACTCTGCTACATCCCACTTTGCTCTAAGCTTCCTTATGATACAGAGGACACTGTACGCTTTTCGAATATGACTAGGTTTGTTGATCGTGTGGGTAGGGGACTCTCTGAGGAATGTCACTATACCCCCCCACATTAAGGCCTGTGCTGCCCAGTGCAGTAGCCAGTAGCCACATGTGCCCCAGACCGTTAGAAATGAGTTCAGCCAAGTTGAGTACTACAAGTATACAGAGGATGCCAAAAAGTTAAATAGTACATCGTTGATTTTGTATGGGTTACATATTGAGATGGTGTTTTTAGATGATACATATTAAAGCCAAGTGTGGCTACTTGGGAAATTGTTTATGAATGGAGCTTTTGATACATTTCAATTTGAGTCACTGGCCCACCATAAGCTTTCAATTTTTTTACACACTCACACCCACAATGAGTCATTTAAGCGTCAGTGAAAAGGAAGAATTAGAGAAGGATGGGGGTAGGGAGTTGGAAAAGCCTATTGTTGCCTTGCTTTGTCTTTAACGGTCGCTTAGAATGTAAATATTAAGGATAATCTCCGATCCCAGTGATGCCAGAAATAAAACCTGAAACATACAGAATGAACTCAGATAAGTTTAGTTGGAAGGAAAAGAGGAGAATGCTATTGTGGGAGATGCAGGTTAGATGCAAACACAGCAGAAAGCAGACATTTTACTCTGGGGGGGGTCTGAGTGGTATGGGACCTAGTGATTTTTTTTTGTTAGTCACCAAGATCAATGGCTGATGAGTCACTCTGTAGGATTTCTTGTTATCTTGTGATAAGGGACAAGCACATACCATACGTCATCTATAAAGGGGAAAGGGGCGCTTGGCAGATTATCAGGTAATGAATTAACGGCAGGAGAACCTTTTTTTCCCCCTTGTCCCCTTGAGGATCCCTATCCACCACCACCCCACTGCCCACCATCTTATTTTACTTTATTTTATGCCTGTGTATGGGTGTGTACACCCATACATGAAGAGGTCAGAAGACAACTTACAGGAATCAGTTTTCTCCTTTCTATTATATGAGGCCCGGAATCAAACTCAAATCAAACTTGGTCACAGAAGTGCTTACCTGCTGAGCTACCTCACCAGCATATATGGCCTCTCGTGTTTCAAGGTCAGAATATATTGAATACACTGTCACTAACTTCCTACATCTTGAAAAAAATGATTATGGACACTATAGAGTTAAGTTCCATTCACACTCTCTAGAAACTATTTTACATCATACTGGGGAAAAAATGTTTATAAATTTCATTCTGAAAGTTCAAGTGAATGATCAAATAAAGTAATCAAAAACCTCCCCTCTTCCAGTATTGTTGCCACTGACAGCAAACCGAATAGCATGGCCTGCTTCCCTGTGCAAGGCAGTGGTCCCAAGCCTAGTACAAGGCTGGGGGTGTAGCTTGGTTAGCACATGCAAAGCCCTGGGTTCCATCTGTAACCCTGCATAAACCAAGTGTGTAGTATATGCCTGTAATCCCAGTGCTCAGGAAGAAAAGCAGGAGGATCTGAAGTTCTAGGTCATCTTCAGCTACATAGTGAGTTCAAGGCCAGCCAAGGATGCATAAGACCCTGGAGAGGAGGAGAGAGGGGGACGGAGGGGAAGACAGCGCTGACAGATGGACCATTTTCATTTTCTAACCAAGTGGTTTCAGGCAGTGTTCAGTTTCACAGTTTGTAAAGAAAGGGGGTTCCCAGGCATAAATTGCCCAATTTCTGGCAACCCTCCCTGGTCCTGTCATTTGGTCCCTCCCATCACATACACAGTACCTTGGCTCTCTAAGTCCCTGTGTAACTTGAAGGCATAGACAACACAAGAGTGTGCTCCACATGCTTGCTGCCACCTCTGAGGGCTTGCTCAGCTTCCAGCAGTTCATCTGTTGGGAACACTCCATGGTTTCTCAGCTGCTCCAAAGGGAATTTGGCACTTTCAGACTTGTCTCTGAGTGTTCAACTGAAAATGGGCTACTTTATCATTCTGCTGTTGAGAAAGCTTGGTATAGCTTCTCCTTCTCCCTAAACACTGTGAGATAGGCATCAAGCTACCAGCAAGATTCTTGGAACTTATACTGTCAGACTGGCTGTGAGTAAGATCTCTTGTTGATTGAGATACACCCTGCTAGGGAAGCATGGCCAAAAATACCTTAACTCCAATCCTCTGCAGAACAGAGGAGTAACCTGTTCTCATCAACCCTTCCAACTAGGTCAAGTTGAAGTATCACATTTCCTTACCAGAAGCTGTTCATTCTCCTCTCTTCTAATTAAGAAAAGTACACTCTCAATCATATGACTCATGTTTCTCCTGCTGAGCAGACAACATTGTTCCAAGCACACAGTATGGCTCAATGCATGTTTGCAGAAGTAAGTGGAATTGACGCCTTCCTTTATGAACTTCTTGCCAAAGACTGTGATTTGTTTTGAGAACTCTTTGTAAACAACTCAGGATTGTAACAGAGTGGCTCACACCTGCCTGTTACTACAGCTCTAGCAAATTATATTGTTACTATATTATTGCCCATAATATATAATGTAGATTATCACAAATGGTGTGTATAATTCAAAAGGTCAAAAAAGATGGTTGCTAATGGTTTTTAAATGCTTTTAAGACACACAGCATGAACCTTTCCATTGTATATTGCCTCTCCACCCCACCTCCCCCCAGACAGTGCTCTCTATGTAGCCCTGGCAATCCTGGAACTCAATTTGTAGACCAGGCTGGCCTTGAACTCAGAGATCTGCCTGCGTTTGCCTGCCAAGTGCTCAGATGAAAAGCATTCCCCACTATGCCCAGCAACTGTATATTCCCTTTGACAATTACATTTTTGAGTCATGTTGTTATGATTTAAATCTAAAAATATGTCTCAAAACCTCATCCAGTAAAGGCTCAATTGCCAGCTAATGGGCTTTTGGATCGATTATTGGATCTTGAGAGATGCTTCGTAGATGAGTGGACTGTAAAGAGATGGGAGGAAGCCAGGTGGTGGTGCACACCTTTGGTCCCAGCATTTGGGAGACAGAGACAGGTGGATCTCTGTTATTTGAGGCCAGCCTGGTCTACAAGAGTAAATTCCAGGACAGCCAAGGCTACACAGCAAAACTCTGTCTCAAAAAAAAAGTGTGAGGAGGCAGAGCACTGATAAAGAGTCTTTGATGCATGTGTCTTGTCCCAGGCCTATCTGTCTCACTTTGCTTCTGGTGGCCATACTTGTGGTAACAAGCAGCTCTGCACCACCAAACCCATCCACCACTCTGTGCTGCTGCACCACAGGCCCAGAACCACAGAAGAGATGTGAACTGAAACCTCTGAAGCCATGAACCACATCACTCATGTGAGTTTTGTGCCCAAAGAGGACAAAAAAATACATCTGATCCTCTACAGCTGAAGTTCTAGGCAGTTGTGAGCCACCTGATGTGCGTTCCAGAAACCAAACCTCGGTCCTCTTGAAGAGCAATACTTACTTTTACCACTGAGCCAGGCATGTTTTTAACCAGAATGAAAAAGGGACACTTACCTTTACCATGTGGATGTATAACCTATTTCAAAAAGTAAATTGCAGTTTATTTTAAATTTCTACAAAGCATTCAATATATCACCATCAGAGATCTGCTTTTGGTCTCTGAGACTGATAACCATTGGAAATAGTAATTTACTGTATTAGTAAGCAAAACTTAAATGAAATCAAGTCAATTCTCAAAACAGGCAACAAAACTGCAATGTTAGCTTACCAGGTATGAAGACTACGTATGTGATTAGTAATCGAGAAAAGCAGGGCGTCAAGAAAAATATTTAAAATATAATAATAACATATTGTGGTCAATCCTGCTTGCAATCATAGCAGAGTATCTTCTATCACATGACTTTATGCTGATAGCTACAGTATGCCCATAGCTATTGCTACAAAGAGACTACAAAGAAAGGTCTATTTATGGGCATGCTAGCCAGGACTTCACATTGGACTTACATGAGAGCTTTGATACTCACAAACCCAAGCTAACTGCATCAAGATCTTCAGGGACCAGGCACTGGTATTTGTAAAGCTCCAAGGGGCTAATTCCAATATGCATCCAAAGTAAGAAACCAAGAACCAACTTTATAATAACGGGATTTCATCTGTAGGGATGGATGGAGAGATGTTACTAGATATAACCGAGTGACCAACCGGGTGGTTAGCAGTTCCAAACTGAAGTATACAATCAAAGGAGTTGTAAACGGGCATAACAAACACCTCAACAGGAATGTTCATAGCAGCATACCATCCAAAAGACAAACAACAAATACCCATCAACGGATGAACAAATATGGCATATCCACTCAAATGATATACTTTCGGTAGTGTGTGTACATGAATCTGCATGTGTATATGGAGGACAAATCATTATGAATGTCTTCCTCAGTCAGCACTGTATTGAGACAGTTTCTTGCCGAATCTGGAGCTCTCCCACTCTCCCATTTGGCTTGATTGACAATTCTGCAAACCCCAGAGGGCTTCCTGTCTTTGCATCCTCAGCCCGGGGTTGGGGGGGGGGGGTTTACAGGCTGTACTCGGTCCTCATGCTTGTGTATCAGGCAGTTTATTGGCTGAGCCCACCTCTTCAACCCTTTTTGTTAGAGTTCCCGTATTTCTTTCTTTTTTTTTTCCTTTTTTTATTGGATATTTTATTTACATTTCATATGTTATCCCCTTACCCCATCCCCCACCCACCCGGGAACCCCCCTTCCCCTTACCCCTCCTCTTTCTTCTCTGTGGATGTAACCCCCACCTACCACCCCCACTCCCACTTCCCCACCCTCAAAATTCCCACCCCCTGGGGCGTCCAGCCTTCATGAGGTCAAGGATCTCATCTTCCACCTGTGCCCGGCAGGGCCCTCTACTCTTACATATTCAGCTGAAGCCCTGGATCCCTCCATAAGTGCTCCCAGGCTGGTGGTTAGGACCCTGGGAGCTGTGGTTGGTTGGTATTGTTGCTCTCCTCATGGTGCCACAAACCCTTTCAGCTCCTTCAGTCCTCACTCTAACTCCTCCATTGAGAACCTCATGATCAGTTCAATGGCTAGTTGTGAGCATCTGCCTCTGAATATGTCAGACTCTTGAAGGTCTCTGAGGAGACATCCATATCAGGCCCTTATCGGCATGTACTTCCTGACTTCCACATCAGCATCTACCTTTGGTGACTGCATATGGGGTGGATACTCAGGTGGAAAGGTCTTCAAATGGCCCCTCCTTCAGTTTCTGTCCCTCACTTTGTCTCCATGTTTGCTCCCTTGAGTATTTTGTTGCTCCTTCTAAGAAGAACTGAATCACCCCCACTTGGTCTTCCTTTTTTATGAGCTTCATGTGGCCTGTGAGTTGCATCTTGGGCATTTCAAGGTTCTGGGCTAATATCCAATAATCAGTGAGTGAATACCATGTGTGTTCTTTTGTGATTGGCTTACTTCACTCAGGATGATAACTTCTAGTTCCATCCATTTACCTAGGAACCTCTCGAATTCATTGTTTTTAATAGCTGAGTAATACTCCATTGTGTAAATATACCACATTTTTTGAATCCATTCCTCAGTTGAAGGACATCTGGGTTCTTTCCAGCTCCTGGCTATTATAAATAAGGCTGCTATGAACATAGTTGAGCATATGTCCTTGTTATATGTTCGAGCATCTTCTGGGTATATGCCTAGGAGTGGTATAGCTGGATCCTCGGGATCCTTTCTTTTGGAAGTCCTGTTCCCCATCTTGCACTCATCAGATCCATCTTTCCCTGTAAATTCTTTTTAACAGATTTAGAATAAACATTTCCTTAGTAATCCTAATCTGAAGCTGTCTATGGACCTACTCTGAAGGAAAATGAAGCTAGACAACAGGCTAAAGGAAGGTAATGAAGAACAGTGGAAAGGGTAGATGCATCTCGAAACACACAACCTTCCTTTTCTCACCTTAATTGCTTAACAGACAAGAGATTGTTTAAAACAAAAAAATAGCATGAAATTGTGGAGTTTATAACATGCATGAGTGAAAAACATGACAGAGTAACATGAAGGGTGAAAAGAAACAAATTAACTTTTATGAAGACCTTCCACTCTACTTGGATTAATGTAAGACTGTATCTGTGGAGAGGCTAAACCAGCTATTCCTCTGACCTGTGTGGAGACCTAACATTTGGAGCTGCCATGACTTAAAACTGTTAATCCAGTTGAGCTGGTTAATCACCTGGCCAAGAGACTACCTCTCAAGAAGACAGGCTCACCTTAAACCATACTAAAAAGAATAAATAATTATCCTTTTAATGATTAGATAGATAGATAGATAGATAGATAGCCCTATAATATACTTTTCCTTCCCAGAATTCACACTGTGTAAGGCCAACAGCTTACAAGTCTGGCCAAAGCCATATAGCTTCATTGGTCATTCATTTTCTGAATTACTCAGAAAAGTGTAACTTTTCCTTTTCTTCCTTCTGTGTCCATTCTAAGCATGCATTTTTTAATACTTTGGGCTCATTTGCAGCTTGCCTGCTTTGGGGTTTTTTCTTTCAAAATCTAATAAAATTGTCCTCAAGATTTCTTCAGAGTCTGTTCTCAATTTTTTTTTTAGAAATCCAGCTGGTCTAGAACTCACTATGTAGAGCAGGCTGGCCTCAAACTCACAGAGCTCCACCTGCCTCTGCCTTCCCAGTGCTGGAATTAAAGATGTGTGCCACCATGCCTAGCCAAATACATTTCATTTCATTTCATTTCTTATTCACTTTACATCCTGCTCACTGCTCCCCTCCCAGTCACCCTTCCCCTCACTATCCTTCCCCCCTCCCTTTCTCCTCTGAGCAGGTTGGAGTCCCCTGGGTATCCCCCCACCCCACCATGGCACATCAAATCTCTGCAAGGCTAGGCCTTTCCCACTTAGGTCAGACAAGGCAGCCCAGTTAGAAGAATATAGCTCATGGACAGCCAACGCTTTTGGGATAGCCCCTACTCGTCATTCAGGACCCACATGAAGACCAAGCTGCATATCTGCTACATATGTGCAGGGAGGCCTAGGTCCAGCCTGTGTATGTTCTTTGGTTGGTAGACTCTGGGAGCTCAAGGGTCCAGGTTAGTTGATTCTTTTGATCTTCCTGTGGAGTTCCTATCCCCTTAGGGGCCTGCAATCCTTCCTATTCTTCCATAAGAGTCTCCAAGCTTCATCCACTGTTTGGCTGTGGGTGTCTGCATCTCAGTCAGCTGCTGAGTGGAGCATCTCAGAGGACAACGTGCTCCTGTCTGTATAGTTCAGGAGTCTGATGGAGGTGGAGGAAAGGTGATGGGAGGATTGCCAAATACTTTTACTAACAAGACTAAGAACCCTGAAAGGGGGCCCCAAGTTTGTTCCCCTGTAACATTCAACAACCACACCAAGACTTCCCAAATTTATGGTAACAAGACTAATTCAAGGTAGACCAGGACAAATTGGACCTGCATATTGTAATCCCCAGAAAATAAAAAGAATCTCAACCCCTACCTCACTCCATGCACAATGAGCAAAATGCCATGAACAGTAAATATAGGAAACAGTTTAGGAACTAGAGCAACACATGTCACATGGGTGAGATGAACATGTATAATACCACTCAATTTTTATGAGTTTCTGTGGGGCAGTGGGCTATGAGAAAAAGCCAGAAAGCTTGGTAGAAAGATCTGAAGCCCCGGGAACCTTGGTCTGAAGAAGGCCAGTAGGACGGGAGGCTGCTTCGAACTTTCCCAAAGCCATATGGCTCTCTTAGCTTCCGCTCCCCACAGCCCCTCCCACGGAGTGGTCCATGGCCTTGATCACGTAGGAATAACACCTCCATGCAAATAAGGCATCCCCAAGCTCTCAAACCAAACCAATAGAAGCTACCTGTTCTCCCCCCAAAACTGTTTATATCCCCTGGAGCTCAAAAGTAAAGGCGTTGTGTGGTGTGAGACCTTTCCCGGTGTCGGAGTGCTTTTTCATGATTCCTCGCCAGTCACTGGCTATCCTGCACATTTCAAAGGATGACAACACTTCTCTCCTCCCCGTGGGCAGAGCTGTAACACTTTTCCTTCTGCAGGCACTCCTGAGCTGCCCTCGGAAAGAGGGAACCAAAAGAGATGTAACACTTGCCCGCATTTGGAGGCTGGGACAGAGGCAGACCCTCCAGTCTGCCGCACCACTCCCCCCTCCTCTCGGGCCCAGCTGTCCGAGGCTGCTGTAGCCGCGATTCGAGAGGCTGAAAAGCGAGCTGTGCTCCGTGCCCTGCCTGCTCTCACTGAGCCGCAGTGTCCAGGATGCCTGCCGCCCACGCCACCGCCCACGCCCTACAAAACCGCCCCGACCCTGGATGACAAGTTTCTTTTTCTCTCCTAAGAACAACCAACTTTTTAAAACTTTGAAACACTATTTCACTTGTAGTTCGACCTGGCCTTGAACTCATGATCCCCTTGCTTCAGTCTCCGAAGTATTACAATTACAAGTGTATGTCGTCTTACAATAATCAAGTTTAATAAGTGTTTGTTCATAGATTCATAAGATTATCTCTTTGACTCTGACAGCCTTGCACCTAAGCATTATTCTCCTGGACTCATTAGGTGATATTTCTGGAGGTGGACCTAAATGATACTAAGTTTTGTTTATCTTTCCACTAAATTTATTGTCTCCCAGACTCCATACCTAATCTGAGCTCCCTGCCTAACTATGATATGAAAGAACTGCACTTTCTGACCTTTGAGGGCCCTCCTGGCACTCATTGTCCATGGTCCTATAGCAGCTGTTAGCAACCACAGTTTCTAAGAAAACATGCCCCACTCAAAGTCCCATGGGTCCCTGCTCTCTCCTCCTAGGCACAGCTGTTTACACCATGGGTGAACACTTTGATGTAAACAAATCTAATTCCTTCTCCATGAAAATCAAGTAAGACATAAGGCACTAGCCAGCTAGCTTTGGGGCTGAGGTTTGAACAGTCACATGTGATCTGGATGTTGTGATGCTAAGCCTGTAATCCCAGCACTTGGTGGGTGAAGGCAGGAGGATCAAGAGCACAAAGCCATCGCCGGCTACATAACAACTCAGATCAGCTGGAGCTACTATAGAATATCCTGTCTTAATAAACAAAACCTGAAACTAACAAAAAGCAGCATGTGATGCAAAGCTATGAAGAAGCAGAAGCCAAGGGCAGTCTGAAGAAGCCAGCATACTGTTCCTCTACTGAGAATGTCATAACAAAGTGTCCTAAACCGGGTACGTTACTGTAAACAAGCATTTCTTGTGGTTCTGCAGACTGGGAAGGTCCAGATCAAAGCTCATTCAGTGGCTGGTGAGGGCTGCCTTCCTGTATCACAGACCGCCATCCTCTTGATTGGTCCTCATGACAGAACTCTCTGGCACACAGTGCACATTTTTAATCCCAGCACTAGGGAGGCAGAAGCAGGCCAGTGAGTTCCAGGCCAGCCAGGGATACACAGTGAGACCCCGTCTCAAAATAATAACAATTTCAGGCTTGAGAGCTCCTCCTTTGTGACCCATCGCCTCCCAGAAGGCCCTGGCTCACTCCTCATTCTAGCCCACTGGGAATTTGGTTTCAGTTGTGATATAGGAATGCAACTCAGACATTCAGTCCATTCTTGTGCAGAGAGAGCAATAGATCTGCATTCCCCCAAGGTCCCGTTAAAACTTCCTATGGTACTTCCCTGTTCCCATTCCAGAAATCCACTCAGATCATCCGCATGAATAAGTGGATTTCTGTTCTGTACGAAACAGTCTGTGACTGTAGTAAACATTTGACAGCAGAGACGACGCCTTTAAATTACTCATTCTCCATTTACCTAGAAGCCAGAACTCTCCTTCCTGCAGTTCAAACCCAAAGTAAATGACCAAGATTTGTCGGGCCGACAGCCCACAAGACTCGGAAACAGAAGGAGGCTTTAGGCAGAAACCATTTTCTGGACAGAGTGGCAGGACATTTGACTTTCAGATTTACACAGTGGTGAGAGAAAAAAATCTGCATGATGGAATTGCTGACACCCAGCACCTGACGTGTCTCCTGTGTGCAGATGGATGCACTAAACTGGCTGAAGTGACCCACCTCCTGATATAGGCGTTTTGCCTGTCAGTGAAGCTTCCAATCAAGAATGCTTAGGAACACGTAATAAAGTTCGGATTTGCTTCTGCGGCCTAGAATAGGTCCTGTAGTTAGCAGTCATTTCTCCCCCACCCGCTCTGTGTGTGTGTGTGTGTGTGTGTGTGTGTGTGTGTGTGTGTGTGTGTGTATTGCCACAGTATGCATATGGAGGTCAGAGGACAACTTGTGGGAGTACCATGTGTATTCTAAGGATTGAGCTCACATGATCAGGCTTGGAGGCCAACAACTTTACCCACTGAACCATGTGGCCAGTTCTGGTAAGAATCTTAAGCAGCAGCCTAACATAGATGTTATAGTTTGGCTTTGAAATGTCTTTCCAAAGGCCCATGTGCTAAAGCTTGGTTCAGAACCTCTGGAATTATTAGGAAGAGGAACCTTTAAGAAATAGAGCTTACTTGCAGGGCAGTGGTGGCACACGCCTTTAATCCCAGCACTTGGGAGGCAGAGGCAGGTGGATTTCTGAGTTCGAGGCCAGCCTGGTCTACAGAGTGAGTTCCAGGACAGCCAGGACTACACAGAGAAACCCTGTCTCGAAAAAAAAACAAAAAAACAAAAAACAAAAAAGAAAAAAAAAAAAGAAAAGAAATAGAGCTTACTGAAGTAGGCCTTTGGAGGGAGGGATGTCCTTGAAGGGACTATTGGTATCCCAGGCCCAGCCTTTCTCTCCCCTTGATTATCAAATGTCATAAAGTTGAGCGGTCGGTCTTCTGCCTCCACCACCCACCATGATACACTGTGCTGTTTTGAGCCTAAAGCAACAGAGCCAAGAAAGCATGGATGGGAACCTGTGAAACAATGAGTCTAAATAATCCTTTCCTCCTTCTAACCTGTCTACTTTGGATCTTCGGTCCAGAAATGGAAAGCTAACACAACCAGCCCCCTTCATTTTTGTAGTACAGACCCCCTCCTTGTGACCCCTCCTCTTTCCCCTGAAGAAACTGTAAACACTTCACCTTGCCCAGGAAAATGACCTGAATTCAGAACCAAAAGGAAACTCTTGACAGAAAATCTCTAAGAGTGAATTGGGAAGTCCAGATGGTTCTGACTTTTCTGTGGCCACATGGAGGGTGGACTCTCTCAGAATCGGCAGTGGTGACTTCAACAACAAATCTTGGCTGGCCTGAGCTAAGTTCCATGGGGGAAGCCTTGGCCAGAAGAGCCTATTTGCCCAATTAAAATCAAGATTACAGTTTGTGAGAATAGAGAGTCAATTCATCTGTCAGTTGCTTAGCAATATCTCTTCACAGGGCAGTATTTTGTATCCATCTGGAAGTCAGGGAAGGGTTTCGTGCTTCCGCCTTCAGTCTAAGGAATAGGGAGGAGAAAACAAGAAATGCTCAAGAAAGGCCTGGCGTATTCAGAGGTGAGCCTTTCCAAAACATTCCATGGTCAAATCCTCTCCCTAAGGACATGCCCTTCTGTCCCATTTCTCTCAGTCCCACAGACCCTTCCCAGGCTTATCCCCAACTTCTCATTCTGCTCCCTTCTTTCTTTTCTCTTTTTTTTACATTTTTATTTATTCTTCTCTCATACAATAATCCTAACTGTAGCTTCTGCTCCTTCCACTCCTCCCAGTCCCCTCTTTTCCCTTTCCCATCTCTCCCCCAGAAAATGGCAGGCCCTCCCAGAGACATCAACTGAACAGGGCATAGCAAGACACAATAAGACTAGGCACAAACCCTTAGATCAAGGCTGAGTGAAGCAACCCCATAGGAGGAAAAGGGTCCCAAGCACATGCAAAAGAGTCAGAGACAGCCCCATTCCCACAGTTAGGAGTCCAACAAAACCCCAAGCCAAACAAGCACAGCATGTTTGCAGAGGGCCTACTACAGATCCATGCAGGCTCTGCGATCACCACTTCCGTCTCCCGGAGCCCTCATGCTGCTTTCTTTTTAAGCCTCAGACAGACTATCCCTATCACTCAGTTCCCCCCCCCCCCCCCCCCCGCCTGGGTTGTGTGGGAGGCTGTGAGGAACAGGTGTACTGTACTGCTTGGGACAGCTGTGAAAGCACTAGGCCAAGCCAGAAGTGGACTCCAAGAGCCACTTGTCACAGGATTAAAGCTCATCAAGGGACAAATCCCTCAAAGCCAAGTCCCAGAAAAGGAAGCAAAACACCAGGTGCTCTGTTTAGATTAAATATCCCCTAAAACCTCATGTGCTGAAGGCTTGGTCCCCTGCCTGTGGCACTATTGGGAAGTGATGGAACCTTTCAGAAACAGGACCTAGTGAAAGGCAGGCAGTCCAGGCCTGTGCCATTGTGAAGGGATGCTAGGTCTTTAGCACACTCACACACATCGCCTCCTGGGTGCTCTGAAGTAAGGAGCTTTACACTGTTTTCCTCACCATGGTATTCTGCCTCACCTCATGCCCCAGAACAAGACAGCCGGCTCATCACAGGCTGAAACCTGAAGGCATGAGACAAATAGTCTCCTCCTTAGCAAGTTATTTAGCTTAGATAGTTCTGCCACAGCAATGGAAAGCTGATTGATACATCAGGTATCGGAATGTTGAAGCTATGACTATGGAGAGTATTCCTATGGAGTACTATGCAAAGGATCCAGGATGGTCCAACCAAGGCTGCACAGTAGAGTCCCATGGAGTTTCTTAAACTAACAGTGCCCCAGGCAGTTGTAACATAGATGGGCTCCAGTATCCGTGTGCCTTTCTATTGCTTATTTGTCTGCTTAGTTGTCTATGCTGGGCATGGAACCCAAGGCCTTGTACATACCAAAAAAACACTCTGCCTCTTAGATGCTCCATCCAACAGCCCTTGCTTTGTTGGTTTTTTGTTTTGTTGTTGTTGTTGTTTTGTTTTTCGAGACAGGGTTTCTCTGTATAGCCCTGGCTGTCCTTGAACTCACTCTGTAGACCAGGCTGGCCTCGAACTCAGAAATCCGCCTGCCTCTGCCTCCCAAGTGCTGGGATTAAAGGCATGCACCACCATTGCCCGGCCTCCTTGCTTTGTTGTTGTTTGTTTGCTTTTTGTGTGTTTACGTGGGGTTTGGTTTCTTGTTTTGTTCTGTTTTGTTTTTCAGACAAGGTCTTGTTATGTAGTTCAGATGGACCTGGAACTCAGTGTAACCCACACTAGCCTTAACTTTGTGACCCTGCAGTCTCCACGTGCCAAGTACTGGGATTAAGGCACGTACAATTATACCTTGCCAGAACCTTAATATTTTTAAGGTTCCACAGGTGGAGCTGGGGTGACAATTTAGTCTATAAAGTGCTGTAAAGGACTTGAGTCCCACCCCCAGAACCCACGTAAAGAAGAGCAGAGTGGTACGCAGCTGTTATTGCAGAACTAGGAAGGTTGACCCCTGGGGCAAATGGCAGGTGGGTGAAAGACCCTGTCTCAAAAAGCAAGGCTCCAGAGAATGACACCCAAGATGGAGGTTGTCCTCTGGCCTACACACACACACACACACACCAAATACAGCTCCACAGGTGATTCAATTGTGAAGCTTAAAACAAGAATGTTTGTGGACCAAGTTTGTCAAAATGGGATCCATCTTTGTTGTGCAAAATGTAGTAAGCTAAGTGTTGGGATGCATAGCTGTAATCCTAGCTCTCAAGAGGGTGAAGCACAATTTTAAGGCCAGCCCGACCTCCATAGTAAGATCTTATCTCTAAAGAGGTAGACAATGGTAAGGAATAGCTGAGTGGCCTAGCAATGTCTCTCTTAGGTAACCAAAGAAACGAGGCACACGCCTTTAATCCCAGCATTTAGGAGGCAGAGGCAAGTGAGTACCAGGACAGCCAGGGCTGTTACACAGAGAAACCCTGTCTCAAAAAAATCGAGAGACAGGGGTGGGGTGGGGTGGAGAGGGAGGGAGGGAAGGAGGGAGGGAGGGAGGGAGGAAAGAAAAAGGAAGAAAGCCGGTATGCACAAACATTTATGGGAGCACCATGAGCAATAGCCAAAATGTGAAAACAACTAATGGCTATGAACTAACAGATGGATAAGCAAATGTGGTACCCTGAACACCCAAATATCCCACCTTAAAAAGAACAGTTATGGGCACATGCCAAAATGTAGACAAAGGGGGGATTTCTAAAACATGCAAAGCTGGGGTTCATAACACAGGTCAGTAATCTCAGATACTCAGGAAGAAGAATCACAAGTACAAGGCCAGCCTGTACATGATAGTGACGCCCTGTTTCAAAAAAGCAGGGTGGGTTTCCTAGCATGGTGGCTCACATCTTTAATCTCAGTACTCAGGAGGCAGAGGCAAGCAAATCCCTGTGAGTTCTAGTCCAACCTGCTAGTCTATATAGTGAGCTCTAGGATAACCAGGGCTATGTAGAGAGACCCTGTCTCAAAAAGCCATAAACAGAGGTCTGGAATATGGCTTAGTGATCGAGGATTTACAAAGCATGTGTGAGGCCCTAGCTTCAATCCCCAAAACTGCAAAACAAATTATGCTCAGGGAAATGAGTTAGTCACAAGGCCACATATCATATTACTTCCATTTACAGGAAATGTCTGCAACAGGAAAACCCATAAAGACAACAGATTACAGGTTGCCAGGGGCTGAGACAAGGGGCAAGCTTCAACTAGCTGCATAATAATAGCACATCTCCAAAGTTCTGGGACAGTACAAAGCTTGTGGGGACTAGATAAAAGTGACAATTGCACAACATTGTTAATTGTCCTTAAACGTCACGTGTGAAAGGGGAGTACATTTTATGTGAATTTTCCATCAATTTTTTTTTTTTTAAAAAAAGTTACAAAGTGTCCCTAAATCTGGCAAACACCAGAAACAAACTGTCGGTCTGCGGCCTGCTGAGATGGATAGGCCAGCTCCAAGCTGCAGGGAGGTATTGCTGACCAGGCTCAGGCGCCCACAGAATGGCATCTTAATATGGACCAGCTGGGGAGCTTCTCTCTGGAGGCACTAGGCTCTGTAAACATGTGCCCCACCCCCCCAGGTTTGTTAGGGGAATGGTTACTCATGGAGTTTCCAACCACAGGCTGAGCTTGGAATATTTTTGTATTCTCATTGTTTGAAAAAGACTTGCGCCTCACAAAACTAAAATAGCATGGGAAAATGTGCTCTGCTTTCTGGTTTCAGCAGAATCTAGTTAGCCACTTTGGCTCTAGAAATCATTCTCTTTCCACTCCTGGCAAATACTCCCCCAGTTGCTCCTCTGGCCAAGCCCAGTGCTAGGTTTTCAAAACAGAATTAATGGGGAGACAGAAGTGTAAGAGGGAGTGCCATGCCATGGCCTATGGCCTCAGGTGACCCCAGAACATGCTTCTTACTCCATGCAGGTACCTATTATGACAAGAAGGAAAAGCAGGAGCCAAAGAGATGGCTCAGCAGTTAAAATAAATAAACAAATACATAAATCTTAAAAAAAAAAAAAAAACCACGTTGGAGAACCAGCCAATACACTCAAAGCATATGAAGCTGACGTGGTACCAAAAGACTTGTAAGACTAGAAATGTGTTGTGGGAGATATTTAAATCTCCATCCTAAATAGCAGCCCTTCACAGGAAAGGGGAATTAGTATCAAACTACAAGGCCGGGGCTAGCCACAACAGAAATGGGAAAGAAAGATTGGTGTGGTGATGATGGGTGCTGGACTTTTTCTCTTTCATTATTTTTCTTTTGTGCGTATGGATGTTTTGCCTGCATGTCTGAGCACCACGTTTGTGTGGTGCCTGTGTAGGCCAGAAGAGAGTGTCAGATCTCCTGGGACTGGAATTATAGTTGTAAGCCTACACGTGGGTGCTGGGAATCAAACCCCTGTTCTCTGCTAGCGAAGCAGGTACTCTTAACCACTGAGCCATCGCACCAGTCTCTTCCAAACCCACTTGTTTTCCTTTTCTGTTATTTTTGAGACAAAGTTTCATGTAGCCCAGGCTGACTTTGACTTCTTTATTGTAGCCAAGGATAGCCTTAAACTCTTGGTCCTCATTCTCCTATCTCTACCTCCTGAGTACTGGGTTTGTAGGCATGTGCCAGTATGCCCAGCTCAAGTGGTAAGCCCTTCAAGAACTGGAGCTTAGTGTAAGTAATTTGGTCATTGAGAACACTGCACTTAGAAGAGATTAATGTATTTCTTCTTCTCTTAGGAAGTCCCACAAGAGTAGATTGTTACTGGCAAAGCTGGCACCTCCCCAGAACTCCCAGAATATTTCTTGCTTCCTGTCTCACCATATAGTTTTTTCCTATTGCATATTCATCTACTGTGAGACCCTCACCAAGGCTGAGTACATCCTGGTGTCATGTTCTTTGACCTCCAAAGCCATAACCTGAATTTACCTCTTTTCTTTATCTAGTATCTAGCCTTGGACATTTTGGTATAGCAACCAAAAACATGCCCTTAACAGGAATCAACTTAAATTCCTAACAATAAGGAAATACATAAACAAACAGTGTATCCACACAAAGAAGTTATTGCTTGCCACTCAAAATCAAGAACCACTGGCCCATACAATAGCATCAGTGAATCACTTACATGTGTTGTTTATTATGCCACAACATCTGCCTCTACTGTGAGAGAATTCCCCCTGGGGTCTAGTTCTCTCCTTACAGTCCTGCTTTCTTCTTTTAAGCTTAGTTACTTGAGGTACAATTAAGATTGCCTTCAATAAAATGGCTCAGTTGGTGGAGTGTCTAGCAAGTATAAAGTCTTGGCTTCATGTAAAAGCAGGTACAGGGGTACACAAAAAGTGCCCATTTTAAAGTGCAGTTCAGTAAGTAGAACAAATATTTATACCTACCATATCAATCAAGACAGAGCATTTCTCATCAAATCTCCAGAAAGTTCTTTCTTGTCCCCTTGACACATGTCCTCTCTGTATACTACAACACTGCTTTCTGAACTGAGGTTTGTCTTTGTAGGATTTTATAGAAATGGTAGTGAATGGTTCTTTCACTCACTCATATGCATATGGGGTTCTTTCATGTGAGACATGTCCACTAGCTTGCGATAGACAACAGTGGTACCTTGACGAACGGATTCCCTTACCTGTGCTAGGGTCTGAATATGAGATGGCATGGTAGATACAGGTATTAAGTGCTTGGTCCAAGCTGCTAGAGTTATTTTAAGTGTAAGTCGAGGAAGTAATGCCTAGCTGGAGGATCTAGGCCTGATGAACGAGTCCTTGGGGGTGGGAGTGGGTTATCATGCCCTATTCGTTCCTGTTTTCCCTTTTTCCTGTTTCCTGGCTGCCATGATCTTAACTGCTCTATCCCACCATACCCTCCCTGCCATGATGGACAGTGGAAACTAACTCATTCTCTCCGTCTCTCTGTCTCGCTCCCTCTCCCCCCACCATGTGTGTGTGTGTGTGTGTGTGTGTGTGTGTGTGTGTGTGTATGTGTGTGTGTGTACATGCATCTCTCACTTATCTAGCTAGGAGTAGAGCTGCTTGGGCCATATAAATATGTTTGCCTTTCCACAAAACTATTCTCCAAAATGGGTGCACCATTTTATACTCCTGCCAAAGATTCATGACCATTTCAGTTGTTTTACAGTCTCATCGAAGCTTGATGGTTGTCATTCATTCGCATTTCGGCTCTTGTTTGTGGGTCTGAGAATAGCACCTTGTGATTTTACTTTCATATAGACTTTCCTTATCCTTCTAGACAAAGGCCTAATAACTAGTATGAATGAGGGCATCCAACAGAGGGAAGGAGTCAGTCTATTTACTCTGGGCTGCTTCCTGCTTTCAATCAGCAAGCCATTATTAGGTACCTAACACCTCTTAGATTCCAACAGAGACGTGATCAAGGTGGAAAACCTGATCACTCTAATGATTCGGTGTGGAGAGAGCAGGGTATAGAAGACTCTAGAAAGTCAGTTCTGGAATTTAAATATGATCCTTCGAACAACAGGGAGCTAGGAGATTGGTACAGGGAAGGGGGGGGGTAGGGGGCGGGGTTGTGCTTATCCAGCATGTCCCCAGGAAAACTGTTTCTGCTTTGTTCAGTCTTGCGTCACATTTCCCCTGCTCCGAGCCACTTCTCCTTCTCTCGGTCTTTTTGTTCCCCCTAGCCAAGGAGACAGATCGCTATCCCTGCCTGCTTCTTGGGAACATGCTGTTCTCATTGCTTGAAACTTATCATCAGAGAAATAGTCCCTGTGCTGCTGGCGTGTGTTTGAAATGAAAGCACTAGGGGATGTGTGTCTATTGTTAGTAAATGATGTCACCACTGAGCTTGCCAAACTGTCACAAGCAGTCTGGATATCTTTCAGGGTTCTGTAGCAGAGACAGCTCCGTTCTGCAGCACGCAGGCTCTGAATAAGGTCTGGACTTTATGAGTGGCAGCGGAGCTTTGGGTTTGCATTGAAAATAATATTGGCTCTTGGAAGCAAACATTCTGTCCCCATGACTCAGTCAATCTTCTCCTTTCTTTCTTTCTTTTTTTTTGGGGGGGGGGTTCGAGACAGGGTTTCTCTGTGCAGCCCTGGCTGTCCTGGAACTCACTCTGTAGACCAGGCTGGCCTCAAACTCAGAAGTCTGCCTGCCTCTGCCTCCCAAGTGCTGGGATTAAAGGCGTGCGCCACCACCGCCCGGCCAGTCTTCTCTTTTCCAATAGTGCTGGCTGCTAGTCATTGTGTAAATGTCAACCTCTGTCCTTTGGAGGCCCCTTGAGTAGGAAGTCATATCCTATTTATCATGATGTGCCGTATGCCCCCTTGATGCTATTTGGTTTTAGTTTTGCTTTCTTATTTATTTATTTGCTCTCCATTAAGGCATGTAGGTTTCTCACAGACAAAAGGCAGGTGGTTACTCTAGCTCTGTAGCATCCTTCATGTGCCCTGAACGCGCACTATTGCTTGTTTGATGGAACAGAGTATGTCCCACTGTTTTAAAAAGATGGAAGATAGAACGTTCTAGTTAGCTTTCACTGTCAACTTGACACAACCTAGAGTCATCTTGGAAGGGAGCCTCAATTGAAGAAATCCCTAGAATGGATTAGCCCGTGAACATATCTGTAAGGGTTTGTCTTGGTTGTTAATTGATTGTAGGCATGCACACTATAGGAAGCACCATCCCTAGGCAGGTGGTTCCGGGCTGGATAAGAAATCTAGCTAAACATAAGCCAGCCAACAAGCCAGCAAGCAGCATCCTTCCACAGTTCCTGCCGTACTTTTTTGGCTATGAGTCCCTAGGTGAAAGGTAACCCTGTATGAATTAGCAAGCAGCCTCCCTTCAAGTTCCTGCCTTGAACTTGCCTTGACTTCTCCAAATGTATACCGTGACCCAGAACTTCGAATTGAATAAATCCCTTCTTCCCCTTTGTTGTTTTTGGTTCGAGTATTTTTTATCACAATGACATCAGGAAAACAAGAACACAAAACATTATTGTTAGTATTTGAGAATCATCTGGTAAAAGATTCTGTAACGTGTACCACATATAAAGATCATTACATACATCACCATAACTTCAAGCAGTTAATTCCCGAAAGGGACAGAAAAACAGTTGTTTGTGTAGAATCATTTACTGAAGAACTGAAAAGGAGATTCTCCCCACCCCCACCCCCTTGGGGCTAGCTGAGATTTTAGCCACTGGAGAAAGTATTTTGTGACAAGCTTTGGGGACAGATGCATTCATTTTCTACAGGGCTTGGGATGGTTCCCTACTCATGCTAAGCAGGCATCCCACCATGTAGCCACAGGCAGGCACAACCCCTGCTTTGGTGGCAGTAGCGGAGAGGACGGTGACACATACTTGTAACGCCAGCACTGGGGAAGCTAAGGGAAGAGAAATGCGGCAAATTCAAGGTGAGCCTTGGACACATAATAAGTTTGAGGCTAGCCTGCACTATATGAGACACTGGTTCAACACACACACACACATGCACGCACACACATACAAAGTTTGAAAAAATAAAAACATTTAAACATCTATAATGTCACAGTCCCATTGTCTCCAACCCCCTTTTTAGGAAAAAGGCTTTTTCAGGGGATTTTTTGGTTTTTTTTTTTTTTTTTTTACTAAATCAGTTTAAAATATAAAACTCTTTTTCAAGACTTAGACTCACTGTGTAGCCCTGGAACGTGATAGGTGGATCAGGTTGGCCTCGAACTCACTGAGCTCCACCTGCTTTTGTCTCCTAAGTTCTGAGACTAAAGGCATAAGCCACAATGCCCACCTTGAGTTTAAAACAGTATGCCTAGAAAATCACTAATAAATTCATAACCAAAACATAAGAATATATGGGTATTACTTTTTTAAAAAAATATTTCATATTCGGTTCAGGAGTTTTGTTTATGAGCACATTAAGGGGGAAAGAACAACCTACCATTTACTTCTTTCTCATTTTCTAGCCTCTCCCCACAGTCACACAGCAGGGAAATCTGATCAGAAAGAGTATCCGGATGGAGCTCATACTCTTTAGGCAGGAGCCCTGTGACACCTGCATACCTTCCCATCCCAGTGCCACTGGCCCAGGACTCACCATGAAGAAGCAGGATCAGTAGCATCCCTTGGCCTTCCTTGTACCTGGTGGCTTAGAGCCACTCAGCTGTAGGATCCCTACCTGAGGGGAGAAAGGGCAGGTCAGCAGGTCGTAGGCCACCCAAGAGGGGTCCCTTGGGAACTCTGCCCGCACCTCCACTCTTCCTTGGCTATACCCAGCCATTTCCCCTCCATGGCATTCATTCCTCCCCCAAGGATCCTAGTGTTGGGCTCACTCCAGTTTCACCACATCCATCCATTTGGAAATCCTTCATCAGACTAAGGCCCATCAACAACCCAAGTATCACTCAGAACCCAGCAAGAGAAATAAGTGGTGGAAAGCCTCTGCAGAAAAGCCTGTAATGGCCCATCTCCAAGTATTGCTTACCATCCTGGGGATCTGCCCACAGTGCCCCCAGCCCCTCCATCTCCCAAGAAATGGTACAAAAAGAAATAAAGGCTGGAGCAGGGAGCACACAGGGACGAAGAGCAAGGACTGTGCATGCAGGTTTGACTGCTTAGTTTTCTTTCTCAAATGATAGTAGCTGGAAAAGCCTCAGTCAGTATCAGATGAGGATTAGCAGAGACGAGTGAATGTGTCTGCCTTTTGAATCGCCAAAGCCAATGACAGATTTTGCTGACACACCAATCAGTTTTATCCTCAAGCCTTAGCCACCGGAGCCTTCCTGCCCTCTCCATCTGCCAGGCCTCTTTTTTCTTTAAACCCTTCCCACATTCTGCCCAGTTCCCTGACCCCACCCATCAGCAATAAACAGTCCAAAATCGGCTTCCTGCTACCAAATGGTATTATAGGTCTTTGCAACAAGGACATATTATGTAATGTTAGAGGGCTCAAGCGGGGACCAGGCAGTTTAACATAACCGTGTTTTGCCCACATTGCAGACTGCTGATTTCATCTCTTTGGTAAGGCGGATGATCCCAAAACAGAAGATGGCAGAGGCCCTTCCCAGCAGGCAAGAGGCTTTGGTGTTGAGACTTGCAGCCATGCTTGGCCTAAAGCCATTAAGTCCCATGTCATGTTCAGAATCTGAGGTTTTACAATCCCATCAGGCGAGGATGTAAGCTCTTGCTGCTCTGTGTGGTTTGTGGATGCAGCAGAGGCAATAGCTGCAGTAGTGCCTGGGAGCTGGTTAGGAATGTAGAAACTCTGGCACCCCGCCCCCAACCCAGACTCATTGCATTTTAACAAGTGAGTTAAGGGAGATTCCTCTGCCTGGGAGGTTGCAGAAACTGATTTCCTGAACCGGCAACATGGGCATGTTTCTCTGGCCCCTCAGCCACAGTTCAGCTGTCCTACATGCTCCTGGTCCCAGCGGCTCCTTCGGGCCTGAATGGGGGCAGAGGTTGGCTGCTGCTCCCTTGTGAGACATCCATCAGTCCAGGTATCCATGGAAACATGCCAAATTCTGGCTCTGCTGAGAGTAATCTTGACATTCCTTTCCCATAATAAAGGCTCTGTTTGTAAATTCAGCCATCGAGACCACAGTGCCCTGGGGAATTGCCGTTTTCTTACATTTGGACCTCGAAAGTCAAAATATGACTGAACTGGTCCAACCTCTGATATGAAGTGTCTTAGTTTGGGTTTCAGTGCTGTGAAGAGACACCATGACCAAGGCAACTCTTATAAAGGCAAAGATTTAATGGGGCTGGCTTACAGTGTCAGAGGTTCTGTCCACTATCATCATGGCAGGAGCATGGCAGCATCCAGACATATATGGAGCTGGAGGAGCCGAGAGTTCTACATCTTGATCTGAAAGCAGCAAGGAAAGATTGTGTGCCACACTGGGAATAGCTTGAGCATAGTAGACTTCAAAGCCCACTCCCAGAGAGAAACTTCCTTCAACAAACCACACCTACTCCAACAAGGCCACACCTCCTATAGTGCTACTTCCTATGGGCTCAGCATTCAAACACATGAGTCTATGAGGGCCCCTATTCCTAATCAAACCACCACAGGAAGGAATTAATAACATAGGTGAAGGAAGCATCCCCCCCACCCACATGAAGTCCTTATCCCTAGGTTAAGTGGTAGTGGTAGACACGGTCTATAACCATCAGTGTTGCAAAGGTCCTTGTGGAGCAGGAAGGTAGAGCTGCCAGTGGGGTCTGAAGGCCTAACAGAAACCATGCAAGATTAGCATTAGAGAAAGACCTGCTGGTAAACAAACTCTCCAACCCTGGAACCACCCTGCCCCTCCCCCACCCCACACACAGACCCACTCATAGCCAAGAGGCCTGCTAGAACTGCCTGGAGCCATGGGAACAGGAGGTACAGAGTGTCTGAAGTTGATAGAGACAGGTGATCCATTAGGTTGTTCGTGGAATCACACATAAAGGTGTATGGACAAGAAAGCCCCTACTATGTAAGATAAAAGCCCCATCCTGGTACAGTGCTGGCCATTTGTGCTTCTAAACTTTCTCCTGCTCTTGCTTCTCCCCTCGAAAGTGTCTTTTTTTCAATTTATATTTTCATCATTTTTAGTATGTGTAGGGTGGATGTGTCCACATATGGGTATGTGTGTATGACTGCAGATGCCTGAAGAGGCCAGAGGCATCTGATCCCTGGAGCTGGGGTTACAGATGGTTGTGAGATGCCTGGCATGGGTGCCCAGAACCCAACTCCCAGTCCTCTGGAAAAGCAGCAAGTACTCATAATCTTAACTGTTGAGTCGAATAAACCATCCCTGCTTCTGCTACTATGTCTCTTATTAGTTTTCTTATCCTCAACACAGAGCCTAGAATACCTCAAAGGAATCAACCAAACCCTAACCCCCACTGAGTGCACTTGTACCTTCTCTTCAGACATTCCAGTGACATCTTTGTGCCCTTTGCCTCCCCTCTTCAGCAAAGCAGAGGCTGAAATATGGCTATAAACGTGGGTTTGGTTACACCCACAGTCTTCGTTCCCAGCTAATCAAGTCCCCCCCACCTTCCAGCTTCATCAAGCCCCTGGATCAACAGCTCTGGCATGAGAGGCTCACTGACGAAGGCCGCCTGTGGAACTGCTTGTCCCCAGGAGAAAGGAAAGGGGACATCAAGGAACAAGTAACCCTTGTCTGTTACCTGTGCCCTGTTGATGGACCAGCCTGACTCCATCTTAAGATTAGAAGCTATCTTCTTACAAGGTCAAAATAAATTAATTCCTGTTTTCTGTAAAGCTTAAATTTGACAGTATCTTGATCCATTTTCTAGAATTTGACATGTTCCATACCCTATATCCTGACCTCCACTCTGATAAGATGATTTTAAAATGTTCATCCAAATTCCTACATAACCAAAACCAACCCTTGGAAACCTCCTAGTCTTGTAGTTTTCTTAAGCTATATAAACCACACTGACTCCTGTGTTCATGGCTGCTGTCTCAAACTCTGCTTTAGAGAGACAGCCCTGTCTGACAGAAAATAAAGCTTGCTTAACTCACCTAAAAGGATTTCGGTTGGTGGTCTTTTCTCTCATTCAACAGGATTAACATTATCTGTAGTGGATACACACACACACACACACACATGTGGAAGTCACACAACACAAAATTTAAAAAATGTAGAAGGGCCTTTCCGGGTTCCTTTCTGGCTTTAAGTCATGATTCATTGGGCAGCAGGATGGAAGGGAAAGAGAACGATGAGAAGTGGCTCAGTTTTCGCCCTGCAGGTTTTCTAAAGGAATTTTCCTCAGCAGAGGAGACAGTCTAAGTGTTTCTGTGTTATTTCTGCCCATTGGTTTTGAAGCAATCACAATTGAAGGGCAATATAAAACTCTCCCTTTGCAGAGATTTTTAGTGTGATGGAACCTTCCACAGCACAGTTAGGCATGCCCCATGGACCTAAGATGCCAACCACATGCAGTCATCAGAGACTGACCTGGGACAGTAGCTCAAAGTTCATTGTCACATGCCAAGGAATATTAATGACATAGACAGTGGTGAGGATCTGCAAAGCAGAGGCAGGCTTTATTCTGAATTATTATAGAAGAGTGAAAAAATGAGGAGAAAGGAAATTTTTCAAGGGAAATTGGGAGGAACTCCAGAGAATTGGGAGGGGCTTACAAGAGTGGGGAAATCTGTTCAATTCGTCTTTTCTAAAGTTTCTATAGGGCAACAGCAGAAACTGGAGAACGGCTAAGGACATCTCTCCTGAGACTGGTTAATTCTCTGGGCTCTCATGAGCTGTGCCAAGGAAGGGGCCCATGTGCTCCATGCCTGCTGCCCTGGCCCAATCAGGGAGTTGATCATATGCTGTTTCCGTACTGCCTACCTAGTGTGGATAGTTGAAGCCCCTCTCTATCCATCTCTGACTCCAGCTTTGACCTTGACTGTCTACTAGCTCTTAGTCACTTGGCCAGTGTTCTCATTTCATTCTGTTGCTGTAACAAATATCATGGCCAAAAGTAACTTAAGGGAAGAAAGAATTTTCTTGGCTTACACTTCCAAGTCACTGTTCATCATTGAGAGACGTCAAGGCAGGAACTCAAGCAGAAATTTGAAACAGAAACCATAGAAGAATACAGCTTGCTGGCATGCTCACAGGCTCATGGTTAACTGACTTTCTTATATAGCCCAGGATCCCTTGCCCAGAGAGTATTGCTGATATGGGAGAGCCTAGTCTACTATGGGCAGCACCATTCCCTGGGCAAGTGGTCTTGGTCTATATAAGAAAGTTAGCTAACTGTGAACCTGTGAGCATGATCAACTTGAAGTTTTACCATAGTAGAGCATTAATTCTATCAGTTACCAAGATATAGATGCAGTCTTTCTTAGTTGTATCATATTTAGCTCCTTGTCTAAATGTGCTCTGGGATGGTCTCCCAGATAGAAGCTTCTTATTAGGAGCCATCTTTACCAACAATTAAGGCTGTTCATTAGAAGCAAGAATATATGAAAGGACGACAGTGCCTTCTGTGTGTTACTGGTGGGCTTTGGAAGAGGTAGGGAAGCCAGAGGTCACTGTCCTTCCTCTTATTAGTCTAGCTTGGTTATCTCACAGCAAGCTATCAGCGTTCTTATTCTTCTTCCTCAGTATCTCGGACTGACATTTTAACCCTTAATCTTCTTTTTAATCCCAGCCTGTGTTCTCAATGCAACAACAGGAGCAAGTCATAGCCTCACCATGGGTCCTTTTCTCTTGCTACCTACAGAAAGGTATCCCCTTTTAAGATAGGTTAGTTTGAACCTATTAAAGAGGTTCTTGGCTTCAGATGTTCAGGGAGTCTCCTTGGATGCTTCTGGCTAGAGCTCAGATACTAAAGCTACCTTCTTTTTCTTTTACCTCAAATCTCTACTTCACAGGCATACATATGTCCAATAGAAACTAGACCATTAAGGAGGGCTAATGCATGTGTGCATGGCACATTTAGCCTGATAGCAATGAAACCAAGCAAGGTTTTGCTTGTTGAGAGGCAGTGAACTGGGAGGGCAAGAAGAAGCCTCAGCCACAGTTCATGTTTTTATTTCTGGATGCCTGATCTGTAGCATAAGATGTTCTCTGCCTCTTGTTCCCACAGAAGTAGATCCTAAGACAAGGACACAGATGGAATTATTTTGTTTGGGAGGTGATTGGCAGAAGCTCCACAGGGGACATGGTGGGGGTGGATAAAGCACAGTTATCAGGCTCCCAGGGCCGCTGCCACTTGCCCTGCCCACCACCCACCTGAGTTCTCTCGGGTGACTGCTCCCAGGGGGGATGAGGGACTATGTATTTGCCATCTTGAGCTATGTGTCAACATATTGGAGACACTCTGCTTCCTAAAAACAGCTTTTGTTGGGCAGACACTCAAAAGGCTGTAAACATTTACTGATCTGGCCTTAAACTCATCAGGTCCTACTGATGAAAGAAAAAAAGCCCACCAGGCCTTTGTTTTAGGTGGCTAGGCCTTTGTCTCAGTTCAGGAAGGTGAGAAAGAAGGCAGCCATCTTGAGAGGAGGAAGCCAGTTGAGAGGAGGAAGCCAGAAATTTGTCGTCTTATTTTCTAGTCATGGCCCTTATCCCTATCTGTCTGAGTTTCAGGGAATGTGTCTAACACACACACACACACACACACACACAGAGGCACGCACGCACACGCATGCACTCACACAGATGGAGGATAGGATGATATATTTTATTCAATGGTTTGTTAGATTTATAACTTTCAAATATTTAAAAAGTTCAAACATTTAGACACATAGTATATGACCCTCCCTGTGTACTCTAACCCCAGATCCCACAAATATCAGAGGCTGGCCTATGTTTGCTATCTAGGTGGAGGTGTCCAACTGTTTGCCTGAAGTGAAGCCTGCGTGGGAATGAGTGAAGGATCTAGAATAAAAGAACTGGGGTAAAGATTGGCCTTATCCTGCCCTTTTCTCTCATTTTCTGGTCTCAGACAGACACCCTGAGGTTCTGTGCCTCATAGTCTCTAGATTCCTCGGGTAAGGAAACTAAGGCCCAGAAAGGGCAAGAGACCTGCTGCTCAAGTGTGTGGCAAGTGTTGACACAAAGTGACACTCGGCCTTAAAGGAAGTAAGAGAATAGTGGATGCTGAGTCATATGACCTGGGAGCCTTGAGCGTCATGTTCCACAGTGGAAGAGATGACATGAACTGTGTAGTCACAGAAGAATGTAAAGCTGTAAATCAATAAACTTTCAATTACAGGGGTAGGAGCATCCTGTAGACTGCAAAGCCACAAAGCTACTCCATAGGTATGTGTGACCTCCCAGAGTTCTTTGTAGGTAGAGGGCAGGTGGAGGCCAAAGGTCTGCCAAGTTCTGTGATAAACTGGTGACAGCTTCTCTGAGCATTACAAGAACGCTGGGCCAGGGCCCTGTGAAATGGCTTAGCTATTATGGGTGCTTGCTGCCAAGCCTGATAACCTGAGTTGGATTCCCCGCAGACCCGCTTGCTGGAGGAAGAGAACGAACTCCTGTAAGCTGGTCTTTGATCTCTACTCATGTGGTGTGGCACACACAAATACACACACTTTTTTTTAAATTTGTAAACAATTTAGGTCAGGGCTGGGAAGACAGCTTAGTCAGTAAATCTGAGTTGGATCCCAGAAACCACATTTAAAAACAAAAACAACAACAACAACAACAAGGTAACAGAAACAGAAAGATCTCTGGAGCTCAGTAGCCAGCCAGCACAGCCTACTTAGCAAGCTTCAGACAAATCTCAAAATAAATCAAGTGGATGTCCTCTGAGGAAGGGTACCCAAGGTTGTCTTCTGGATTTCACACGTACCCCCCAAGCGCACTGGTGGGCATACGTGTGACATGCACACATACACATACACACACACACACACGTTAGGTCAGATATAAAAGTTAAAGTAAATGGTTATTAAGAGTTCTAAAATATGGCAATTTTGACTCCCCTCTTTTCACAAAATTCCACCACCAAGTTGTTCTAATCAGACAAAGCTTCTTCGGAAAACTTCAGTTCACAGTGCTGAAGGCGGAACAAGGACTTGGTCGCCTAGGTCATGGTTTTTTGTTTTGCTTTATTGTTGATTGTTTTTGTTTTCTCTCCTGAGACTCCAGTAAAAAGAGCCACTTTCACTGCCTATGTGAGATCAGAATGAGGCAAGCCATCCATTCTTGTTTCTGTGAGGCAGCTCTAAACTGCCTTAGCTGAAACCATTCTTCTGTTGCAAACCCTAGCTCCTTGTGAGGCTGGGCGAATCGACCTGAGTTCTGGACTGCAGGAGGGGGAGACTCCTTATTCTGCTGACTCCCAGAATGACGTCACCCCAAGGGCAAGCCCGGACAAAGTCGGGATGCAGGCTCGTACCAGCTTCCGGGCCCTGGGCACAAAGCTCGCCTTGGCGGTCGTAAAGGTGCAGCTAGCCGCGAGTCCCCAGTATGAACATTCTAGTCCCTATTCCTTCCCACCACTCTGGACTTCGAAAACTAGTTCAGCTCGCCTGCCTGGGTTAGCAACTACTCGTGACGCACCAGGGGACTTTTTCCCCCTCAAGGTCACGTCCTTGCGAAACCCGGGCAGCCTCTGCCGGTAACTGATGCTGCAGCCCCGCCCGCTCCCGAGGTCTGATGGGGAGGGGCATCGGAGCATGGGCCCCGCCCTCCCAGGCTTGCCCATTAGAGGGCGCTGAAGCTCTGGCGCTGGACCAGTGCCACCGCAGCCCGCCTTATCGCCCCCCGCCGGGAGACAGGCTCCAGCATGGCGGCGCGGGGGCGGCTGCCTAGCCCGGAAAGGCCCGGGGCGCTCCTGAGCCGGAAATCTTAGTCACGCACCTGAAGCCGCTGGAAGGCTGCCTGCCCAGGCCAAAGGCCAGCCTGGCAAAGGTCCCTCTGGAGAGGGTCCTTCAGTGACCTACTGACTGACCCTGGAGTCCGGAGGGTGGATAATAAGCCAGTTTGACACAGCACATGAAGGGTTGGCCCAGGATTCCTTCTGCCGTCTTTCTCAACAGACTCACTGCCCCACTACTCCAAAATGCACTTGCCAGGTGCTGCTTGTGAAATTGCCACTCTGTGTGGCCTCCAAAATAGAGCTATAGATCCATCTGCCTTGCCCAAGGAAAAGACCCAAAACTCCATGCAGCAAGGCGCTGCCAGGTATCAAATCACTGTGAGGCGGGAGTGGGTGGATGGGTGGGGGAGCACCCTCATAGAAGCAGGGTAAGGGGAGGATGTGATGGGGGGGGTTACAGAGGGGAAACTGAGAAAGGGGGATAACATTTGAAATGTAAATAAATAAAATATCCAATTAAAAAAAATCAATGTCTCAGTCTCAAAGAGGCCTCTGAAACAGTGGTTGACGGTGCTGACACATGCTAAGAGGTGAAAGAGGTCCTGGGACAGGATTCCTAAGCCACCAGCAGCAGCATGGCCAGACAACAGTTGAAATCAGTAGTTATGGACCTAAGGAGCCAGATGCTTTAGAATAAAATGTTGGGGGAAAGAAATGAATTGTTTACACCTATGATCAGAAGGGCTAGGATAAGAGGAATGGGACAGAGTCCCAGGAGTGGAGGGTTCATCAGTCCATAGCAGACTTGCTGCGTTTTGGCTAGTCCGTTCTGAAAGCTGAAAGTGGGATGACCTTCATGGATAGTCTTCGGCACACAGGAAAATAACGCAGTGCAGCAGTTTTGTCTTTTTCTTTGTTGATTTAGCTGGAAGCTGTCAGTTAAAATAATATCTGATCTCTTCCTCTGTTCTCTGGCCTGTAACTTAATTTAGAGCATTTCAGAATTCTCTTATCATGGGTATTCAGGGCAGGCAAAAGATCTTGGAACATTTGATTTCAGAAGACAAGCCATCAAAGATACTTGAGTCTGTGCAATGTTGAGTGGCCATGTAACTGAGCCTCTGCTGATGGCCTGTCAGAAGAACAAATGCTGGGAGAGGCTTGGGGCCCTCCCTGCTGCTCTCAGATCGTCACCTTTTGCCACTTAGAAAATTAGTGTTTGACAGACATCCAGGAGTCTAGAGATTGACACTGACTGGCAAAGAAAAGATGCAAAGGCTTCCGCTTTCCACCTGGCAAAGGAATGGATCTAGGGACAAAGAAGTCTGTCAGGCCTGAGATGGGGTGGGATCTTCCACTCCACAAAACCCCTGAGATGCTTTTCTATTTGAAAAAAAAAAATGGAAGAGCTATAAAACCTTATTTTCCTCACCCTGGACTTGAATTTAAAACTTTGTTAGGTTTGAAAGCCACTTTTCCTGTGCGCATGTAGCTCATGAAAGAAGCCTCTCCTTACAGCAAATGCAGGCTACCACAGAAAACCACAACTGGATACGATATAGAGATCAATAGATCCTGGGGAGCCCAGTCTCAGTGGATTCACCGTTATCACAACTCCTGCATCTATGGCTCAGGGACCATCAAGGAAAAGAGGACAATAAGCCGGTGATAGCCAGAATACCAGGAAGTCTGCTGTGAAACAGTCACTCCTAGAAATGACTTCGTAAACAAACCAGAACAATGGTAATATCACAGACATGTTCACAGGGAAGGGGAAAATCCACCAGGCCCCATCCCTAGGCAAAGAGCTATAAACAACTAATGACTGCGGGAATATATATATATATATATATATATATATATATATATATATATATCTCACCAATAAAAATGGGCTCAGCAGGTTGTATGCATGTGTGTGTGCATATTTCACACTCACATTCACATACATATATATGCAACAATAAATAAAAATATGCTATCTACTTGGGAGTATAAGAGGAGGGCTTCAAGGGAGGGTAGCTGGGAAGGGCCAGAGGGAGGAAAGTGCTGTGATTCTACTTCCATTATAAACATAGTTTAAAGTAAAACAGAAATCTATAACATTATAGAGAGTATATCATTGATGGTAGGACTGGCAATGCACACCTGAAAGCCTACACTCAAGAGGCTAAAGCCACCCTGGACTATATGTGCGTTCTCTCTCTCTCTCTCTCTCTCTCTCTCTCTCTCTCTCTCTCACACACACACACACACACACACACACACACTCATACATGCATGTACATTGTTATAATTATACATTATATATGAATGATTTTATGTTTCTAAAATGTGAAATGAAATACAAAGATAGATTGGGGCAAAGGAGATGGTTTGTGGGGTGAAGTAAGCAAGCATGAGGACCTGAGATCAAATCCTCAGCACCCACACTTAAAAAAAGACAGACACAGCTGCCCATGCCTGTAACCATAGCACTGAGACACAGGTGGATCCTGGGAGCTGCTCCCTCAGCCACCTGACCTGAACCAGAAAGTTTCCTGTTCAGGAAGAGATCTTTCCTGAACAAAGTAGTAAGGCTGAGAGCAATAGAGAAAAACATCAAACATCCTGCTCTGGCCGTTACTTCTGTGCACCAAACATGTACTATACACACACACACACACACAAACACACACAAAGAAAAGAAAGAAAGGAAGGAAGGAAGGAAGGAAGGAAGGAAGGAAAGAAGGAAGGAAGGAAGGAAGGAAGGAAGAAAGAAAGAAAGAAAGAAAGAAAGAAAGAAAGAAAGAAAGAAAGAAAGAAAAACTTTGTTACAGGGGACATAGGAAACCTGGGGACCCAGGTCCCCTTTTCTTAGGAAAGAACTGATTAGCATGCCTCATTTACATTTACATATGTTCTAGGCATTGTGTTATGGATTTTTATGAATTTTAAAATGGCCAAATGCTCACTGGGGAGGAATTTAGACTTCTCCATCTCTCCATTTGGCCAAACTGTAAATAAATCATCTTTTCTTTAATCCCAGCACTTGGGAGGCAGAGGCAGGCAGATTTCTGAGTTCGAGGCCAGCCTGGTCTACAGAGTGAGTTCCAGGACAGCCAGGGCTACACAGAGAAACCCTGTCTCAAAAAACCAAACCACCCCCCCAAAAAAAAATCATCTTTTCTTTACCATTGTCTGTAGCCGGGCTTTTGACCACTTTGTGGGTTTTTTTTCCTTCCACCTTTATTCCACTCTTTGAAACACTAGGTAGGAGTGAAAAAGGGATGGGGTGGGAAAGGGAGGCAACATTATCATTAGACTACTTCCTGTTTACTGGGGTCATTAAGTTCCTTGGGGGAAAGTTTGCTTGTCACCATCAGGATAGCTAATTTCTTCTCATCTCTTTGTTCATGATCACTTGACAAATCACAACCTACAGCAGTCAACAGCATCCAAGCACCAACCAGCCAGTCACACTACTGGGGCTCTAGCATTTATACATCCTCTGAGAAGTCCCCAGAATTCCAAACATCACACACTCACAGAAACTAGCCACAACTGGCAAAACCCCACCCCTGCTAGAGCACGAGGCAAATCATAATCAGCTGCTGTGACACAGCAGCCCCATGTCCCCATACCTAGAGAACATAGTTCTAGAATATTTCTGTGTTTTTTAAAGAAACCAAAATTCCCACTATGAATGTCTGGATCCTGCTTTATTTAAAATACAGGGAAACTAGCCAGTAATATGAGTTCTATCCCCTGGACCTACATGATGAAAGTAGATAACTCCTGCCGTTGTTCTCTGGCCTCCAGAGTATACCCACAAACATACATAATCCAACAGAAATGTTTAAATGTGTAAATAAAGGAAATGCAGAGAAACAAAGGCATCAGGTTCATGGGTGTGATTCCAACAGTGGCATCATCAAGAAGAGTGACTGTGCCAGGTGTGTAATGGCTCACACAAGGAATCCCAGCACTCCAGAGGTTGAGGCTGGACGATTATAAAAGCTGTGGTCTGAGATCCCGGGATGGTTGTCCTGGGACAAGGAGAAATGAAGCCTGCAGTATGAGAAAGAGGGAAAGGGGGAGGGGAGTCAGACAGATTCAATCAGTAGATAGGTTAGAAAGAAAGCCAAAGAGAAACTCCTGAGGTGAACAGGTTCCCAAAGAGGAACAAGCAGCAAGGAGCATGCTTTTAAATAGTTACAAAACAAAGAAAACATTAGTCAGGTAAGGATAAAGAGCGGCCTGTCTCCTCCAGGTACACAAGTGAAGCCATCATACTGGTTCAGAGGGGTCTATTTGCTGCCAGTCTGGATTCTCCTCTCACCCTGATATTGGAGATTTCAGGTGTGTATGAAAAGTCAGACTATCGACTGGTAAGATTGACCTGGTTTGGGAGCTAGGCTCACAAAGATGTCTCTTTGGGGTTTGGTTGAGTCCTATGATGGAAAGATCTAGCAATTGGAAAGATTAATGAGTTGGGTAAGAAGGTGTCAGTCACACTGACCAAGAGCCAATAACCACAGAAAAGGTGAAAGAGAAACCCTGTTCCTCTCATGGTTACAGGAACCAAGGGGTAAGGAAGCCACAGATTAGGGTGGCCATGGAAAGGAAGTCTCCAGTGTAGTAACCCGGCTTGAGCAAGTATTGCACCTTATCAGTTCTCCTTTGATGTCCTCTACAATGGGTGATTGATTGTCACTTGTTTGGGTTGAAATATGACAGAAAGCAGCCCGTCTGTTTCTTCACGGTATTCAATAGGGGATAATGCAACTGTATGGAAGTTTCTTCCTGAGTCAGGGCATGGGCATGCAGGACTTAAATGGCATATTTAGAATCAGTGTAAAGGGGGCCCTCTTATTTTGACATCTCTTGGCCTCTGGCTGGGAATATGAGGTCAGTTACCTGAGTACTGGTCCCTGGGGGGGGGCTTTATTTTTTAGGGTGTCATAAAGGGTTATTATACCTGACTCTGTGGATTCCATGTTCAATGATGCTGCTGCCACCCATAAAGAAGACCTAATTAGAGTTTGCAGGGGACTGTCCAAGTCCTTCCCTAACAATAGAAGTTTGTAGAATTATTTGTTCAGTTATGTTTTTGCACTGTCTTTGCTTTTGATTCCTTGAGGAGGAAGGTGGCAGAATCAAAGGTGTAGCAAGTTTTTATTTGAACAGCTGGGCCCTCCAAGAGGAACGACAGATCATGTAAGTCTGTACTCAGCTATTTTGATTCCAATTTGATTCCAATTGTCTTGTCATGTTATTGGAGATATACAGTCAAGTCATGTCCCAAGGTCAATGTATATGCCTCTGGAACAGACACAGTGACTAGCTTACAAGCTCTGAAGCATGCAAGGCAGCCTTTGGCCATGAGGTCCAGTTCTAAGCCAAGGTAGCCTAGCTGTTACTGAGTGGGCCTGCTAGACTGGGTAAGCACCCCCAAACCATTCTTCCTCATTCAGTTACCTAGAGATTGAAGTCTTTACTAGTGGAAGGACTCAAAGCTGGGGCCCTAAGGAGTGCATGCTTAAGGTCTTAGTTCCTTGGCCCCTGTTTCAGGGTTTGAATGTTCATTCCATCTGGGTCTCTTTCATTAGCTGATACAGAAGCCAGACTATTTCTTCCGTATGGTCAATCCAGAGCCTGTAGAATTCCTTAATTCCTAAAACTCCTAAAAGTGTTTAAATGGTTTTGGTAGAGGGAAGGAAGAGAAAAGTTGCACCTGGTCCTCAAGTCTCTTCTCCTTTAGGTATGCCCAGTCCTAAATACCTGACTGACAATTGGCCCCTTTCAGCTAAGACCTTCAGAGTGCTTTGTATCCTTCTTGGGGATCTTCTATCTTCAGGGACACAGGAAGTAAGTCATCCACATCTTGGCTTGAAAGCTCAAGAAGTCAAGGAAGTCCCGAAATAAAGTCTACCCAAAGAGTCGGACTTGTCTCTGTATCGCTGGGGCAGGACCATCCAGGTGAGTTGACTAACCTGAGGAGCTGAGTCTTTAAAAGCAAATATGTATTGAAAGTCTGAGTTTGTCATAGTTAGGGTTTCTATTGCTGCAATGAAACACCAGGACAAAAAATCAAGTTGATGGAGAAAAGGTGTATTTGGCTTACACTTCTACACTGTAATCCATCACTGAAGAAAGTCAGAACAGGCACTCTAACAGGGCAGGAACCTGGAGCTGATGCAGAGGCCATGGAGAGGTGCTGCTTACTGGCTTGCTCCCTGTGGCTTGCTGAGCCTGCTTTCTTATAGGACTCAGGACTACCAGCCCAGGGATGGCACCACCCACAATGAGATGGGCCCTTGCACATGAATCACTAATTAAGAAACAAAAATGCCCTACAAGCTTGCCTGCAGCCTGATCTTACAGAGGCATTTTCTCAGTTGAGGTTTCCTTCTCTCAGATGACTCTAGCTTGTGTCAAGTTGACATAAAACTATCTAGCACAGAATGTAAAGGTATACACAAAAGGAGGGCTTTCTTAAAGAAAGTCTAGGACAGTAAACCATTTGGAGTCCTCTAGGATCTAGGTCAGGAGAGTAGAATAGTCTCCACTATTAGGGTTTTGAAAACCCAGAATAGGGGTGTTACAGGGAATCATGTAACCCTACTGTTTCCAATTATATGATGCTTTGTAAGCTTTGTCATGTATCAAGTTGTAAAGGTTACTGTAGGGTATGAAAAATAAAAGGAGTCTTTGAGATGGATTTTAATAAGGAAGCTGTGATGTGGAAACTTAAGGGCTCTTGGGAAAGTCAGTTGGATGGTGTTTTGCTGGAGCAAACACATGAAGGAATGTTTCGCTGAAGCAGACACAGGAGAGAGGATGTTCCGCTAAAACAAGCATGTGAAACCACATGTGATGAAAGAGTCTTTGCTAAGGACACACATGTATTAGTCTGCCTTATGTTGTGTAGTTGAACTGTATTTATCAGGATGCCATAGAGAGAAATGCACCAAAAACGTGGTGTGCTGCAGTTTGTTGCCACTTCCAAGGACTCGGGTGATTGGATACACATGCTGAGGCAAGGCATGTGGAGGACATGTGATGTTTGGAGGGTATAAATAGGACTTAACAGACTGACAGAGAGAGAGTGCTTGGCTTGCATATAGAGCTAGCTGTACAACTCTTGTGGGTCTTGCATCTTCACTGGTCTTCACTTCCCTGAGAGAGGCACAGCTGAGAACTTCTCCTGGTGTTCCTGCTGGTCCCTCCTTCTGACTTGTGCTGAGGCTAAGGCCTGGCTATCTCTGCTAGGTCGTGTCACCGCTGTTGCTTTCCCAACTCTACTGACCTGGACTGCTGGTGTATCTATGAGGTGTTTGCAAGTGGATCGAGCTGCCACTGCTGACCTGTGAACTGAACTGCTGATTTCCAGATAACACAGATAGGAGTTGCCCCAAAGAACCATTTCTAAACAGGTCCACTTCCCCTGTATCCTTTCTTTTCCACTACCCCTGGTGGGTGGTAGATTACAAGAAAGGTTAAAGCATTTAAGAATCGTCATTAAAAATAGGATTTGAAAAAACAATAAAGTTAGAAGGCTACATCCGCTCTTTCAGTCTGCCTCCTAGATAGCTCATACATTCAAATTTATTTCATTCTCCATTACAGGGAGAATGAGGTGCTATCCTGGACCATAAATATGGTAGTTCCCAATCGGGACATGAGATCTTGTCCCAGAAGAATAAAGTGCTCCGGCACTATCAGGGGCATGTTTCAACTGGAGCAGGAGGGTGGGCAAAAGAGCAAGTGGTGAACTTTCCAGAGACTTCTGGAAAGGAGAAGGAGAGCCAGAATTAGGCTGACAAAAAAGCACTTGACTCTAATAGGCAGGTGTCTTCTCCCTCCACCATCAGGGTTACCCAGGATTCACATAGAGATATTGGATGTCACCTAGAAGTATGAGACAACCCAGGCTCCTCAGTCCAGCCCTTGTTGGACCAGGATCAGGTTGCTTTCTGTCCATCTGAGCCCTTGCCACTAGGAAAGTGGTTCATCTGCTTGCCTATGGTTTTACTGACAATTGAGACAGGTCTTGGGTGGTGATCCTTGAAATGCCCCATGCTTCCACGTTCACACCACCATCCAGTCAGAGACACTGAGTCACAGCAGCTCTTTGCTATTGGAGGCTGGCCACTAACAGGATGGTCTTTGTTCTGTCTTGTGACTCTCTTTCCCTAGTTTCCTCCTAGTCTAGACTATAGAACACCTTAGTGGCTTTCTTGAAATTGTCAGGTATTGTCAGGCCCCAGGGGATCTTTCATAATTTCTGTTTGATGTCCAGGGCCAGAGCAGACTGAGTTATGTTCACAATAGCAAATAGACAGTTAAAGTGTTCTCTCAAGATCAGGCACCCTCCATTGACTCGGGATCTCAGGTGATAACGTTTGCTGGGTGCTTTCCCAAGTCTCTCTAGGAAGGCTGTCGGATTTCCCCTGCTTCCTGAGTTACCAAACAAAGTTTAGAATCATTTGAGAGCTTGGTGCAGATTCTTCTCCAGCTTTCTAAGATACACAATAAGAAATGTTAAGGCTGGTGGTGCCACACACATTTAATTGCAGCACTTGGGAAGCAGAGGCAGGTAGATCTCTGCACTCTAGGCCAGCCTGATCTACAGAGTGAGTTCCAGGACAGCCAGGGCTATACAGAGAAACCAGAACAAAACAAAACAAAAACAAGCAAACAAAAACCCCAAACAGAAGCATGACAATGTTTTTCTGAGTGTTTGAAAACATCAAGAGCAAGTCCTTGTGGGTTGTGCAACTGTTGCTTCAGGGAAGGTTTGATGAAGCTAAAAGCCCAAACCCAAATTAAACAGACACAGCAAAACAATGCATGACTACATGAGTCATTATAAGCTGAGTATCTTCATACCCACCACGGATGTCAACAATGACTCTCAGGCCAGCAAGGTGACTCAGTGGGCATTTGTCACCAAGACCAATGACCTGGGTTCAATCCCTGCAGTCCATATGGTGGGAGGAGAGGACAGATTTCCACAGATTCTCCTCTGACTTCTGCGTGGGTCCTGTGGTACCCATTCATGCCCACAGAACAAATAAATACAACATTTGCTGAAGAAATGGCTCACCAGTTAAGGCCACTTGATTTTGCAGAGGACCCTGGTTTGGTTCCCAGCACACACATGGCTGGTCACAGTCATCTCTTAGCTCTGGTTCTGAGGGAACCCCCCCCCCAAATAAGAAAGAAAATAAACAAAGGAAAAGATCTGTTTGCATCTTCTCCACTTATTTTCCCATCAGAGTCACTCATGGGGACTGCCTTACAGCCACTTGTGACTCCAGCTCCAGGACATCCAATGCCCTCTTTTTGATCTTTATGGGAATCTGGACACATGAGGCACTCATCCACACATTCAGATAAATAGAAATAATAAAAACAAGTCTTCAAAAAGGTAAAAATGTCTGTTACCCACTAAGGAATTCCCGGGCTTGCCATCTTCATCACTGTCCTTCCTTCTCCATAAGGATTCAGGATGTCAGCTTTGACAGTATCACAAAACTGTGTCTTATCACTCAACTGCCCATCCTTCACAGTAAAGTTTAACATGCCTTTGCTTTTGGGGGAGGGAGGGGTTGAGGGACTGGAGAGATGGCTTAGTGGTTTAGAGAACTCTTTGCTCTTGTAGAGGACTCTGATTTGATTCCCAAGCATTCACATGGCTGCTCACAACCGTCTCTTAGCTCTAGTTCTGAGGAGAAATCAAATAAAAAGACAACAGAAACAAACAAAACAACCACAACAAGAAATCAAAGAAAGAAATGCTTCTGTCTGCATCTTTCCTGACTACATTCCCAATCAGAGTCAAGCATAGGGACTGCCTGCCTACTAACAAGATAACAGTCTCCTCCTAGTCCTGTCAGGGGAAATAACTCTCCATCCAATTACGTTCTCCACTTCATCCTCATAGCATTCATCCCTAGATGTTAAGATTTGGTTAAGAATTAGCATTATAGGTCTGGCCACTGCTCTGCCAGCCTCCATCATGCCCACCAAACAAGGAAAAACCCAGATAGATGCCCCCACCCCAGTTCCCCTGCCCATCCCCCGGGGTATGCCCATTTGCCCTGAGCTAGCTGCTGGCTGTCCTCAGAGCTCCAATCGTCTGGCCCTGCTTTGCTGGCCTCCATCAAGCCAGCCAAACAAGGAGCATCCAGGCCTGCTACATCAAGAACATCTAGTCCAAGGCTGCCCACCAGAGGCCTGTTGCATGGGTAGCATCCTGATTAGGGCTGCCTTCCCAATACCTGCTACACCAAGAATATCCAGGAATAACCAGATGGTTAAAGCCAGCAAAAGACACAAACAAGAGCAAGAGCAACACGGCACCTTCAGAGCAAAGCTATCCCACTACAGCAAGCCCTGGATATCCTAACGCAACTAAAGCACAGGAAAACGACCTGTAAAACAACCTTATAAAGATAATAGAATCTTTTAAAGAGGAAACTAATAAATCCCTCAGAGAAAGTCAGGAAAATACAATCAGATATGTACAGGCCTTTAAAGAGGAAACTAATAAATCCCTTAAAGATATACAGGAAAATACAATTAAACAGATGAAGGAAACGAATAAAACTGTTCAAGACCTGAAAATGGAAATAGAAGCAATAAAGAAAGCACAATTTGAGGGCATCCTGTTGATGGAAAAACTGGTATCAGTAGGAAAGGATGCACCTAGTCCTGCAGTAACTTGATGTGCCAGGGTTGGGGCAATTGCAGGGAGGCTTTCCTCAGAGCAGTAGAGGAGGAGAGAATGGAGGAGAAGATGTGGGAGAGGGACTGGGAGGAGAGGGGCAACTATTGGGATGTAAAGTGAATAAATAAATTAATTAATGAAGAAAAAAATTCACAGTGGGCTTAAAGCAGGGCTCCATGGTAAAGCCCTTGCCCAACATGTGTGAGCCTCTGAGCTGGATCTCTACCACGGTTTAAAAAAAAAAATCACAGCTCATACAAACAAAAACAATGGAATGGGAAAAGGCATCATATTGCAATAACATCATGGATTCTAATATTCCATCTAAGTATGCTCCCAAATGTCAGGACGAGAACATTCTATACCTCCTCCTTTGTGATGTGATCCAGTATAACAATAGCACAGCTCCAAGGTCTGGTGGCACAGACCTAGAATCCTAGCTACTCAGGGGGCTGATATTATAAAATAAAAGCTGAGTGGGTGAGTTTAAACTCAGCCTGACTCACTTAACCAAGACCTTGTTAAAGGTCTCAGAATCAAATCAAAAGCTAGAGTCAGAGTCTAGCATGTGCAAGACCCCAGGGGTCTAGTCCCCAACACCAAAAAAATCAAAACAAACAAACAAACAAAAAACAAACAAAAAACACAACAGAGAATGGCCAGCTCTGGTGCCCATGTTACTCACACCAAACTAAAAACAAAGCAGAAAGATCACAAAGCCAATTCAACCTCCAGATCTAACCACTGTTTAAGGAAATGTGACAGATGGAGGAAATGCATTGAAAGACACCAGACAAATGTACAGTCAGCTAAATATAGACTGGAAAGTTCTATGTGGCATATGATCCATTTTTTTCTCATCAAATTAATAGAATGGGGAGAGAGTGAAAGAAAAAGAGACTTCAAAAGAAAGAAAAGAAAGAGAGGGAGAGGGAGGGAGGGAGAAGGAGAGGGAGGGGAGAAAGAACAAAAGGACACAAGAAACATCAAGTAATGCAATTGGGGAACAATCTTTGCCTGAGACAAAATAGGCTGAGAGTCAGATAGCATTGGAGAACTGGTTTCCTGTTAAGCATGATAAAGGTCTCATGCTTCTGTTTTTAAAGTCCTTACTCACTAGGGGGAAAGACACAGAAATGTCTAGTGTGAAATGAGATTGCATTTTGGATCTGACTTCAATCAAGCTAAACAAATGGTGGGGCAGAGGAGACAAAGGGCTAGCAGAAAGCTGGTAGTTGCGGGAAGTGACAGATGAGGGCATTAGTAATTCTTCCTAATAGCTTCGAAGATACATGGTCCTTGCTCAGGCCTTTTCAGATATAGCTAATGCAAAGAGTATTTTCTGGTTTTCTCTGCATTTTCCTCCAGGCATCCTACATCTTCCTTCATCTGAAACCGGAAGTGCTCTATAAAAGGTAGGAAAGTAAGCAATCAGATCTTCCATTTTGAGCTACAACAGTGCCATACATAATCTACAATGGAAAATTGTTAGAGGAAAATAAGATTCAGAATGGCTGGGTTTTATGGCCCATTTGACTCTCTACGCTTTCCTTTCCTGACTATTTGTTTGTTTGTTTGTTTGGTTGGTTGGTTGGTTGGTTTAGGTTTTGATTTTTTTATTTGTTTGTTTTTATTTTCATTTGGGGGAGTTGTTTGAGTTTTGTTGTTGTTCGTTGGTTTTGATCCTAGTAGGAGTAACTTAAATAAGTTTTATTTTTCTTTGACATGGTCAGAATGGAAAGCCAGGCTTACTGTATGCTAGGCAGGTACACACAGAGTTACATCCCCAGGCTAGATTAATCAATAGTTTCATCTGCATCCCTAAATGTACAGGAAGAGGAGACAGGGTGGGGAGGTAGAGGGTAGAGGGGCTTGGGTGTCTCAAGTGTTAAGGCATGAGCAAATTCATATTCTTCCTAGTGGAAGGGAAAGAGGAAAGTTTCAGCCCATTGCCCGTCAGTCAGTGAGGAGGCAGCTCCAGTCAGCCAAAATCCACCAACCTAATTAAAGCCTGTGGAAGCACTTTTAAAGAAGATCCTAACATGTATGGTGCTAAAGAAGTGAAAATTGTCATTAATATATTTTAATCATCATGATAGATACCCATATAGACACACCCATCTCTTCTCCACTCAGGCAGGGTTGTACTACTGGCTAATTAACAGTGATGGTGTCATAAATGTTAATATTCTGTCTAAATTTCACCTCTTTCCAATTTTTCTTTTTAATTAAACCAGAACGTGGGAATGTTAGTATTCTGTCTAAATTCCACCTCCACAGTTACCTAGCAATAGCCAGGTATTCTCCTCCCCACAGTTACCTGGCAACAGCCGGGTAGACCTGCCCACTATAAAAGGGGCTGCCTGCCCCCTCCTCCCTCTCTTGCTCCCTTGATCCCTCACCTGCAGGTTGCCCCTCCCCCTTCCCTTCCCTCCCCCCTCTCTCCATGTGGTCATGGCTGGCCTCTACTCCTCTACCTCCCTGCTCTCTCTCTCTCCTCTCTCTCTCTCTCTCTCTCTCTCTCTCTCTCTCTCTCTCTCTCTGCCTCTCCTACCCTCCTGGCTCCCCTCCCCATGCCCTGAATAAACTCTATGCTATACCGGTGTGTGGCTGGTCCCTCAGGGGAAAGAGATGCCTTGGCATGGGCCCGCTGAGACATCTCCTTCCACCATTGGTCCCTGAAATCTTTTCAATAACCACAGGTCACTACATTCATCCTGAGAGCTGCAAAGCTTCCAAACACTAACCCCTGATTGGACTGTGAAAGCAGACTTACGAATTCTCCCTTTTATTTACCAGCTCTCTATATCTGACTTAAAAAGTATGCAGAAGAGAAAGCCATTGGTTCTTTGTCCACACTGGAAGTGAACATTGTTAGCAATCTGTTAAACTCCACCTCCAGAGTCACCTGGCAACAGCCAGGTATGCTCCGCCCCACAGTTACCTGGCAACAGGCAGGCAACCCTGCCCACTATAAAAGGGGCTGCTTGGCCCCTCCTCTCTCTCTTGCTCCTCAACCCTGAGCACCTGCAGGTTGCCCTCTCCCCTCTCCCCTTCTCTTCCCCCTCTCTCCACGTGGTCATGGCCGGCCTCTACTCCTCTCTACTTCTCTCTCTCTCTCCTCTTGCTCTCCCACTCTCTTAATAAACCTCCCCTCGTGGAACCATCTTGGCCTGCTGTGATCTGTCCCAAGCTGCGCCGTGGAAATCCTTTCAAACATCACATTAACCCTCCATTGGTAAAGCCTCATAAAAGTCCAGAAAAGTAGCAAGACTGGGATCAAAGGCCATGAGTGAAAGCATGGGGAATCAGAGGGACCACCTCTGTGAAGAGCCACCTTTTACATCTTCACCAGGAAGTGAGGCGTTACAAGCTTCCTGTCTTCTGTCACTGAACAGGGGTGACAAATCCCCAGCCATTAAATGATGGCTGTTCCATCAACCAGTTCCTTAACAACCACGATGCAATGGATTCTAATCCCCTTGTGGTGTGTACAGAATCTACAGGGATTTTCCTGGAATTGGGAGAGGGAGCTGTTATGGAGGTGTTAGAAATTAGCATGCTGACAATGGAAATGGGCCTCAGGCCCCACTACTACCCCTTTTCCCTGTGTCTGTGAGGGTCTCTCCTCCCAGGACTTTTCTCTCAGCTCAAGTAGCTGAAGCCCCAGCTTAATCTCCATATGCAAATATCCTTTCTTTTATCTGCATTTGTTTCTACGAATGGTAATACTGTAGTAAGTTAGGAAGAGACACTAAGAAGTTTACTCTCCCAAGTTCTGGCTCAAACTGTAAATAAACTCATGTATCTATATACCTTGTTTTGTTTTATGTTGTCTTTTGAAACAGAATCTCATTGTGTATCCTGACTGCCTTGGAACTCACTGTGTAGACAAGATTGGGCTAAAATTCAGAGACTCACCTGATTCTGTCTTAGCAAGAGTCGGGGCTAAAGGTATATGCCACTACGGCCAGGTAAAATTTCCAGTGTTTTTTTTTTCTTCTTTTTTTTCTGGTAGGGTGGTAGGGTGCTGTGTGTCACTTGCTCTGTAGATCAGAACTGCACTACAACCCACAAAACTCGACCTGCCCCTATCTCTGAGGTGCTGGGATGAAAAGCATGAGCCACTTTAGCTGTTTATGTAGTTTGTGTCTCTTTCTTTTGATGTGGGAAGCAGTTCTTACTTACATCCAACTATTATGGCCTGGAGTTCCAGAAACAGGATAGAGGAGAGCCTTGTGTTTCACCATTGACTTCCTGTTCTGATTTCCGGCTTGCTCAGAAATCTGCCTTCCTTGTTTCGATTCTTATTTTTTCTTGTTACAATCACCAACCCTAACATATAACAAAGCTTGTCTTTCTGAGTGTCCCCAAGCATCACTGTGAATTAGAGCTACAGATATTTGCTGTGGATTTAGAGCAGCTATAGAGCACCACCCCTACAATGGGTGTTAGTATTCTGTCTAAACTCCACCTCCACAGTTATCTGGCAACAGCCAGGCATGCTCCTCCTCACAGTTACCTGGCAATAGCCAGGTAGGCCTGCCCACTATAAAAGGGGCAGCTTGCCCCCCCTCACTCTCTTGCTCCCTTGATCCCTTGCCAGCAGGCTCTCTGCCCCCTCCCCCCTCCCCCCCCCGTCCCTAACCCCTCTCTCCACATGATCATGTCCAGCCTCCACTTCTCTCTCCTCTCTCTCTCTTCTCTCTCTGCCATTCCTCCCATTTCTCTCCCCACCCTCTGCCCTGAATAAACCCCCTCCCCTCGTGGAACCGGCTGGTCTGGTGTTGTCTGTCTAAGTTGCGTGCCAAAATCTTTCAATGGGGTCCTCAGAAATTAGAGTCCTTACAGGAAATACTATGCCAGCAATAAAAACAGTCTACCCCAAGAACCCTGCACACTCTTATGGGAGAAAGATTTTAGCCAAAACTGCAAATGAATTCATTTTTCCACTTTTATTTCAGTGGTAGTGGTATGGTATACGTGTGTGTGTGTGTGTGTGTGTGTGTGTGTGTGTGTGTGAGAGAGAGAGAGAGAGAGAGAGAGATCGCGTGCACATGCATACATGTTTACAATAACCATACATTTGCATCTGAAAGCAGAGATTTACATCATATGTCTTCCTTAATTGTCCTCCAACGAGTACATTCGTTTGGATGGGATCTCTCACTGAAACTGGAGTTCATGGATTCAGTTACATGGCCTGTTGGAAGAGCTCCAGAGATCCACCTATCTCTCCCCCATCTCAGGACTGGAAATATAATACCTTGCCTGTGCCCATGCCTGGCTTTTACATTGATGCTGGAGATCCAGACTCAGGTCTTAATGTTTGCCGAGCCCAGCATGACTCTAGTGCAGACAGAGTGACATGGTTCCTGCTCCTGGGACCAGGCCCTGGTGTGAGCCTCCTGGAGCATTGATGGCTCCTGTAGACATAAGGCTTACTTGTGTAATAATGTACATATTTTCATATCCCTCTGCTAACATTAATGACTCTGTGATAATCTGAGACAGCATGAGTCCAGGAGTCAAGGGTGTGGCTGTTAGTATTCTGTCTAAACTCCACCTCCACAGTTATCTGGCAACAGCCAGGTATGCTCCTCCCCACAGTTACCTGGCAACAGCCAGGTAGGCATGCCCACTATAAAAGGGGCTACTTGCCCCCCTCCTCTCTCTCTTATTTTCTTGCTCTCTTGCCTCTAGCTTTTCTCTGTCCCCTTGCCCTTCCCCTTTCCTTTCCCCCCTCTCTATGTGGTCATGGCCGGCCTCCACTCCTCTACTCTTCTATTCTTCTACTTCTCTAACTCTCTCTCTCTCTCTCTCTCTCTCTCTCTCTCTCTCTCTTTCTCTCTCTTCTCTCTCTCTCTACTACCCTCCTGGCTCCCCTCCCCATGCCCTGAATAAGCTCTATTCTATGCTATACTGGTGTGTGGCTGGTCCCTCAGGGGAAGGACCTGCTGGGACAGCCCCTTCCCCCATCCCTCTCCACACACCCGCAGAACATACTCTTTATCTCTTTATCTTTTTATAAACACAACAGTGGCTAATGTCTCAGTAAAATGATACACACTGGGACCTTCAGGACAGCCCTTAAGGCTGTGGGAAAGAGCTCTAAATACGTGAGTTCAATATATATATAATATCTCAACTATGCAAAATATAAGGATACAATATGAATTGTGAGGGGCTTCACGAATCTAAATGAACCAAAAGCAGCTGCATTAGTGAGCCAGCTTGTCAGAAAGATACAAAGGCAGGCAGATTCCTGAGTTCAGCAACCTAGCACACAGCAAGGTTAGGCCCAGATGTGGTACTACCGGTATTTTTAGGGCAGGGTCCCACCCAGCTGGTTTAGCATCTGTGTGTAACAGAGGCAGGAGGATGTCTGGATTCTTTTGCAATGTTAAAGGAAATCTGTGGTTGCTGTTTTCTAAGAATCAAAGGGCTGGGGTCACAGGATGCTAATTCATAGGATCATCAAAGGGGAAGCTGGAGTAAATAACTAAATTGCTATGTAAATAAAAACTAGCTTTTGGTCTACTTGAGCTGAGCTAGCAGTGATAGCAGTTCTTTAGAATTTTCTCTAGTGAGAGCTGAGCTATCTGGAAATCTCTGGAGAGCAAAACCAACTCTTCAAGAATTTTTTAACAGGATTTCTGACATGGTCAGAAGATCCAAGAAACCCCATGAGCTATCCAGATAGCTTTTAGAATTTTTACTAACAGAGAGAGCTGTCTAAACCAGAGTTTTTGGAATAGCAAGAAAAAGTTGTCTAGAGCAGAGTGTGTGTGTGTGTGTGTGTGTGTGTGTGTGTGTGTGAGAGAGAGAGAGAGAGAGAGAGAGAGAGAGAGAGAGAGAGAGAGAGGGAGGGAGGGAGGGAGGGAGGGAGAGAGAGAGAGAGAGTGTTAGTATTCTGTCTAAACTCCACCCCTACAGTTACCTGGCAACACCCAGGCATGCTCCACCCCACAGTCACCTGGCAACAGCCAGGTAGGCCTGCCCACTATAAAAGGGGCTGCCTGCCCCCTCCTCGCTCTCTTGTTCCTCTCTTTCCCCCTTGGCCCCATGCCTGCAGGCTTCCCTCTCCCCTCCCCCCTTCCCTTCCCCCTCTCTCCACGTGGTCATGGCCAGCCTCTACTCCTCTACTTTTCTGCTCTCCCTCTCTCCTCTCTCTCTCTCTCCTCTTCCCTATCTCCTGAAAAGACTTCCGGGACCTCAGCTACTGTGACCCGTGCAGGACAGACGCAATGCCACTGCTACACCACGCAGTAACTGCCCACATGGTCACAAGAAAGATTTCTTGCGCTAGAAGCATACCCTGTCCTTCCCTGAACCTCGTTCTAGGATGGCTCCCCTTGGATGGGACACTTCCCCTCTCCTCTCAAGACAGTTTCTTGACGCTAAGTACCCCAGGCCAGGCCTGGACAGACTGTTTTCTCTTAGGAACACCGGCTCCGACCGTAGTCCCCAGGTGTCTCTTCCAAGGGCCAGTCTTTCGAGACCTTCCCCCTTCACCTCCTTCATCATTTGCGGCCACCTGGACACACTCAGTTCTGATGGTTTGCCTGGAAAGCCAGCGGGTTCGCTACCCAGCTGGCTCCCTCCCCACCTTCGCCTCCTCTGTGGCTGGTCTGCCGGCTTGCCTGCTCCCTTCCCTCTGTGGTCCCTAGCTCTGCTCTGGGTCTTCTGAGACTTGCTTCCCCACGTGTGCAGCCACCTCACAAAGGGCTTGGCTGCCCAAGCACGTGAGGAAGGCTCGCTCTCTCTCCCTCTCTGCCCGGGACCTATAAAGTGAGTGTTTCGCCACAAAAACGTTGGGGTGATATGGGACATGTTTGCTTTTCTTTACTCACTACTGCCAGAGACACTAGGCAGTGGCTTCCAGCAGGAAGTCCTGCCCTGCAGCCCTGGCTGACTGCAGACCTGACCTGTCCGAGGCACCTGTGGCTCCCAGCTCCAACCCGCCAGCTGTACCAGCTGTACCGTATGCCACTATTGCCAGCTTTCTTCTTTGCTAATACAAAAATGTGCTTTTTCTACCTACACAACCTGCCAAAGTTACTTAAGACTTTTTCCTAACCTGCCTCGATAGATTTTTATTCAGTTACAACCAATCCTTATGGCTCTCAATCTTGTCAGAAGTCTGCTAACAGTATGTTTTAAGTTTATGGCTGACAGAATGCCCAAAGCCTCTAACAGTTTCCCAAGATGGTTTCAGAAGACTCAGATGCCGAACTCCTAGAACATAACAGCCTAGATTGTATACAAACAAACACAATGGGACGCCCTAAGTCAAATGACTTGGCTAAATCAAGGTAAGTCATTTCTCATGTCACGTGTATCCATTCCACAGAAAAAAAGCCCTGCATCTTCTGCACTTGAAAGCCAAACTGACTTCACCCAAGAGACTATGGAAACCATGGGAACTGTTGGCTAGTGGACTCTGTCACTTTTTAAAATAATATATAACTGGTAGATTGTTGTTTACTCTTTCTCAGACTTCTGACTACATTGACAGCTAAGCTTTCACAGACATTATCTGTTACCTCATTACCTAAACTCAGTTGCCATCAATTAAATGCTTCATATTTCCTTTTCTTGCTATGCCACTGTCCTAATATTATCTGAGTTCCTGTAAACTTGCCTAACTCTAATTAACATTCCACTATACGATCCAACAAAGGCTTAAAGACTGCTCGTGTTGTTAACTCATGCTGTTATCTCTTTTGTAAACTTATAAGCTACAGGAAACCCACTCAGATCTACCTCTCATGGACCAAATAGACACCATCCAGATCCTGTCAAGTCCAGGCACATCCAGAACAGCTCCAGAGAAGCAACCTCCAGAGGCTCCATCTCCTGTCACACACACAGCTGCTTCTACTGGACCTGTTCCTTCTGACCTATCCTCAAATGGCTTGCTCCATAGACCCTGGACAGCAGGAAACAGCCAGCTCTCCTAAGACCGGACAAACATCCCCCATTCCCATTCTTCTAGGTTCCCCCTAAAGACACATCACCCCCAATGTCAGCAGGAAGTAGCCAGGTTTCACGACGACCCTATTCCTGCTTCACTGTCACATCTTTCTAATTTTTCTTTTTTAATTAAACCAAAATGTAGGGATGTTAGTATTCTGTCTAAACTCCACCCCTACAGTTACCTGGCAACACCCAGGCATGCTCCTCCCCACAGTCACCTGGCAACAGCCAGGTAGGCCTGCCCACTATAAAAGGGGCTGCCTGCCCCCTCCTCGCTCTCTTGCTCCTCTCTTGCTCCCTTGGCCCCACGCCTGAAGGCTCCCCTCTCCCTTCCCCCTTTCCCTTCCCCCTCTCTCCACGTGGTCATGGCCGGCCTCTACTCCTCTACCTCTCTGCGCTCTCTCTCTCTCTCTCTCTCTCTCTCTCTCTCTCTCTCTCTCTCTC
>NW_021604704.1:3337420-3359719 GCF_004785775.1 Grammomys surdaster
TCTCTCTCTCTCTCTCTCTCTCTCTCTCTCTCTCTCTCTCTCTCTCTTAATAAACCCTCCTTCATGGAACCGTCTGGTCTGATGTTATCTGTTCCAAGCTATGCGCGATAAATCCTTTCAGAGAGAGAGAAAGAACACTAGAACAGTCAGGAAAGCCATTTCAGCAGAATCTTCTAGGCTGACAGCTTGGGTCCATGATTTGACTGTGAGTCATTTGTTTTCACTGCTTCCAGACACCCCTACTCTCAGAACCCTTCTCCATGCCGAGGCTGGTCCTTGGCACATGCTTGTTTGGCAAGCAGTTTTCCCCACTAAGCTGTCTCTCTCCGGCCGTTCACATATATAATGCAGTTTTTCTCTTAATGCAGGGTCTCACAGAGACCGTTGAAGATGAATTGAAAACAAGCAGGAAGCCCTAGCTTCCTCCTACCCTCACTCCTCCAGGCTGAGCCAGGGAGCTTCCCTTGAGCATCCTTTCCTCTCAGCTCTACCTCCAGTTCCAAAGCAAACCATCTCCCTGTCCTTCACATTAGTCCTATCTGTTAGTATTCTGTCTAAACTCCACCTCCACAGTTACCTGGCAACACCCAGGTATGCTCCTCCCCACAGTTACCTAGCAACAGCTGGGTAGACCTGCCCACTATAAAAGGGGCTGCCTGCCCCCTCCTCTCTCTCTTGCTCTGTTGATCCCTGCCTGCAGGTTCTCTGCCCCCTCTCTCCTCCCCCCTTCCCTTCCCCCTCTCTCCACGTGGTCATGGCCGGGCTCCACCTCTCTCTTCTCTCCCCCATTCCTCCGGTTTCTCTCCCCACCTTTGCCCCTATCTCCTAAATAACCCCTCCCCCCATGGAACTGTCTGGTCTGGTGTTTTCTGTCCAAGCTACTCTAGAAAATCTAACACTATCCCCAGCTCCTCTCCCCAAAGACTTCAAATGTTCATTCTGTTCTCATGCTGAACAATCTTAGCTCTGCCTTTGTCCCAGTACCAGCCTTTCTTTCTCCAGCCATAGTGGTTGACGAGTTTGCTTTTCCAACAAAGATGATCTCTCCCCCCCCCCCCAAGGATCGTGCTCAGGTGGTTCAGAAGTGATTTGAGCAACAATTAATAAAACAGCCTACCTACTAGAAAAAAGTATCAAATGATGTCTAAAATCAGTAGCTCTCAAAGTGGTTTTGTCTCAAGAAAATTAGAGCCCCTTTTGCTTTTTGAGACAGGGTTACACTCTGCAGTGAGGCTGGCCTTGAACTCTTTTATTTTTTAATAAACAAAAATCAACAATTTGTTTTAATGTATGAGTATTTTACATACTTGGTGATAGTAGAGGTCAGAAGAGCACATTGGATCCCCTGGAACTGCGTTACAGACAGCTGTGAGCCCTCTGTGTATGCTGGGGATCAAAAGAAGGTAGGTTCTGCAGAAGAGCACCCAGTAGTAGCCATTCTAATACCTAATAAAATAGACATTGAACCAAAATTAATCAAAAGAGACAGGGCAGGACACTTCATACTAATCAAAGGGAAAATCTACCAAGAGGATATCTTGATTCTGAACATCTATGCCCCAAACACAAGGGCACCCACATTTGTAAAAGAAACATCACTAAGCTTAAAGCACACATTGATCCCCATACATTAATAATGAAAGACTTCAACACCCCACTCTCAACAATTGACAGTCATCCAGACAAAAACCAGAGAAATAACAAAACTAATAGACATTAAGAATCCAATGGATCTAACAAACATCTACATAATATTTCACCCAAACATAAAAGAATATACCTTCTTTTCAGCACCTCATGGATCCTTCTCCAAAACTGACCAGTCACAAAGCAAGCCTCAACAAATACAAGAAAATTCAAATAATGCCTTGTATCTTATCAGACCATCACGGATTAAAGCTGGACTTCAACAACAACAGAAACAGCAGAAAGCCAACAAATTCATGGAAATTGAACAACTCTCTACTCAATGATCTCTGGGACAGGAAAAAAATAAAAAAAGAAATTAAAGACATTCTAAAATTCAATGAAAATAAAGGCACAACATACTCAAATTTATGGGACACAGTGCTAAGAGGAGTGCTTATAGCACTATGTGACTCCCTAAAGAAATTAGAAAGTTCTCATACTAGCAATTTAAAAGTACACCTGAAAGCTCTAGAAAAAAAAATAAGTAAGTACACCAAAGAGGAGTGGAAGACAGAAAATAATCAAAAACAGGGCTAAAATCAATGAGTTAGAAACAAAGAAAACAATACAAAGAATCAATGAAACCAAGACCTGGTTCTTTGAGAAAATCAACAAAATCAACAAACCCTTAGCCAAACTAACCAAAAGACAGAGAGACGATATCCAAATAAATGAAATCAGAAATGAAAAGGGAGACATAACAATTGACACTAAGGAAATTCAAAGAATCATTAGGTCTTACTTCAAAAACCTGTACTCCACAAAATTGGAAAATCATAATGAAATGAACAATTTTCTAGACAGATACCACTTACCAAAGTTAAATCAAGATCCGGTAACTATTTGTCTTCGTTGGGATTTTACTGCTGCGAACAGACACCATGACCAAGGCAACTCTTATAAGTACAACATTTAATTGGGGCTGGCTTACAGGTTCAGAAGTTCAGTCCATTATCATCAAGGTGGGAGCATGGTAGCATGTAGGTAGCCATGGTGCAGGAGGAGCTGAGAGTACAACATCTTGTTCTGAAGGCAAACAGGAAGAGATTAGCTTCCAGGCAGCTAGGATGAGGGTCTTAAAGCCCATGCCCACAGTGACACACTTCTCCAACAAGGTCACACCTACTCCAACAAGGCCATACTTCCAAATAGTGCCATTCCTTAGTCAAGCATATTCAAATTGCCACACTATTTAAACAGCCCTGTAACCCCTAAGGAAATAGCAGCAGTCATTAAAAGTCTCCCAACCAAGAAAAGCCCAGGGCCTGATGGTTTTAGTGCAGAATTCTAGCAGACTTTCAAAGAAGAGCTAATTCCAATACTCTTCAAACAATTCCAATAAAATAGAAACAGAAGGAATACTGCCAAAGTCATTCTATATGGCCACAGTAACCCCGATGTCTAAACCAACAACAAAAAAAGAGAACTTCAGACCAATTTCTTTTATGAACATTAATGAAAAAATACTCAATAAAATACTCACAAACCGAATTCAGGAACACATCAAAGACCTCATCCATCAAATCCTTCAATGTAATCTACCATATAAACACACAGAAAGAAAATAATCACATAATTATCTCGTCAGACACTAAAAAGGCCTTTGATAAAATCCAACATCCCTTCATGTTAAAGGTATTAGAGTAATCAGGAATATAGGGCACATACTTAAACATAGTAAAAGCAATATACAGCAAGTCAATAGCCAACATCAAACTAAATGGGGAGAAACTTAAGGCATTTCCACCAACATCAGGGAGAAGACTCTTTCCCTATCTAATATAGTACTTTAAGTTCTAGCCAAAGCAATAATACAACTAAAGGATATCAAGTGGGTACGAATAGGAAAGGAAGAAGTCAAAATATCACTATTTGCAGATGATTTAATAGTATATATAAGTGACCCAAAAATCCCTATACCTGATAAAGAACTTCAGTATTAAGGAATGGCAAGGTGTACCAATACCATCAAATGGTGTTCACTGTCAGTTGGGTCCTTAATATCATTCATACTTTTACATGTGTGCTTTAGTAAAACATTCTTCCTCTGGTGTCTGCTTCAGGAAACCATTCTTTCACGTGTCTGCTTTAGCAAAGTATCTTTCACCCGTGTGTCCCAGCAAACCATCATTTGACATAACTGACTTTCCAAAGAAACTAGAAGTTTCCACTTCAATCTTCAGTAAATGATGCTGGTCTAACCAGATGTCTACCTGTAGAAGAATAAAAATAGATCCATTCTTATTACCTTGCACAAAATTCAAGTCCAAGTGGATCAAGGACCTCAACATAAAAGTGGATACTCTAAATCTCATAGAACAGAAAGTGAGAAATACCCTTGAACGCATTGGTATAGGAGACAATTTCCTGAACCAATGGCTCAGGCTCTAAGATCAACAATTGATAAATGGGATCTCATGAAACTGAAAAGCTTCTGTAAGGCAAAGGACACTGTCAATAGGACAAAAGGGCAGACTACAGATTGGGAAAGGATCTTCACCAACTCTATAGCTGATAGAGGGCTAATATCCAAAATATATAAAGAACTCAAGAAGTTAGACTCCAACAAACAAAATAACCTAATTTTAAAAATGGGGTACAGAGCTAAACAGAGAATTCTCAACAGAGGAATCTTGAATGTCTGAGAAGCACTTAAAGAAATGTCCAATGTCCTTAGTCATCAGGGAAATGCAAATCAAAACAACCCTGAGATTCCACCATACACTGGTCAGAATGGCTAAGATCAAAAACTCAGGTGATAGCAGATACTGGTGAGGATGTGGAGAAAGAGGAACACTCCTCCATTGTTGGTGGGATTTCAAGCTGGTGCAACCACTTTGGAAATCAGTCTGGCGGTTCCTCAGAAAATTGGACATAGTACTACCTGAGGGCCCAGCTATACCACTCCTAGGCATATACCCAGAAGATGCTCTAACATATAACAAGGACACATGCTCAACTATGTTCATAGCAGCTTTATTTATTTATTCATGATAGCCAGAAACTGGAAAAAACCTAGATGTCCCTCAATTGATGGATGGATAAAGAAAATGTGGTACATCTACACAATGGAATATTATTCCACTATTAAAAACAAAGACATCATGAATTTTGCAGGCAAATGGATGGCACTTGAGAAGATCATTCTGAGTAAGGTAACCCAGTCCCAAAAGAACATGCATGTTATATTCACTTATAAGTGAATATTAGCCATAAAATACAGGGTACCCATGCTACATTCCAAAGACCCAAAGAAGCTAAACAAGAAGGAAGGCATATGCAAGGACACTTGAATCTCACTTAGAAAGGGAAATAAAATAGTTATAAGAGGCAAATGGAGGGAAGGAACTGGGAGGGAGAGGAGATGGGAAGGGGAGGGGGGTCCAGGATCAGATGTGAGAAGGGACAGAAGAGGTGGCCAAATGGCCATGAGAATGAATGGAAATCTGCAAGTGATGGGGATGGGGAGGTAGTGGCATCTACAGGATGAGATAAGAGACCTGGGATAAGGGAGGCACCCAAGAATCAATGGGGGTGACCTTAGCTGTGACTCACAACATTGGGAATATGGAACCTGAAGAGGCCACCTCCTATAACCAGGCAAGAACCCCAGTGGAGCGATAGAAACACCAATCCACCGACACAACTTTTGACCCAAAATTTGTCCTGTCTATGAGAATTGCAGGGATGGGGAGATGGAGCACAGCCTGAGGGAATGGCCAACCAATAACAAACCCAACTCGAGGCCCATCCCATGGGCGAGTACCAATCCCTGACACTATTAATGATGCTGTCTTATGCTTGCAGAGAGCAGTCTAGCATGGCTGTTCTCTGAGAGGCTCCATTCAGCTGCTGACTCAGACAGATATCAACACCCACAGACAAACAATGGATGGAGCTTGGGGACCTTTATGGAAAGATGCCCTGAAGGGGATAGGAGCTCCACAGGAAGACCAAGAGAATCAACTACCTGAGACCCTGGGGCTCTCAGAGACTGAACCACCAACCAAAGAACATACACAGGCCTCCCCACACACTTGTAGTAGATATGTTGCTTGGTCTTCATGTGGGTTCCAAATAGGAGCTGCGGGGGTAAGGGGAGGGCCATCCCAAAAGCTGTTGGCTGTCCATGGGATATGTTCTTCTAGGTGGGCTGCCTTGTCTGGCCTCAGCGGAAGAGGATGTGCCTAGCCTCACAGAGACTTGACATGCCAGGATGGGGGGGATACCCAGGGGACCCCCAGCTAGAAAAGGGTTGTGGGAGGGGTGGCTAGGAGAGGGACAGTGAGTGGGATGTAAAATTAATAAGTAAAAATAACAATAACAATTAAAATACACCATTCAGGGCTGAGGGGTAGAACTTGGTGGTAGCATGCTTGCCTAGCATGCATAAGGCATTAAGTTTCATCCTGCAGGCATGAAAGACAACTCTCTCCTAAAATAAATATGAAAGTTTGTAATATGAAATACATATGGAATAAAATATGAGGGACTGTGGTCTAGGAACAGAGATCCAGTTTGCCTCGAATAACATGTTCCAAAATAGTAACAACTTCATGAAGTTTTTACAGCTACAGAGCAAAATAGTCATAAAACCAAAGATATTTTTCAAATACATTGGTTGGAACATAAGATAGGCAGATTCCAGCAAAGCAGTCTCTGTTTACGTCTCAGATGCTATCTGACGCCATTCTTAGCTTTCAGGTTGTTGGAAGCTAGTAGTCTGTTAACACAGCCAAATGGATTCACATGAAGTCAGAAGGATATTACAAGAGACACAGAGGTGGGCTACAAATGGCTACAAAGATAGCCAAAGATAATTTAGTTCCAGACAGACAACATACCAACCCTTCATAAAAACCAAGTTCTAAGTCCTAATCAGACTTACAGAATCATTAACACAAGTATAGCTATTTTCTGGAAACTTCAGTTCATAATCCCTAGCACTGTAAAAAAATATATATATGCCCACTACATGCTAATATATATAACATCTGTCATAAGAAATTTTACCAAAGTTGGAAAAAAGACAACCAGGTCCCTTATGTAGTCTAGATAACTCTGCCTCTGGGAGAAGGGAGTTGAAGAAGCAGAGATCATGACATTAATATACATCATACTATAAATGCCCACCCTGATGTGGCATAGACATACAGCATAAAGCCAGGGTTTTTTTAAAAATAATTTATTTATTTTTTTCAAATTGTAATTTATACTCATTCACACAGGGGTTATAAACACAGAAAGGCAGGATGTGGGGAAGGGGATGACACTGGGGTGTGGGTGTTCAGGGGGAATACAGATATCTTTCAGAACAGGGTATTGGCTGGGTGAAGGTTCAGGGGACAAGTCACTATGACTCTACCTATGATTCACTTGTCCTTATCTAAGTTGGTATTATCTGCCAAGGCTACCTATTTACAAGGTCTATGACTACTCGGGCTGGTAAATTGTCACAAAAACTGCCTGTTTACAATAGCTTATAGCCATCTGTTTCAATGTTTTTCCACTGAGACCCAAGACTTGGTGTTAGTACACATATATGACAGGCCTATTGCTGATTTTAGGCCTATGGCTGATTTTAGGCCTTCAGTGTGTAAGCAGGGATGCCCCTGACATCACCTCCGTTCTCTAAGTATAGAAGGGCTGTGGCAATTCTAATCTTGCGAAGTCGAGGATAGAGGCCTGACCTCCAGTTCTTGAAGGGGGCCTTGTAATGATAAAGCCAGGTTTTAACCCCAAGGCAATTCTAAAAAACAAAGATCTGTCAATGGCAAGATGCACTTGAGAAATCAGTCCATTGTAACAGTGACAAAGGACAAATTTGACAAGACAGTAACACAGCAACCAAAGACTTGAAAGAAGGGGCAGAGAACAAAGAGTCAAATTTTAAAAACTAGACTTTAGGCCATGTGATGGTTATTCTTGGTTATCAACTTTATTATCTCTGGAATTAACTAAAACCCAAGCAGATGGATACACCTGAGGAATTTTTTTCTTAAAGCATTTGAAGTGAGAAGACCTACTTTTAACCCAGATCTTTTGGGGTTGAAGAGCCACCTTTTAATCTGGGTCACACTTTTTGCTAGTAATCTATATAAAGGTCATGAAGAAATGAAGAAAGAAGCTTGATGTTTTTGACTGCTTGACCTTGCAAGCAAGCAAGTTCATTCCTTCACTGGTATTAGAACATAGTACTTTAGGATTCCAGTTTATACTGAAGACCAGCTGAGACATACAGCCGCATGCACTGAATTCTTGGACCTTCTGTTGGTAGACAGCCATTGTTATACCACTCATAAGCCATTCTAATAAATCCCCTTTAGATAATAGATAGATAGATAGATAGATAGATAGATAGATAGATAGATAGATAGGTAGATAGATATTGATTCTATAAATTCTATTCATATTGAGAACCCTGACTAACACAGATTTAGGTACCAGAAGTGGTTCTAGAGCAACAGGAGTATAGGGACGAATTTTTTTAAACACAATACTTCATTGATTATTTGGAAATTTCACATAATGCACCCTGATCACATTCACTTTCCAGTCAGCCGAGCAGTGGTGGCACACGCCTTTAATCCCAGCACTTGGGAGGCAGAGGCAGGCGGATTTCTGAGTTCGAGGCCAGCCTGGTCTACAGAGTGAGTTCCAGGACAGCCAGGGGTATATGGAGAAATCTTGTCTCAAAAAACAAAACAAGAAAACAAAAACAAACAAACAAAACAACAGCAACAAAACACACTTTCCAGTCCTCTCAGGCCAACCCCCTAACCTAGTGTCCTCCCATAAAACAAAAGAAGAAAAAATTACCAAGTCCAATTTGTTTGTCCATATACTCACTGCAGCATGAGCAAACTCCCAGTAGCCAGTCCCTTAAAGAAAACTGAGTTAGTGATGAATTTTTTAAGTGTCTGGAATAAGCTTTCCAAATTACCAACACCTACAGTAGCCAAAGCCTCTCCAGTTTCTGAAACCTCCCCTGGGAGTTCGGAGAGTATAAAAGGCCTATGATGGAAACTGTTACTAACTTAAGTACACAAATGCATTTGATTATTCTGATTCACCAATTGGTGGTGGGCAATGGACTTGGTGATTCTGTATATAAAACTTTTGACAATTTGTGGCAAAAGTAAGGAAAATGATACTAGTCAGTTGTTCCTGCACCTCTGAATAAACTGATAAAGGAAAAGAAACAGCTCTGTGATTAACTAACCTCCAGCTTCTCAGTATACGATAAAGAGCAATAATGAACCCAGTAATAAAACTGACCAGCTCCAGATTCGAACAAAGAGTCTAAAGATCTCTAAGTGTGCCCTAGAAGGGAATCTTCTATCCAGCAGCTACAGAGCTCAAGGTGTGGAAAACTGAAACCCTTAGTAGAAGGTTGGCTGAATTTCAGTAAAAATTCAAGTCTCAGCCCTGGAGAGTGTCAGCTTTTAAAGTAAGGGCATTAGTTGGTAAAGAATGGCCCCATGAAGGCTGGATGCCGTTGGGGGGGGGGGAATTCGAGGGTGGGGAGGTGGGAGTGGTGGGGTAGGTAGGGGCACATCCGCAGAGAAGCAGGAGGAGGGGCAATGGGATAGGGGGTTCCTGGGCAGGCGGGGGGGGGGCAGGAAATGGAGTAAGGGGATAACATCTGAAATGTAAATAAAATATCCAATAAAAAATACAAAAAAAAAGAATGAGATCCTATAATTTGGGGTGGGGATGTATAGGAGGACCAAATAGAGCAGTGGTTCTCAACCTGAGACCACCCCCCTTAGGGTCGAATAACCCTTTCACAGGGGTCTCCTAAGACTATTGGAAAGCACAGATATTTACATTATGATTCATAACAGTAGCAAAATTACAGTATCAATGAAAGTAATGATATGGGTGGGGGTCATCACAACATAAGGAACAAGATTAAAGGGCCAAAGCATTAGGAAGGCTGAGAACCTATAGTTGAGAACTCAGTTTCAGAAACTGAAAACTTTGAACCCTCAGATTCTCAAGGGTTTATCTCATCTGAATCTCTTTACCCTCAACCGAAGATGTACCACAAACTGTTGGAGATTGGTTCTAATGCTTTGATTCAATTGGGATTCTGCATGACCAAATGCTAAAAGTCCTTGTCCCTAGTTGGTTTTTGATCAATAAAGACTCCAATGGCTGATGGCTGAGCACAGGGCAGGATACTTTGAGTTGGGCAGGCTAGAATGAGAGAGGAATCGGAGAGATTCGCAATGACTCAGGAAGAAGAATGGAATGCAGTAGCATCGGGAGATAAAGTCAACCAGCCATATGAGATTTTGGATAAGTGGCCACAGGCCACTTTATCGATTGGGTCTGGGGTAGCAGGGGGAGGTTTAGGAGTGCCTGTGTGTGTGTGTGTGTGTGTGTGTGTGTGTGTGTGTGTGTGTATGTGTGTTTCATTCTTGGATCCAAAGACAGTTCCTGGGCAGGTGCACACATGCAATCCACTAGGAGCCAAAGCCATGTAGCAAAATGTCCGGCTACACTCACCCTTATGCCCAGCTCCAGAAATACAGAAATAATGCTTTTTTCACCTTTGGCTAAGGAAATTTAATCCTTCATTGTCTGCTAAATCAGCAGTGACTTTCTCTGAAGGAGATGCCAGGCAAGACAACATTGATGTCTCTCAGAGCCCACCAACAGTTGCCTCTAGACCTATAAGCAGACTAAAAGCTCAGCAGGCTCCAAGAGGGGAGATGGAAAGTATGGTCCATGACGAGTTCCACTACACTTCACTTCCCTACACTGCACTACACTACACTAAGGAGCTTCATGAGCTTGCTAATTCATTCAAGCACAAGTCTGGGGAATATGGGAGGGAGTGGATTTTAAGGATGTAGGATAATGGTGGAAGGCACATAAAACTGTGGTCAGGCTGAGGTTACTGATCTGGGCCCTCTGAGTGGAGGTGTAATAGAGAAGCCCACACAGTTAAAACTAAAAGGGTGTCAAAAGTTTGTTTGAAAGCTGGATGGTGGTGGTGTGAACCTTTAATCCCAGCACTTGAGAGGCAAAGGCAGGTGGATTTCTGAGTTTGAGGCCAGCCTGGTCTACAGAGTGAGTTCCAGGACAGCCAGGACTGCACAGAAAAACTCAAAAGCAAAACACAAACAAACAAACAAGAAAGTTTATTTTAATGCTAGACTGAAGCATTTGTTAAAAGGTGGTCTACTAGAAAGGCCTTGGAGACGCCTGATAGCCCTTGCCTTAGTATTGATAAAGGGATTTTTAAGGCTTATTGCAATACTACAGTGGGTATGCTAATACCTCTGGGACCCAGAAGACTGCCCTTCGCTAATCCTATAAAAGACAAAAACTGGTAAGAGGGCCACCAGCACATTGGAAGAGCTTTGTTGTCACCCTTTTCCTTGTGCCAGACCTTACTTAGGGCTGGAGATGCTATTGCTCAGTTGTACTGGATGAATTTAGTACCATGGGTTTAATTGTGTCCCCATATAGCAGGGGCCAGGCAGCAGCACTCAATTGCCAAAGGCAAGGTGATCATCGTTAGCGTAATCAGCAGCCCAGCAAAGCAATGTTCATACATAGTGGTCCGACCCATAATGGACAATACAGGCGATGAATTTTATAGTAGCATGACTCACTCATATAGACCTTTGTTACTGGCTAATCAATCATGGTGCTTCCAGACATGAAACAGATAAAAAGCCTATTGAATTTCTGTTTGATCTGTAAAAGCAGAAGAATTCTCAAACAAATGAAAGAAAGACTCCACTGGATTGTGACGAAAGGGAATCTTGGCCTGTGACCCAATTTCCAGAAATGGGCCAGTTTGCAGATCCAGACCTCTTTGAAAGAAGGGATGGTTGGGGCCCCCCTAAGCAAGGATCTTGATAAAATACCTTAAATTTTAACCGTGCACTGGAGAAAAGGAAACAATCAGATTTTCAGGGGTCTGTTGGATGCTGGTTCTGAATTGATGCAGATTCTGGCAGATCCCAAGAAACACTATGGCCCTCCAGTTAATGACCCTCCAGTTAAAGTAGGGGCTATGGAAGTCAGGTGATTAATGGCGTTCTGGCTGAATTCCAACTCACAGTAGGTCCCGTGGGTCCTATAATTCATTTTGTAGTTATGTCCCCAGTTCCGGAATGTATAATTGGAATAGATATACTTAGGAATTGGCAGAATTCTCACATTGATTCCCTGACCTGTAGAATGAGGAGCTTTTATGGTTGGAAAGGCTAAAAGGAAGCCTTAGTGAGAAGGGGTTTCCTTTTTTGTTTTTCAAGACAGGGTTTCAGCCGGGCGGTGGTGGCGCACACCTTTAATCCCAGCACTTGGGAGACAGAGGCAGGCGGATTTCTGAGTTCGAGGCCAGCCTGGTCTACAGAGTGAGCTCCAGGACAGCCAGGACTACACAGAGAAACCCTGTCTCGAAAAACCAAAAAAGAAAAAGAAAAAGAAAAAAAAAGACAGTTCTCTGTGTAGCCCTGGCTTTAGACCAGGCTGGTCTTGAACTCAGAGATCCTGCCTCTGCCTCCTAAGTGCTGGGAATAAAGTTGTGCATCACCATGGCCCAGCTATTAGAAGGGATCTTGTTCCTCTGTCTCTTCCACAAAGTATCACATTGGTGCACCATATTGAGGACAGTATGCTTATGGAACCAAGTGAACAGAACCACTTTGGACTTGTTGGTAACACATATGTGCATCAAAGGATGAGAAATAAATAAATCCAGCCAAAATTCCAGGACTGTCTACTTCAGTGAAATTGTTAGGTGTCCAGTGCTGTGAGGCATGCAGAGAGATTCCTTTTAAAGTGAAGGTTAAGTTATTTTACCTAGCTCCTCCCAACCACCAAGAGAGAAGCACACTTAATGAGCCTATTTGGATTCTGGAGACAGCATATGCCTTACTTCTGTGTCAGGCCCATTCACTAAGTGATTGAGAAAGCTCCTAGCTTTGTGTGGGGCCCGGAACAGGAGAAGGTTCTTCGACAGGTCGAGGCTGCTGTGCAATGATCCAGCAGACCTCATGGTACTTGAGGTGTCAGTGGCATACTGGGATGCTATTTGTTAGGCCCCCTGGGGGTGAATGGCAGAAGAGACCTTTGAGATTTTGGAGCAAGCTCTATGATCATCTGTAGACAACTATTTTCCCTGTGAGAGACAGCTCTTGGTCTGCTACTGCTAAGGGCCTTAGTGAAACTGAACATTTGACCACAAGCCACCAAGTTACTATACATCCTGAGCTGCCCATCATGAACTGGGTGTTACCTGACCCACCAAGTCATAAAGTAGGATGTGCACAGCAGCAATCCATTATCAAATGGAAGTGGTGTATACATGACTGGACCCGAGAAGGTCCTGAAGGTACAAACACACTACATGAAAAAGATGTTCAAATGTCTACGGCTTCTACTCCCATTAACATGCAGTCTGCTGCTAAGCACACACCTATAGTCTCAGAGAGTGTGCCCTGTGGTCAGTTGACTGAGGAAGAGAAGACTGAGACCTGGTTTACTTATTGCCTTACACACTATGCAGGCATCAAGAAGTGGACAGCTGCACCATTACAACCCTGTGGTGGTTTGAGTAAGAATGGCCCCATGAGCTACTATATTTGAATGTTTGTGGAATGCCACTATTTGAAAAGATTAAAACATATGGCCTTGTTGGAAGAAGTGTGTCACTTGGGGTGGGCTTTGAGGTTTCAGAAGACCAAGCCAGGCCCAGTGCCTCTCTCTCGCCTTGTTGCCTGGAGAGCTAGATATAGAACTCTCAGCTAAAGCTCCAGCCCCATGTCTGCCTGTGTGCCACCATACTGCCCACCATGATGATAATGGACTAAACCTCTGAAACTGTAAGCTAGCCCCCATTAAATGTTTCCCTGTATAAGAGTTGCTGTGGTCATGGTTTTTCTTCCAAGCAATAGAATATTGACTAAGACAAGCCCTTTCTGGGACAACCCTGGAAGATATCAGTGAAGGGAAATATTCAGTGGGAAGAACTTTGGGCAGTACACATTTTGTTTGAAAGGAGAAATAGCCAAATTTCTTTCTTTCTCTTCTTCTTCCTCCTCCTTCTCTTTCTTTTCTTTTTTGAGACATGGTCTCTGGCTGTCCTGGAACTTACCCTTGTAGACAAGACTGGCCTCAAAGTCAGAGACCTATGTACCTCTACCTCCCAAATGCTGGGATTAAAGGCATGCACCACCACTGCCCAGCTCAGATTTTCTATAGTTTACTGATTCATGGGCCAATACAATGACTGCATTGTCAGAAACTTGGAAAGAACATGATTGGAAGATTGAAGAGAAAGTCATCTGGGGAAGAAGTATGTTGCTAGAGTTTTCCAAATGGGTGAAGGATGTAAAGATATGTGTGTCCCATGTAAATGTGCATCAAAAGATGGCCCATTCTGTGGACAGCCAGCCTTTTCCCTCAGCCGTTTCTGTTATTGCCCAATGGGCCCATGAACAAAGTGGCCATGGTGGCAGAGATGCAGGCTCAACAACATGGACTTCCACTCACAAGGCTGATCTGACTATAGCTGCTGCTGAATGCCAGATTTGCCAATACTGTGCCCCAGACTGACCAACCAGTGACCTGGTGGCAGATTCACTACTGTGATGGCTATTCTTGGTTGTTGTGGTAGCTTAAATAGGTATAGCCCCCAAAGACTTGTGTGTTTGAATGCTTGGCCCACATGCAGGAATCTCAAAGTAGTCTCTGATGCTAGGGAAGGAATGGATGTACTAGCAAGGCAAGAACAAACAGGCAAAGGGCAAAGCTTTCTTCTATGTCCTTATATAGCTTTCCAGCAAGAAGTGTGGCCAGATTAGGATCTTTCTTCCCACCTCAGAATATCTGGATTAAAGGTGTGTCTTCTCACCTCAAAGATTTGGATTAGAACTGGATCTTTCTATTTTTCTTTTTTTTAAATAATTTATTTTTTCTCTAATCGTAATTCATTCACACAGGGGTTATAAACACAGAAAGGCAGGATGTGGGGAAGGGAATGACACTGGAGTGTGGGTGTTCAGGGGGAATACAGATATCTTCAGAACAGGGTATCGGCTGGGTGAAGGTTCAGGGGATAAGTCACTATGACTCTGCCTATGACTCACTTGTCCTTATCTAAGTTGGTATTGTCTGCCAAGGCTACCTATTTACAAGGTCTATAATTACTCAGGCTTGTAAATTTCCACAAAAGCTGCCTGTTGACATTAGCTTATAGCCATCTGTTTCAATGTTTTTCCACTGAGACCCAAGACTTGGTGTTAGTATACATGTATGACAGGCCTATTGCTGATTTTAGGCCTATGGCTGGTTTTAGGCCTTCAGTGTGTAAGCAGGGCTGCCCCTGGCATCACCTCCCTTCTCTAAGTATAGAAGGACTGTGGCAATTCTAAATTTGCGAAGGCGGGGATAGAGGCCTGACCTCCAGTAATTGAAGGGGACCTTGTAATGGCTCCAGTCCCCCTGTCGTTGTCCAGTGAGGCATGAGGGCCATACCCGTCCCGATGTCTTTTTCCTGGAGAGGGGATACTTTTGACATCAACCCCTATGCAGTCAGGCTTTTCCTTCAGGGAACCCAGATAGATATTTTTATCTTTTATTTATATTCCCTTGCAGTACTTAGCCTCACAGTCTAAGCAAAAATTCAGATCGCCTGTCAGAGGGGGTTCTGGGTGGCCCCTCTCTGCTTGGTCTAGGGGCAGAAGTCCCCCCTTTTAGGTTGGGTGGAGATGGGTTTTGGGAACACCCTGTATAAAGTAACAACCTCATCTTGAGTCTCGTGGTCCTCCATAGCTAACTTATGGTAATGTATCTGAGTAGGTTTTGCTACCAAATTATTTATCTGTTGTATCACAGAGTTAGTCTGCCTATTTGAGGGCCAGGGACCAGCAGAAAAAAGCAAAAAGAACCCAAATAATGGTCCCAAGATGGGAGGAAATAGGGTTGACAACCTTGGAGAGGCTGAAAACCGATTCTTGTACCAGCATTCATCTGTCTCTTTCTCTCTCTGATTTTTCTTAGGGCCTTCACTACCTATTTCATGCTCTCTTTAACCCTCCTTGTCTTGTCTATGTAAAGGCAACATTCTTCTTTAAGGGCTGTACACAGTCAAGAGCTGTACGCAGCCTTTTCTATTGTAATAGAGTAAATCAAGTCCAATAAGGATCTTTGCGATTTTAGGAGGTCTCTTCAGACAGCAAAACGAGGAATTTCTTCAGATTAGTGATGTCAATCTCTAGCTGTTTGATGTTCTTGTCAGTGGTCCTTCAAAGGTCTGAGTAGTATAAGTTCAGAGGCCAGCATCTGGATTAGAACTTCTAACAGCAGACATCATGGATGATTCATTTTTACCTGGGATGCTGCCTGAGTTAAAGCTCCTGGGAGTCCCTCTTTCTCTCAGTTTTCTAGGGTTGGGTACAGAGCTGCCGCCTGTGACCTGCTCTATGCTTGGGCCTCCATTTTTCATATTAAGCAAAAATTCCTCGCAGGGGTATTTCTGCATTTTTTTTTTTTGGTTTCACTTAATTCCAGATGTCAGGATATGAGCAGTTCAGTCCAGTAGCAAACACCAAATACGAACCAACAACTATAGTCCAGTCCTCTCAGCAATCATCAAACATGAACCAGCAAGGGCAGTTCAATCCTGAAGAAACCACAAGGCTTCCCAACCTGCCTGAGCCCTTGGAAACAGCAAGAAACCACAGGAACCTAACAAGAAGTCTTTGGCAAGTCTCTCTCTTTGAGGTCACCACAAAAGGAGCTCAGCAACCCAATGTAAGGCAAAGACTAGTGAGGCAGAGCAAAACAAACCCATGCTCAAGCTCCGTTGTCTTTGGGGTCATATTTATATTTGAACATCATGCATCCTTTCACGTGTTTGCTATAGCAAAACATCCTTTCACCTGTGTCTGATTCAGCAAAACATCATTTTGCCTGTGTGCCCCAGCAAACCATGATTTGACATAACAGACTTTCCAGAGAAACCAGAAGTTTTCACTTCAGCTTAATCCAAGCAGGATGACAAAGGGCACAGATCCTTCAGGAATGAAGATATGAGTCACTCCTCCAGAAAAAAAGGTTCCTGCCAAGAATGGGGAAATACAGAATGGGTATTGGCTAAGGCCACATGATGAGTTGCTGAAATAAGGATTATGATTGACATAAGTATTTCTGTCATATTTTGTTTAAAATGTATTTGTACAGACATTTGTGTTTTCTTACCTCAATTTCTTTATCCTGAGATGCAACATCAATTAAGAGAATATCAGTAGTTATCATATTTAAATGTGAGATACCAAATGATTATCCTTCATGGGACATTGCTACCTAGTCTAAAGTTAAAATGTTTTTGCAATTGTACAAAGGATAGTTATATCATGTTAGTCATAATTATGACCTGGTTATACATATAATGAGTTTACAATTGTATGTGGGATAGTTATATTAGTCATGATTATGACCCGGTTATTGTTTTCATTTGGAAATTAATCATGGTATAAGAATATATGAATGTGTGTTAAATTCACAAGGAGTGGACTTGTGTTGGCTACTCTTTGGAATTCTGGTATATACTGAAAAACTGTCTCTGAGACATCCAGCCTTGTGGACAGAACAATTATTAGATTCTTTTTTTTCGAGACAGGGTTTCTCTGTGTAGCCCTGGCTGTTCTGGAACTTACTCTGTAGACCAGGCTGGCCTCAAACTCAGAAATCAGCCTGCCTCTGCCCCCCAAGTGCTGGGATTAAAGGCGTGGGCCACCACCACCCTGCTATTAGATTCTTGGACCTCCCACTGGTAGAAAGCCATTGTTGGATTAGCTAGACCAAGACCTGTAAGCCACTCTAATAAACCCATAGATAGATAGATAGATAGATAGATAGATAGATAGATAGATAGATAGATTCTATAAATTCTGTTCCTCTACAGAACCCTGAATAATACAGGCCATGGGTAGTGGCACAAGCCTTTAATCTCAGCACACAATAGGCAGAGGCAGATGGATCCCTGTGACAAGCAGACCTCTGTGAGTTCAAGGCCAGTGTGGTCTATATAGCAAGTTCTACGATAGCCAGTGCTATACAGATAGACCTTGTTTTTAAACAAACAAACAACTTGGCTTCATTCTATCATTGTTGAAGATCAAACTCAGAGCCTCAGATACTAAGAAAACTGTTTATCACTGAGTCACAGTCCTAGCTATTAAAAGTTAGTTTTTTGGGTCCACTTGAAGGCTGGGACTGTAGCTCACTGTAAAGCATTAATGTATTTTGAATGACTCTAAAATTCCTGAAATACAAAGAGAAAAGAGAGAGACAGAGAGCTAATTCAAAGTATTCAGGTTAATTATAGAAGGAAATATAAGTGCTGTCAGTTTTATAAAAGCATAACAAATTGCAAATCTTAAGAAGATATATCCGTTCAGATCAGCTGCTGATATGATTTTTTTTTACAAAAGTTTACGGTATCCTGCACACACACTACAAATTGAAAACAAGGCAGTACATAAAAAGTACAGAGAAGCATGGCATGGTAAAAATGTTAAAAATCCAGGCATTAAACGACAACAAGCTAGATTCTTCTATCAAAAGATGGCTTCCTGGCTATAAAACAATCTAAAAAAATGTTGTTTATGAGAAATACACGCCAAGAATATTACTCACAGAACAGCCTTGTAAGAGGATATTCCTACATGAACAGGGGACAAGCTGGGATTACTATTTTGGCAGCAGATAAGGCAGATGCCATAGCAAAAAGCAGCACACACAGTAAGTAAATAAGGTCATCACACAATGTCAAGTACGTGCAAATTATGAAAATTACAAGAACACTGATGAATTCATCACCTAAATTACTGCTACCCAGGCATGGTGGAGCACACTTGTAATCTCAGCACTCAAGACACTGAGGTAGGCCGGGCGGTGGTGGTGCACACCTTTAATCCCAGCACTTGGGAGGCAGAGGCAGGCAGATTTCTGAGTTCGAGGCCAGCCTGGTCTACAGAGTGAGTTCCAGGACAGCCAGGGCTACACAGAGAAACTCTGTCTCGGAAAAAAAAAAAAAAAAAAAAAAGACACTGAGGCAAGAGGATAGCCATGAAGTCAAGACCAGCCTGGGCTGCATAGTAAGACCCCCGTCTCAAAACGAAATTGCAATAAAGCCTGCAAAAGAAAATAGACACAAAAGTAAGAAGCAGCCTTATGTGTCTACCCTGCCTTCCTCCTAGATTGAGACAGGGTCTCTTATTCATCAATGAATGGCTGGCCCCTGAGCTTCTGGCCATTCCCCTGTCTCCACCTCCTATCTTGCCACAGGAGCATGGTAGAGCTACTGCTTCCCACTTTATGGGGCAGGGGTTGGGGAGGCTCTTACTCCATGCAGCAAGTTGTTTCCCACTGAGATATTCCCCTAGAAATTGTGTGTGTGTGTGTGTGTAACAGAAGGTTTCTTGTAGCCCAAGCAGACCTTGAACTCCTGACCCTCCTGCTTATATCTCCTAAGAGCTAAGACCTGTCTATATCTCCTAAGAGCTGAGATTTTTAGGTATGTGCCACCAAATCTGACTGAAGTCACTTTTTGCAGTTTTTGTTGTTGTTGCTGCTGCTGTTTCTTCCCTTTTTTTCTCTTTTGCTATTGTTTGAAACAGACTCTCTTTCTGTGTAGCCTAAATTGGCTTACAACTCACCATATAGCCAAGGCTGGCCTCCAACCCATAATAACCCTCTTGTCTCAGCCTCCTGAATGCTGGGATTACAGACATGAGTCACCAGGCCCAACTATAGTTGACTTTTGTCTTTGTTTTTCGTTTAACAATTATCTTGGAATCTTAGACATTATATTTGTCTGAACAAGCAAGGATATGTTGAAATAATGAAAAACATTCACAATATTAGTGTTTTAAAACAAGAAATGGCCAGGTGTAATAGCAAACACTTTTAATTCTAGCACTTAGGAAGCCGAGGAAGGAGGATTGCTGTGAGTTCAAGGCCAGTCTAGGTTACACGGGAAGACACTGTTTCAAAATAATAATAATAACAACAACAGCAGCAGCAGCAACAGAGAATTTGAAACAAACACACCTTACACTAGCTCTGATGACATATAGTTGTAACCTCAGAATTCAGGATGCTAAAGTAGGAGGATTATCATAACTTTGAGACCAGCCTAGGCTATACAATTAGACTCTGTCTCAAAACAGAACAATGATAATAAAAACAAATAAAAATCAATCTACAAGAATACAAATGTAGCACTATACAGTGGCACACATTTGTACTCCTGGTATTCAGGAGGCTAAAAGCAAGAGGACTGTCATGAGCTTGAGAGCATATGGATGGACAGCAAGTCTCAAGACAGCCTGGGTTATATAGCATGACTATCTATCAAAAGAGAGCGGGAAGCATGAGGGAGAACCTCTTTCTCAGCTGGCTATCACAGTGGGACACTTATGACACTTGTGACACTTTGTAAGCGGTGATATGTAAAGTGCTGCGTGGAAAGCCATGCAAGCATAGGAACTTTCTCCAGAGAGTGGATCATCACACCAGCCTGAAGAATGATGACCATCAGGACAAGAGCTTCTCAGGTGCCATCCACTCTCTGCCCAAAGTTCTCTGTGTGCACCCTGGGGAGTTGGCAGCCCTGTGATGAAATCACAGCTGTGGATATTCTAGGCATGTACATCCAGGTACAGAAGAAGGACAACAATATGAAGTCAAGGGTTAGGAAGATGACTTGGCAGGTAAAATTGCTTGCCTTAGCCTGAGGACCTAAGTTCAATCCCTGAAACCCCACGTAAAAAGGCGGATGTAATCCCAACACTCCTATTACAAGATGCGAGGCCGAAGCAGAATCAGCTAGACACCTGCAGTCAAGCCAGTCTAAAGTACACAGAAAAATGACAGAAACAAGAGACCTTGCCTCAAAAGAACGAGGCTCATAGCCTCCTGTAAACTGAGTTCCAGAATATCTGATGACCCCTTCTGGCACCTGCACATGTAGCATACATACACACACACACACACACACACACACACACTAAAGAAGTAAGTGAATTTTGTGAATTTTTAAGAGTAAGAGAAAGAATATGAAGTTGGCCAAGACAAGCTGGCTAGTAGATAAGAGGGGGCTTTTTTTTTTTTTTTTGGTTTTTTGGTTTTTTCGAGATAGAATTTCTCTGTGTAGCCCTGGCTGTCCTGGAACTCACGCTATAGACCAGGCTGGCCTTGAACTCAGAAATCCGCCTGCCTCTGCCTCCCAAGTGCTGGGATTAAAGGCATGCGCCACCACTGCCCGGCAAGAAGGGCTTTTTGAGCCAGGCCTAAATGAAGCTGGAAAATTCCTTTCCCTGATAGCATACAGTGAAAATACAGTGGCCAAGGTCCAGGAATTGAAATTCAGTCAAATTCCAGATGAAAATGCTTCTCCAACTGACTGTCCTGCTTGGTCATGTTACAGTGACAGGTTATTAGCTGGTCTACAGCATCTGCCTGGCCAGCTATTTCTTGATGTCATTGCTCACAGAGTGGAAGAATATCCACACTCTATTCATCAAAGTACTAGGGTCCCCCCTGTCTGTATTAGGGCTCACTCACCTTACTAAATCTTGGTGCTAACAAACCAACCCAAAGATTTTTGGGGAGACCAGAATCATAGGTCAGTTAGTAGAGGGTCTGCCTAGTATGTGTGATGTCCTAAATTCAATTCCCAGCTCCACATAAATTGGGTCAGGCATGTCTTTAATTCCAGCACACAGGAGGTAGAGGTAGGAAAGTTCAAAAGTAAAATTCATCCTTGGGTGCTTATTTGAAGCCAGCCTAGGCTACATGAGATCTTACCTAAAAAGCAAATGAGCAGGCCTAGGGGTGTGAGGAAGTTTACAGCACTTCCCTAAAAAGCATGTACTCCTGGATCAATCCACAGCACTTTGTAAAAAAATAAATAAATAATGCAGGAGAATCAGAAATTCAAGGTCATCCTTAGCCACATTTCAAGGTCAAGGCCAAAAACAAAAACCAAGCAAACAAAACAAAATGTATTACAATGCTATTTCCTTCTCAAACTACATGTACAAGATGGACAGATAAAAAGGCCTCGCTCGACCATTTCGTGGATGCCGCAGGACCGAAAGCATCTGTGGAAGCAGAGCCAGAGAGGAGCTGGTGGGCCTGTCGGAGCGTTAGGAGTTGAGCTTAGGCCTTTTGAACTCAGGATCTCAAAATGCCTCGTGATTCTTGCCCCCTTAGACTGAAAGGTTTATGTAGGTAATCTTGGAAACAATGGGAACAAGACTGAATTAGAAAGGGCTTTTGGCCCCTTACTCTCTTACTCTCTTACTCTCTTACTCTCTTACTCTCTTACTCTCTTGCCTCTAGCTTCTCCTCTCCCTTCCTCCCTTCCCTTCCCCTTCTCTCCACGTAGTCTTGGCCGGCCTCCACTTCTCTCTCCTCTTTCTCCACCATCTTCTCCTGTTTCTCTCCCTACCTTTGCCCTCTGCCCTGAATAAACCCCCTCCAATTAGGACAAAAAGAAAGAAAGAAAGAAAGAAAGAAAGAAAGAAAGAAAGAAAGAAAGAAAGAAAGAAAGAAAGAAAGAAAGAAAGAAAG
>NW_021604704.1:3359729-3424008 GCF_004785775.1 Grammomys surdaster
AAGAAAGAAAGAAAGAAAGAAAGAAAGAAAGAAAGAAAGAAAGAAAGGGCTTTTGGCTATTATGGATCACTCTGAAGTGTGTAGGTTGCTCGAAATCCTCCTGGCTTTGCTTTCGTTGAATTTGAGGATCCACGAGATGCTGCTGATGCTGTCTGAGAGCTGGATGGAAGAATACTGTGTGGCTGCCGTGTAAGAGTGGAACTGTCCAATGGAGAGAAGAGAAGTCAGAATCGTGGCTCACCTCCCTCTTGGGGGTCATCGTCCTCGAGATGATTACCGCAAGAGTCCTCCACCTCAAGATCCCCAAGAAGAAGAAGAAGCTTTTCCCGGAAGCTGGAGCAGGTCACTTTCTAGAGATAGGAGAAGAGAAAGGTCTCTGTCTCGTGAGCCGTCTCCATCTTTCTCTAGGTCTCGTAGCCGATCTAGGTCAAATGAAAAGAAATAGAAGACCAGTTTGCAAAAGTGGTGTACAGGAAATAACTTCATCTAACAGGAGTATGTACAGGAAATTAAAGTTTTGTTTGAGACTTCATAAGCTTGGTGCATTTTTAAGATGTTTTAGCTGTTCAAATTTGTTTTGTCTCTTGGAACAGTGACACACAAAACGATGTAATTCTCTATGGTTCCGAATGGATCATAGGAGGCATGTGATATCAAGAATTGTTACTTTACGCCGGGCGGTGGTGGCGCACGCCTTTAATCCCAGCACTTGGGAGGCAGAGGCAGGCAGATTTCTGAGTTCGAGGCCAGCCTGGTCTACAGAGTAAGTTCCAGGACAGCCAGGACTACACAGAGAAACCCTGTCTCGAAAAACCAAAACAAAACAAAAGAATTGTTACTTTACAATGTCCCCTTAAGCAAGATTGAATTTTCTTTGAATTTTAGTTTTTTATAGACTGAAATAAACCTAGATCCTGCCCAGTTTTAAGTGTGATGTACTAATGATATAGAAGCAACTGGCAGAAATTGAATAAAGCTATAGTCCTCATGGCTGAGACAGTGTGGCACTGTGGGTAGAATGACAAGCAGTCTTTAGAAGCTGCTGTAAATATAAGCCAGCAGATAAAGGTAGGAACCACACTCTGAAGGTTTTCAAAGTGGTTCCTTCCTGGTTGCTATATGCGGATGCAGAGCTGTTGTAATGTCTTTATTTGGAAAAGTAAAACTAAGATACCAGGGTCCTATCAATTTAAGGGTACAGTGTAGAGCTGAACTTTTCAGTTACTGTGCAAGATTTTTTTTCCTGCTGTCATTTGTAATATGTTTTTGAGAATCCTTGGGATTAAAGTTTTGGTTACAAATTGTTGTTTAACTTGAAAGCCTATTTTTCCTTGCACACTCAAATCTGTGAGTGTGGTATCAAGTCCAGGTATAACATTCCTATTGTAAGCCATAAATATATTTTCTTGCAAAGTGCTTTTGAATTCATGAAATACTAGCATAATTATGTAGTCAGTCAAGCAAACCCATTGTTGCCATTGTTCTTATCCCTGGGAAAGCGATTGGTTGCCCAGTTCGATCTTTGTAAGAAACAACCAAGAGGCACTACATTAGGGAAGGAATTTTTCCCCCTTTGCTTGTCACCTTGTTAGCCATTTTCTAGGCGTTGAAGTCAGTTCAGGACCATGGCAGTTAGTGACTAACATTTTAAAGTAATCACCAGTATGGCATATTGTAATTCTTTAAGTTCCCCATAAAAAGTGTCTTTGATCTTCAACATGAAAACATTCAACAGAAATTTTAAAATTAATTTTTTATGACTTGAGGTGTTGCATGGGATTCCAAATTGATCCATCATGATGTAAAATACACAAAATGGTTCATTGTAACGATGCACAGTTGAGGATGGAGGCATGCATACCCTTTCTCCCAGAAATACGGAGGAGTGTTGGTTTCAGGTTTGTGTGTGTGTGTGTATACAATTAAATTAAATCATAATGCAACAGTCTTGTGGTTTACATTTCCTTAAATGTGTTCTTTTGAGATAGGTTTTTGGATTCTACTGTACTTTGTCTTTGCAAGATGCCATTGCACTAAATTCAATCTGTAAGCTTATAAACCGCCCCCCATTATTTGTTATCTTTAAACAATAAATTTCAGTAAGAAAGGAGAAAAAAAAGGCCTTGCTCAGGTGGGTGAGGTGGCTCAGTAGATGGTGCTTGCCGCCAAGAGGTCAATTCCTGGAATCTATATGGTAGAAAAGAACTGACTCCTGTAATTTGTCACACACACACAAGCACTACATGAAATAAATAAATAAATAAATAAATAAATAAATAAATAGTGATTTAAAAAAAAAAAAGGCCAGTCATGGTAGCATAGACCTTTAATCCTAGCACTTGGAAGGCAGAGGCAGGTGGATCTCCATGAGTTCAAAGCGAGCCTGGTCTATTGCAAGCTCCAGGCCAGCCAAGGCTTCACAGTGAGATACTGTCTCAAAAAAAAAAAAAAAAAAAAAAGTAGACAAGATCTTGCTATATAGTTCAGGCTTCCCCCCAAATCACCATCCTACTACCTCAGCCTCCTAAGTACTAGAATTACAAGCCTTTGCCATCGTGCCCAGCTTTAAAATACAATTTCAAACTTAAGTATTTACTCATACAGCACCCAAGAAACATCTAAAAACTATTCCATGGGGGGGAGCTGGAATGTAACTCATGGGGTGCTTACTCTTGTTCTACTACTAACATGGAAGAAACCCTGGGTTCCATCCACCACAATACACACACATACACACATGTGCATGTGCACATAAATTTATTTCATTGTTATTATTATCAAGTACATCCATTTAAAATATGGCTTGCTGTATAGGTTTATATGCGAAATGTTAAAATCATTTCTTGGGTAGTAAGACTTAGCTACAGGACAAATCAATTCAGATTTCAATCCATTTCATGGTCAGGCCTTACTTTGTTCTCTATCCTCAACCATCTGCCTTCATCCTACAGTTCTCTATATACTATACATCGTTTGGTGCTGAGGATGGAACCCAGAGCTTTGAGGATGTTAGTCAAGTCTTCTTACCATGAGCTACATCTCTATTGTGTTATGCATTTGCTTTGCTTATTTAAGATTTTAGTTTCATGTGTGTGTGCGACAAATCACCGGAGTCAGTTCTTTTCTACCATGTTCTTTTACACACACACACACGCACATGAGTGCAATGTCTGTAGAAGACAAAATTTGGGCCCCTCTGTAGCTAGAATTAGTTGTGAGCTGTGTTGATGCTAGGAACTGAGCCATCTCCCTGGCCCCCATCTCTACCATTTCTGTGATTCTGACTCAGAGAATGGATGTGTTCCTGTGTGATCCCAACTCCTGGAGTCCTGCCAGGCACCTAGCAGGCCCTTGGTAAATAGCCATTGAGTGAATCAATTCATTGGAGTTTATATGACTCAAACCCTCAGCCAAGAAAAGTTTCATTTTGCCCAACAAGAGAAACTTGCCTTTAGAGACTCTTTTCCAGAACACACAAAAAGGAAAATCAGGATGAGGAGAAAAGTAGGGGATTTGGAAACAACAGAAAAATGTGAAGGAAAAGTAGAGGAGGAGGAAGATCCCAGTGTGACATAATGAAGATGTGAGTCTGTACTCCCAGCACTTGGGGAGTGGAGACAGGAGGGTCAAGAGTTCAAGGGCATCCTGTACTGCATGGTAAGTTTAAGGCTAGCCTGAGCTACATAATACCTTGACAAACACACACACCAGAACAAAAAGAAAAGGAAGAGAGATTCCTGATATCTCACCATTATCATTCTAAGCTACTACATCCAGCAAGCAATGGAATGTCCGTAAGAATGTCCATCTGTGCTCATAATAGAAAGAAGCAGGGGGTGGGAATCATGATAAAAGGAAATAGCATTCTCCAAATAGGATGGTCCCTCCCAGCCTTGAACTTAAAAAAAAAAAAGCACTCCTGAATTAGCAAGTGCTGTTGAGCTTTTATTCTATGCTGCCTTCCATCTCAAAGAGCAAGATTAAGGTTCTTCCCAAGCCCCACAAGCTGTAAATTATATTTGGTTGCCTGGGAATGATAGAAATTCATGCTGCAATAGTTTGTGAACTGTCTGGTGTTCGTGTTGGGAACTACACCATATCCCCAGCCCCAACAAGCTAGGGTCGTCTAGGAAGAGAGTGTCCTGGGACCCAGACCTTAACAGTGGTTCTCAACCTTCCTACTGCTTCAAGCCCCTAATACAGTTTCTCATGATGCGGTGACCCCCAACCATAACATTATTTTCATTGCTGCTTCAGTGTTTTTTTCTGTGTAGCTCTGGCTATCCTGAAACTTACTCTGTAGACCAGGCTAGCCTCAAACTCACAGAGGTCAGCCTGCCTCTGCCTCCTAAGTGCTGAAAAGGCATGTGTGTGCCACCTCTGCCTTTTCTACTTCATAGCTGTAATTCTGCTACTGTTATGAATTTTAATGTAAATATCTGGGTTTTCTGATGGTCTTAAGTGATGCCTGTGGAATGGTCCTTCGACTTCCAAAGAGTCACAGCCCATAGGCTGAGAAACACTGCCTTAATAGGCCCTCAAACCTTAACACAGCGATTCTCAACCTGTGGACATGCATCCATACAGTACACAAGACTGTACACCCTGACTTCCTTCAGTGAACTGTGATGTGGAACCGTAAACCATACAAAGCTTTTCCTCCCTAAGCTGCTTTTGGTGGTGGACTTTATCAGAGCAATAGAAGCCCTAAGACACATGCTATATAAAAGGGAGAGTTTGATGAGTTCATTTTCATTTCTTTTCCCCCATCTTCCCTGCACTTCAAAGTAGTGGTTACCTCCAAGATCTGCAGAGGCAAGCAAACCTCACAGAACGAAAAGGAAACTGCCTCTTACTTACTTTGAAAGCATTAGACAAACATTGTAAAAAAAAAATTATTCCTTTTCCTGAAATCTGTTTTGTTTTCTTGAGAAACCTTCTCCACTGGAGTCCAGGCTTCTCAGTAATCCTCCTGCCTCAGCCTCCTGAGTGCTGGGATTACAGGCATGAGCCACCACACCTGGCTTTTCCCTGAAGTCTGAATATCAGTTACAAGAGTGGCTGTCTCAAGAAAATCATAGTTTGAGGCTACATGCACACTGGAATCCAAGATGGCAGACATGCCCATGCAATTTTCTGTACAGATTCTTGTGTCATTTGACATCCTCAATAGCATGGGGCATGTTTTCCCTTGGGCCACCTGGAGTAGCCCTACCCATGTGTCTTACTTTTCTATTGCTGTGAGGAGACTAAGGCAACTTACAGAAGAAAGGGTTTCACTGGGGGGACTTGCTTACAGTTTCAGAAGGTGTTCATGACCATCATGATAGGGAACATGGCAGGAGGCAGGCAGGTATGGCACTGCAGCAGTAGCCGAGAGCGTCTGTCATATCAGAATGTTGAGATCAGAGAAAGAGAAACTGGGTCTATTGTGAGCTTTTGAAGCCTCAAAGCCTACCTCTAGTGCTACACCTCCTAATCCTTCCCCCAAACCGTTCCACCAGCTATGGAATAAGCAATCAAATACATGAGCCTATAGGGGCCATTCTCACCCAAACCACCACACCATGTTCTGGACTCAATGGAAGGAAAAGAAACCTTCTACAAAGAACCTCCACACTAAACAAGCCACTGACTGGCCTTGGGGTCCTGGGCTCGAGTGATCACCCCGCCTTAGCCTCCTAGGTAGTTTGGACTGTGCTGCACCAACTGAGGCCCTTTGGAGGAACTTCCAAGCAGTGGTGGCAGTGCATGCAGAAACAGGTCTTTTGTAGAAAGACAAGTCTCAAGCAGGCTCTGGATGCTCTTTAATGAGGGCCTGGCTTCTTTCACAACCTCGGGGAAGCTTGCCAGAACTGAGGATAAAACCAACAGAGAGTGACTTGTTGGATGTTCCCTGGTCCTGCCTGGTGTAGGATGGGGTAACTGGGGGAAGGAATTTAAGGAAGGAAACTGATCAGGATCAGAACCCAGGGACCAAGATAAAGAAGGAGATGCCACCATGGGGATTGACAACTAAATATGTACCCACCCTATCAAAAAGCCCTGAGTGAGTTGGTAGACTGTCCCAGTTTGCCATTCTTCCTTTTTTGTAGGCAAAATCAAATGATATAAGACAGAAAAACGTGGGGAAACCTAAACAAATGGCTCACTAACAGCTGATGGTCTCAGGAGTCTGAAGAAGAATCATTGCCAGGATTTTGGTCTATACAATGACCTCCAGGCCAGGCTAGGTAGGCTACAGAGTAAGACTCTATCTTAAACAAACAAGCCAACAAAGCACACTTGGGAGTGGGAGGTAGGAGTGTGTTCTTCTATGAAACAGGGTCTCTTATGTATACCTGACTGGCCTGGAATTTACTATATAGTTCAGACTGGCCTCAAATTCAGAGATGCTACAGCCTGTGCCTCTGTAGTGCTAGGATTAGAGGTATGACACCTGGCCAAAAAAAGTTTTTATATATTTATATAAATCTTCTTTTAATTTCATTCACCAGAATTTTGAATATGATCATATATATATATATATATATACACATACATATATTTCCTTAATTATGTGACAGCTCCAGCGCTGCCCGCGATACCGAGCTCAGGCATAGGCCTGGGGGATTAAATAAATACTCAGACTCGAGTCAGCCATTATGAGAGAATGCCAATGCTCTTACTGGATGGGTTCAATATATACACCAAGCCAGGGAAGGAAAAACACAAACTCAGGAAAAAAACAGGAACTCAACTGGGGGGCAATGGGATGTCAAGTGTAAATTCCCTTCCTGGGATGGATACCATGCCTTAGTCAGGATGTTTTTGATCTTAGAGAAACTACAGAATGTTACTTAGTAGACAGCAGTACACGGAAAGTCTCAGCCAGGGCATAGCAGCCCTTCGGGGTCCTACAATTATGATAATATAAATAGTATCATAGTTTTAACTTACACTTGCTTTGGGCTAGTATATTAAAAAGCAACTGACTTTTTAAAAAAGTAATACTTCCATGTATTCTTTGAAAATTTCAGCCAGGCAGTGGTGGCACACGCCTTTAATCCCAGCACTTGGGAGGCAGAGGCAGGCGGATTTCTGAGTTCGAGGCCAGCCTGGTCTACAGAGTGAGTTCCAGGACAGCCAGGGCTACACAGAGAAACCCTGTCTCGAAAAACCACAAAACAAAACAAAAAAAACAAAAAAACAAAACAATTTTCATACATGTATACAACGTATTTTTATCTTATCCACACCAACTACCTCCCTCCAACTTTGCCCAGGACCCACCAACTCATCTCCCTCCCAACTTCAATTTCATGTTCCTTTTGTAGTAGTAGTAGTATCAATACGTCCTTGAGTTCAATTAGATCTGACCATGTTTGAATGGGTATGGAGTTATCATTGGGACACACCAGCCACATTTCCAAAGAAAGGTGGATTCTTTCTCCCCCAGCATCCATCAACTGCTCAAAGTTCCTCAGCTAAGGGTGTGAGCCTCCGAAAGAAGTCCATCCCCCGTCCATGCTGGAATTTTGACTGGCTTTATGCTATGCTAATCTTCTGCAGGAGACCACAGCTGTTGGGAGTTCGTGCGTGCATCATCTGTATAGTATTCAAAAGACAGCATTCACAAGTCACCTCCCCATCCTCCAGCTCATTCATTCTCTGTCCCATACTGGATCCTGTTTCATTTCCCAGCAAAGGGCCTACCACCGATCATAATTATAATTTTAACCCGTCACAGAGGAGCTAGTGTTTCATAACAAAGTGCAGTACATGATTCATTTGATTAAATAAAAACTTAGACATAAGGCTGGTCCTACAAGCATCTGGACTTTCGGTCTACCAATAGACCTGTGCACCCGAAGTGATGTCATGAGACTCTCCATAAGCCAGGGTAGTTGAACATGATTCCCAGAGAGCCCCTCTTGAGACATGATCTGGGCAGGACAGAGAAAGGCAGCAGCCCCTCACCGTGAGCACTCTATGGCTTCTCATGGTGCTGTCTGCAGATGGGAAAGCTTAGATGACATTTTTTTTAATTCCTCATATACAATGAGCACAAAAGGTCCCACCCATGTCATGCAGGATTTTGGACCACATCCCTTGAAGAAAGCCTTTCTGTCCTCATTCTTGCAGACCTTTCTCTAGCAATCCACAGTGCCCAGATATGTGATGTCCACTCCTTTCCAGCCAGACTGCATCGTATGCCTCCATTCCTCCCTGCACTGTCATCCAGTGGTACCATGATATGCGTGTTCTTGGGGTCCAAGAACATGCCACCCTTGGCAGTGTGGTTCACCCTGAAGTTAGCAGCACAGTAGATAGTGATACCCAGAACCAACATGGTGAAGCCCTGGTATGGGCTACAGAGTCCATCTGATGTACTGATCTTCAGCAGTCCCCACAAAGCCCTCGAACTCACACTCAGCCAGCCTTGTCCTGATTGGCCAGGGTCTGGCTGAAATCTAGCAGGTAGATGAGGCACTGGAAGGTCATACCAGCAGACCTTCTTGGGGCCAGAGTGCTGAAGAAATACCTCCAGAGTGGGGTGTGGTTTTTTCCATGCTGCCCAGGAATACCTGCTTAAACTTATCCTTGAAGGCAATATCAAGAGCTACAGTGAGGAGTAACGGATGATGCTAGCCATGTTGCCATGCCAGAAGAATGGTATGCCCTACCTCCTCTTTGGCGATTCAAACTATGCAGCCCACAATGCCCTTGTGCTGTCTGTCAGGATCTGCTTGCGGACCAGGGTGCTGCACCTGCACAAGCAGCTTGACTGGCTTGATCCAGCTGCAGCTGTCTTGGAGATGGCAGTGGCAATGTCCCCCAGACTGACTGAAGAGCTGAAGCCTTGCAGGGAGGAGCTGGCTAAGGTCTGCTTGTGGCTGCTAAACTGATAATGCTAGGGCGCACCATCGATGCCATCACAGAAATCTGAAGAGGATAAAATTGAGCAGGAGTTACAAACCAAATGGCCTCTGCATTGATTAAAATGACATAGATTTACCCACTTCCTGGCCAGCCTGACAGGGGTCCTCTACAGTGATCTCAATGGCTTTGTTGGGGGCAGAGGCCGTCCGTTTCCAGGTGTTATACAGGGAGCATCAACCTTCAACCACCAGACCCAGAAGCTCTTAGAGATTTTCCTGTAGAAGAGAAATGTGTGGATACTGACCTACCTTGTTGAGGCAGAGTAGAGCTGTCAACCCAACAGTGTCCACAGTTTGGGCAGGGCCCTGCCAGGGACAACAAGGCATGGGACAATTCTTTGCCCAGTGGTCAGCATTACCACACTTGAAGTTAAGTCTATCAGGACTTTTGGCTATTTTCTGAGTTCCTTTTCCTTCTGCTCTTTTCTATCCCTTTACTTCCTCCCTTTCACCCCCCTAATATTAGGTAGGATAGAAAGAAGAATAAAGGGGGGGGAGAGACAGACAGACAGACAGACAGACAGACAGACAGAGACAGAGAGAAATCCTCAAAGTCAGGGGCAGGAAAGTGGGTGGTAACATTGTTGGACTACTTCCTGCTGATTAGAGGCATTGAGCTCCTTAGGGCAAGTTTGATCTTCACTATCAGGATAGCTAATTTCTTCTCATCTCTTTGTTTTTTTTTTTTTTTTGCTTTTGTTTTTTTTTTTTTGGTTTTTCGAGACAGGGTTTCTCTGTGTAGCCCTGGCTGTCCTGGAACTCACTCTGTAGACCAGGCTGGCCTTGAACTCAGAAATCCACCTGCCTCTGCCTCCCAAGTGCTGGGATTAAAGGCGTGCGCCACCACTGCCCAGCCTTCTCATCTCTTTGTACATGACTACTTGACAACCCACAACCAACAGCATCCAACTACCAACCAGCCAAAGAGCCATGCAGCCCCTTCTATGGTGCTCTAGCATGTATATATCCTTTGAAAAGTCCCCAGAATTCCAAAATGTCATACACTTGCAGAAATGTCATACACTGCAGCTAACAAAATTACATCCCTGCTAGAGCACAAGGCAAATCATAGTCACCTGCTGTAAAGCAGCCCCATATCCCCATACCTGGGATTAAAACATAATCCCATAATATTTCTGTGTTTATGATGTATGACAGTTTACAAGCTGTCCTAGACACTGTTCTGTTGCTGTGAAGAGACACCATGATCTAAGCAATTCTTTCTTTCTCTCTCTCTCTTTCTTTCTCTCTTTCTTTCTCTCTTTCTTTCTTTGTCTATTATGTATGTGATTACACTGTAGTTGTCTTCAGACACACCAGAAGAGGGTATCAGACCCCATTACAGATGGTTGTGAGCCACCATGGTGTGGCTGGGAATTGAACTCAGGACCTCTGGAAGAGCAGCCAGTGCTCTTAACCACTGAACCATCTCTCCAGCCCCTAGCAATTCTTTAAAAAGAAAGCATTTAATTGGGGCTGACTTGCAGTTTCAGAGATTTAGTCCATTACCAACATGATAGGAAGTATGATACCAGGCAGGCAGACATGGTACTTACTGAAGAAGGAGCTGAGAGTTCTATATCTACGTCTACAGGCAGCAGGAAGTAACAGTGACACACTGGCCAGGCATGAGCTTCTGCCACCCCAAAGCCCACCCCCTAGGGACATACTTCCTCAAATGAAATCACACCTACTCCAACATGGCCTTATCTCCTACTCTTTTCAAGTATCTCAAGTAGTGCCACTCCCTGATAATAAAAGATTCAAATATATGCACCTGTGGGAGCTGATTTAGTCAAAGTTCTAATGGTGTGAAGAGACACCACTACCTAGGTAACATTTATAAAGGAAAATATTTCATTAGGCTTGGCTTACAGGTTCAGAGGTTCAGTCTATTATCATCACGGTGGAAAGAATGGAAGCATGCAAGCAGATATGGTGCTGGAGAAGAAGCCAAGAGTCCTACACCTGGATCTACGCGGAACAGAGAGAGTGACACTGGCCCTGGCTTGAGTATTTGAAACTAAAGCCCACCCTCCGTAACACACTGGGAATTGAATCAGAGTCCTCTACAAGAGCAAAGAGTTCTCTAAACCACTAAGCCATCTCTCCAGTCCCTCAACCCCTCCGTCCCCCAAAAGCAAAGGCATGTTAAACTTTACTGTGAAGGATGGGCAGTTGAGTGATAAGACACAGTTTTGTGATACTGTCAAAGCTGACATCCTGAATCCTTATGGAGAAGGAAGGACAGTGATGAAGATGGCAAGCCCGGGAATTCCTTAGTGGGTAACAGACATGTTTACCTTTTTGAAGACTTGTTTTTATTATTTCTATTTATCTGAATGTGTGGATGAGTGCCTCATGTGTCCAGATTCCCATAAAGATCAAAAAGAGGGCATTGGATGTCCTGGAGCTGGAGTCACAAGTGGCTGTAAGGCGGTCCCCATGAGTGACTCTGATGGGAAAATAAGTGGAGAAGATGCAAACAGATCTTTTCCTTTGTTTATTTTCTTTCTTATTTGGGGGGGGGGGTTTCCCTCAGAACCAGAGCTAAGAGATGACTGTGACCAGCCATGTGTGTGCTGGGAACCAAACCAGGGTCCTCTGCAAAATCAAGTGGCCTTAACTGGTGAGCCATTTCTTCAGCAAATGTTGTATTTATTTGTTCTGTGGGCATGAATGGGTACCACAGGACCCACGCAGAAGTCAGAGGAGAATCTGTGGAAATCTGTCCTCTCCTCCCACCATATGGACTGCAGGGATTGAACCCAGGTCATTGGTCTTGGTGACAAATGCCCACTGAGTCACCTTGCTGGCCTGAGAGTCATTGTTGACATCCGTGGTGGGTATGAAGATACTCAGCTTATAATGACTCATGTAGTCATGCATTGTTTTGCTGTGTCTGTTTAATTTGGGTTTGGGCTTTTAGCTTCATCAAACCTTCCCTCAAGCAACAGTTGTACAACACACAAGGACTTGCGCTTGATGTTTTTAGCACTCAGAAAACCTTGATATGGTTCTATTTGGGTTTGTTTGTTCTTCCAGAGAGATCTTCTCTGTGTAGCCATGGCTGTCCTAGAATTCTCTCCGTAGAGCAATCTGGCCTCAAACTCAGAGATCCACCTGCCTCTGCCTCCAGAGTGCTGGAATTAAAGCCATGCACTACCACCCGCTGGCAGAGAGAGTTCTTCAAATGTTCAGTTATCTTGCTTCTGTTGCAGCTACACAGGTCATCCAGATGTTTTGCAGATGTCTGTCTTATGTTTTGGCTATCCAATCAGTTCTGATTTTATAGGCTGATTTGCTACTAGAACTATATTGCTCACTAGAAGTATAATTCTTTCCCCCATAGATGCCAAGATCTGTTGGGGTTTGTTAGTGGGGTTGCTTTGAATGCTTTTGGGGGTAAGGAACATTGAGACTGTGATTCATACTGTGCATGCAGCCTTGGCTCACGTGGAACTCACTATGTAACCCAAGCTAGCCTCAAACTCTTGCCATTCATCTGTTTCAACCTCGCAAGTGCTGAAGTTGTAGGTACATACACCACTCTGTCCAGGTAAAATCCAAGATCTGGGGTAAGAGCTGTAGCTCAGTAGATGTCGCTGGTCTACTATACACATGGTCCTGGCTTCAATCACCAGAAGGGTGTCATGCCACATACCTGTAATCCCAGCAGTTGTAAGGTGGAGGCACAAGGTTTAAAGTTGAAAGCCAGTTTTGGCTATATAGCCTGTTTGAGGCTAGCCTGGAGTACATGAGATCATGTCTTAAATAAGTAAATACATAAAAATACATACATATATACATATACATATGTACATACACACACATAATACATACATACATACAAAAGTACACAAATATATAAATACATAAATTATTTATGTATTTATTTATATACATTTTAATTAAAACATAATTAGATTACTTTCTCCCTCCCCTTAGCTCCCTCCAGACCATCCCTCTAACTCCTTCCATGTCTCTCTACTTCCAATTTGATAGTATTTTTCCTCAATTAAAATGGTGTGTGTGTGTGTGTGTGTGTGTGTGTGTGTGTGTATGTGTGTGCAAATATATAAGTACAGTGTGGTAAGTCTGTTTTTGTTATGTATGTATGTATGTATGTATGTATGTATGTATGTATGTATATGGTTTCGGACCTGAGCACTTTGTATCAGACAATCAATTAAGGGGCTCAACCTTGTGAGAAACTAACTCTCCCTCTCTCTCAGGACTCATCAGTTGCCTGTAATTCCTTGTTCAGACGTATGATCCCATGACATTTCACCACTTCTGTGTTACCATGTCTATTTATACTGCCTTTGATCAAATCTTGTTTGTGTAGCCATTTTTAGAAGAGGCCATTTCACAGCACACCTTTAGCATCCTGGCCCTTAGGCTCTTTTTATCCTTTCTTCCCTAAGTTCCCTGAACCACAGATGCAGGAACCATCATGTAAATGTATCTATTGAGGCTGGACTCCCCATGATCTTATTGATCTCCCCATTGTGTCTAGCCAAAAAATTCCTGTGATGGCCTTCATTTGCTGTAAAGAGAGGCTTCTTTGGTGAGGGGTGTGTATAAGGATAAGATTTAAAATGTACTTAGGAATTATGCTGGTCTAGCAAAACAGCAGTTGTAGATGCACCTCTAAGATTCATAACTTCACTGAGTGGTGGTACACATTTAATTTTAGCCCTTGGGAGGCAGAGGCAGGTGGATCTCTGTGAGTTTGAGGCCAGCCTGATCTACTGAATGACTTCTAGTACAGCCAGGACTACACAGAGAAACCTTGTCTTGAAAAACAAAACCAAAAACCAAAAACCGAAAGATTCAGCACTCCGTCCCCAACCCTCAGCTCCTTTGTCAGGCCACCTTCACCAGATTTGCTTCACCAGAAACATCCAGGTTAGATCTTCACTCCACCCCATCCCTGACCCTTGGCCAATCCCCTGTCTTCCCAGCTCCATTGTCCACCAAATCTCCTGGGGCATGCCTAGCTGCCCTAAGACATGCACTGTCACCTGAGTACCATTGTCCAGACCAAGGCTGCCTACCCAAGGACTGCTACACTGGAAACATCCAGGTTAGGCCCCCTTACTGAGACCTGCTACACCAGGAACATCCAGGGACAACTAGATGGCTAAAGGCCAGCATAAAAACACAATCAACAAGAACTACAGCACAACAGCATGTCTACGGCAAAGCTAGCCTACTACAGCAAGCCCTGGATAGCCTAACATAATGGAAGTACAGGAAAATGATCTTAAACCCAATCTTATAAAGATGATAGAGGAAATGAGTTATCCCTTAAAGAAACACAGGAAAATGCAACTAAACAGGTGAAGGAAATGAATAAAACTGCTCAAGACCTGAAAATGGAAGTAGAAGCAATAAAGAAAACACAAATTGAGGGAATCCTGGAGATAGTAAACCTAGGGAAGAGAACAGGAACTACAGATGCAAGCATCACCAACAGAATACAGGAGATGGAAGAGAGAATCTCAGGTGTAGAGTACACAATGGAAGATATCGATACATCAGTCAGAGAAAATGTTAAATAGAAAAAATTCCTGACACAAACATCCAAGAAATATGGGACATTATAAAAAAAGACTTAGTAATCCCAGCACTTGGGAGGCAGAGGCAGGCGGATTTCTGAGTTCGAGGCCAGCCTGGTCTACACAATGAGTTCCAGGACAGCCAGGACTACGCAGAAGAAACTCTGTCTTGAAAAACCAAAAATAAAATAAAATAAAATAAAATAAAATAAAATAAAGACTTAGCCTGAGAATAATAGGAATAGAAAGTAAAGAATCCCAGCTCCAAGGCTCAAGAAAATGTCCCCAACCTAAAGAAAGAGATGCCTATAAACATTCAAGAAGCTTACAGAATACCAATTGGATTGGACAAGAAAAGAAAATCTTCCCACCACAAAATAATTAAAATGACAAATCTGCAGATAAAGAAAAGAATATTAAAAGCTGCAAGGTAAAAAGGCAGACCTATCAGAATTGTACTCAACTTCTCAACAGAGACTCTAAAAGCTAGAAGGGCCTGGACAGATGCCTTACGGCCTCTAAGAAACCACACATGGCAACCAATACTACGATACCAAGCAAAATTCTCAATAACCATAGATGTAAAAAAGAAGATCTTTCAAGACAAATCCAAATTTAAACCATATCTATCCACACATCCAGCCCTACAGAAAATAATAGAAGGAAAACTTCAACCCAAAAAGAATAACTACATCCAAGAAAACACAGGAAATAAGTAATCCAATACCAACAAAATCAAAAGAAGGGAAGCATATACAAGTGCACACACACACACACACACACACACACTAACACTACCAATTTCAAAATAACAGGAATTAACAATCATTGGTCATCAATATCTCTCAACATCAATGGACTTCATTCTGCAATAAAAAGACACAAGCTAACAGTATGGATATGAAAACAGGATCCATCGTTCTGCTGCATACAAGAAACACACCTCAGCAACAAAGACAGACATTACCTCAGAGTAAAGTACTGGAAAAGGGTTTTCCATGCAAGGATGTGGAGCAAGAAGAACACTTTTCCATTGCTGGTGGAAGTGCAAATTTGTACAACTATTTTGGAAACCAGTTTGCGATTTCTCAAAAATAAAAAATGGGAATAATTCTACCTTAGGACCTAGCTATATCATTCCTGGGCATATACTCTAAAGATGCTCTACCATTCCACAGGGGCATTTGCTCTACTATGTTCATAGCAGCTTTATTCGTAATAGCCAGAAACTGGAAACAACCTAGATATCCTTCAGCTAAAGAATGAATAATAATAATAATAATAAAAACGTGGTACATCTACACAATGAAATACTATTCAGCTGTTTAAAACAAAGACAACATGAAATTTGCAGGCAAATGAATGAAACATGAGCATATCATCTTGGGTGAGGTAATCCAGACCCAGAAAATCATGTATGGTATGTATTAACTTATAAGTGGACATTAGCCATAATGTAAAGGATAACAATGCTGCAATCCACACACCCAATGAAACTGGGTAACAAGGAGGGCCCAAGGGAGGATGCGTAAAGCTCAATCAGAAGGGGAAACAAATAGTCATTGGAGGTGGAGGAGAGCAGGGGAACTGGATGGGAGATGAGATGAGGAAGGGAAGGGGGATGAATATCATGTGTGGGGAGGAGGAGCGGGAAAGAGCTGGAAGTGAGAATAAAAATTGATGGGGGGTGTCTCTGAAACTAGCTGGAGGCCTAGGACAGAGGAGGATACTTCGAGTCTATGGGGTGACCCTAGCTGAGATTCCTACCAGAGGGTATATGGAGACTGAATTGACCACCTCCTGTAGCCAGGCAGGACTTCCAGAGGAGGGAGGGTGATATCAATCTACTCACAAAACCTTCATTCCAAAATTTGTCCTGCCTACAAGATGTGCTGGGATAAAGATGGAGCAGAGCTTGAGAGAACGGCCAACCAATGACTGGCCAAACTTGAGACCCACCTGATGTGAGAGAGCCAACCCCTGACACTATTAATGATATTCTGCCATGCTTGCAGACAGAAACCTAACATATGTCTCCTGAGAGGCTTCATCCAGCCACCCATGAATAGAGACAGATGCAGAGACCCACAACCAAACATCAGGCTGAGCTCAGGGAGTCTGGTGGAAGAATGGAGGATAGAAGTGAGCAAGTCAGAGGGATGAAGGACACCACAAGACCTACAGAATCAACTAACCTGGGACCATGTGGGCTCACAGGCTCACCAACCAAAGAGCACGTGTGGGCTGGACCTAGTCCCTCTGCACAGATACAGCATCTGTGCAGCTTGTTCTTCATGTGAGTCCTCTAATTAAATACGATTATTTATATTTATTTATATTTGTCATATTATTATATTAATGTAGATAAATTAAATTTAAATACAATTAAAATGAGGGCTCTCTCTGATTCTGTTGCCTGCTTTTGGGTCCCTTCTGCATAGCTGTGCTGCCTTGTCTGGCCTTAGTGGAAGAGAATGCACTTATCCTGCTTAGACTTGATGTACCAGAGTGGGTTGGTAACCATAGGAGGCCTCCCCTTCTCTGAGAAAAAGGGGAGGGGAGAGAAAGGAAGGAGATGTGAGGGTGAGACTGAGAAGAAAGGAGGGAGGGGCTTCAATCAGGCTGTAAATAAGTAAATAAGTTATTGAGGGAAAAAAAAAACGATTTATAACCTCACTAGCCCCGGGAGGCTGGCTAAGTTTGTAGAGGCATGCATCATTTCCCTCCTGTCCAGTGGACTTCAGTCTAATTAGATAGCTCTTGCTTACCACTAATATGTGACTGTCACTTACTGTATCTTTACAAACATCCTGCCATACTGGTTGGTAATTGTAGTTCATAGGTGTAACTGCTAGGTAGGACTATTAATTGCTTCCATCCTTTGGCAACATGCATAGTATTTTCCTGTACTATGGAACTACACCACAGGAAGGAGGCTTTCAGGTTAGATCTAGCTTGAATAATCTGAGTCTGGTGTCCTGAGTATGTATGTGGTATCTTCAGCAATAGGGGCTTAACTTCAACCTCTTGAGAGGCAAACAAGCACAGCAGTCTATATTGTTTTGGGAGTCACTTAGATTACCATGACCGATCATTCTAAAGGAGATTTCTCACACCCAGGGTTCTTGTTAGTCTATTGTTCTTGTGGGAAGGATTACTAGCCCTAGTGACTATTTCCTTTAACATGTATGTTTGTATGCTTGTATGTATTGTGTATGATTTTAGGTAAATGCAAGATAAGACTCCTTGAGGTGTACCAAACAGACTTGCTGTCATTTCCCCCACCCCTCTTTCCACTGTACTGAGCTTCATCCCTCCTCTTCAGATAGAGCCCCCTTCCCATTTTTACATTTCCAGCTTCATATCATCTGTTCTTCCTCTCTCGAGCCCCCTCCCTCCACAGTCCCTTTGGTCTTTCCTGGTTTCTGTGGTTACACTCTGTCTTAGTTAGGGTTTTACTGCTACGAACAGACACCATGACCAACGCAACTCTCATAAGGACAATGTTTAATTGGGGCTGGCTTACAGGTTCAAAGGTTCAGTCCATTATCATCAAGGTGAGAGCAGGGCAGGCATGTTGCAGGTAGAGCAGGGCAGGCATGTTGCAGGTAGGGCTGAGAGTTCTACATCTTCATCTGAAGGCTGCTAGCAGAATACTGACTTCCAGGCAGCTAGGATGAGGGCCTTAAAGAGTGGACTTAAAGAGTGGATAAAATATGGCTGGGTCATATTTTATCCCCCAGACATGGTTTCTCTGTATAACCTTGGCTGTCCTGGAACTCACTCCATAGAACAGACTGACCTTGAACTCCAATCTGTCTGCTTCTGCCTCTGGAGTTGTAGGATTAAAGGTGTGCACCACCACCACAGCATAGCTGTGTCATATGGCTACACGAACTGCAACCAAGAGAGAATGGCGGCTCCTGTTTCCCCACAGCCCATCCTGCATCTGTTGTCAGTTGTTTTATTGACCTTTGCCATTCTGACGGGGGCAAGATGAAATCTTTTGTTTGTTTGTTTGTTTGTTTGTTTGTTTGTTTGAGACAGGGTTTCTCTGTGTAGCCCTGGCTATCCTGGAACTCACTCTGTAGACCAGGCTGGCCTCAAACTCAGAAATCCGCCTGCCTCTGCCTCCCAAGTGCTGGGATTAAAGGCGTGCGCCACCACTGCCCGACATAAGATGAAATCTTAACATTGTTTAATTTATATTTTCTGATTGCTAGGAATGATGAACATTTTTAAGACATTTCTTAGACACTTTTATTTTTCTCTCTGTTTAGATCCCTAGCCCTTTTTTTTTAAAGTTAGACCATATGTTTCCTTGACTCTTTGGTTTTTGCTTCTTTGTTTGAGTTCATCTATTCTGGATAATAATCATCTGTCAGATGTGTAGCTGGCAAAGATTCTCTTCCATCCTGAGGTTTCTTCTTCACTATACTGATGGTTTCCGTTGTTGTACTTAAACTTAATGAACCACATTTTTTTAGAGTTTGTTTTGTTGGTTTCTTTAAGGTTTATTTATTTTATATGTATGCCTATATGTTGGTCTCTGTATCATGTATATGCCTGGTGCTTGAGAAGGCCGGAAAGGGTATTAAATTCCCCAGGAACTGGAGTTTCATGTGGCTGTGAACTGCCATGCAAGTTCTGGATACCTAAATCCCCATCCTCTGGATGAGCATCCAGTGCTCTTAAACCACTGATCCTTCTCTCCAGCTTTAGTTTTGGGTTTTGATACAGGATCTCCCTATGTAGCTTTGGCCAGCGTGGACTTTCTACATAGAGTAGGCTGGCCTTGAACATCCAGCATTCCTCCTGCCTCCTGGGTGCTGCGATTACAAATCTTAACATCATGCCTGGCTGATGAACTACATTTGAATGAACCAAACCATTAAGTACTTTTGAGATTGTATATCTAGAGGGGAAAAAAAACCTGAATTATCCATGAAGCCAAGCTTCTAGTCAGCAGAAAAAAAAAATCTATACATCACGCCACATTCGGGTCAGAGGGCCTGTGGGCCAAAAGCCAGGGAGAAGAAGGCAAGAATAGCAGTGAGTATTTTTAGATCCTTTGCTCAGAGCATTATCACCTTCTTGAGGTGTAGTGGCTGACAAATGCAGGTGTTGAAGTTAGGTCTTTGTTACCTATTGAAATATTAAGTGTGGGCCCCTAAGACTTGGTTGCCTTAGAGATGAGAGACTCTTGGCCTTAAGTTATTTTTGATTGGCAATAAGATGTCAGTTGTCAATAGTTGGGTAGAAGAGACATAGGTGTGGTTTAGGTTTTCGGTGGCTGGAGGTTGGAGGTGACCACGAGGAGAAGAGGGCAGGAGGAGGAAGGAGAGGCCTCCATGGGTTTAGAGTCAAGAAAACATGACCCTGAGGAGTGGCCAATTAGAGTTAAGAATAGCTCGAATAAAACATGGCAAATAATAACGGGACTACCAATATAAAAATAGATTTTAACAACATAGAGGGTAGACAACTGCCCAGCTTTTATACTGTTTAAGACTTATTATAAATATAAAGGTTGTCCACTTGCAAACACTTCATGAATATACCAGCAGTCCAGTTCAGTAGTGCTGGGATAGCAAACACGAATCAGCAGCAGTGGCACGACCTACCAGAAACAGCTAGGCTTCAGCTGAATTGCCACAAGTCAGGGGAGTGACCAGGACCAACAGGGACAGCAGAAGTTCTTTGCCGTGCCTCTCTCAACAAAGCGAAGATCAGCGAAGACGCAAGACGAACAATGTATTGCAAAGCTAGCTATACAAGCCCCTCTCACAGTCCGTTAAGTCCTAGCTATACTCCCTCCAAATATCACTTGTCCTCAGATGGGTCTTCCCTCAGCACAGGAGTCTGTATCAGCTGACATCACTCTGCCAATAATCCCAAATCCACAGAAACAGCAAGAAGCTACCAGAATACCACCAGAAGGTTTTTGGCGTGTTTCTCTCTATCGAGTTCCAACAAGTGGAGCTCAGCTACATGATGCAAGGCGAACCAATACATGTATGTCGTTAGTGAAGAACCCTTTATCGCGTGTCCTTTCACGTGCTTGCTTTAGCAAAACATCCTTTCACCTGTGTCTGCTTCAGGAAAACGCTCCTTCACATGTCTGCTTTAGCAAAACACCACCTAACATCTCAGCTCCTTCTCCAGCGCCATGCCTGCCTGCACACTACCATACTTCCCACCATGATGATAATGGACCGAACTTCTGAAACTGTAAGCAAGCACCAACTAGATGTTGTCCCCTTTAAGAGTTGCCTTGGTCTTTGTGTCTCTTCACAGCAGTGAAACCCTACCTAAGGCAGGGGGATTTGGTGCCCTGTAATAAGGTCGGGTCACCAGCTTGTGTTTACCTCTACTACTCAAGGCAGAATCAAGGCTACTCCACACTCATCTTTTCCTGAAAAAGAGGCATGTTTCCTTGAGGTTCTTCTGATACATTTCACTGTCTCATAATGTGGACCACTGGCATATAGAGCTGGCTAGGGTCTCTGCCACAACCAAGTACTTGCTTTCCCATGCTCTCCTTCCTATATCCAGAGGTTGGGCTATGGTAGTAGGAAGCTATTCTAGTTGCATTCTCTTGCTGTAGCAAACACTGTGACCAAAAGCAACATGGGAGTTGGGGGAGTTTATTTCAGCTTACAAGTTACAGTTTGAAAGCTAGGCAGTGGTGGCACATGCCTTTAATCCCAGCACTCAGGAGACAAAGGCAGGCAGATCTCTGTGAGTTTAAGGTCAGCTTGGTCTACAAAGTGAGTTCCAAGACAGCCAGGGCTGTTATGCAGTGAAACCTGTCTCAACTCCAATCCCACACCACCACCACCACCACCAAAAAAAAAAAAAAAAAAAAAAAAGTTGCCATTCATCATGAAAGAAGTCAGACCTAGGTCTGTTTACACTTCCACATAGCGGTACTGATAACCAAGGAACTCACTGTCAATCAAGGAAGTATGGCAAGAATGGTGGAGGAGTCTCCTTCTGGAGTGCAGGCCCATGCTTAGGTAGCTTTCTTTTTTTTTTTTTTTTTTTGGTTTTTCGAGACAGGGTTTCTCTGTGTAGCCCTGGCTGTCCTGGAACTCACTCTGTAGACCAGGCTGGCCTCGAACTCAGAAATCCGCCTGTCTCTGCCTCCCAAGTGCTGGGATTAAAGGCATGCGCCACCACAACCCGGCATTAGGTAGCTTTCTTAACAGCCAAGGACCACCATCCAGGGAATGGTGCTGTCCACAGTGGGCTGGCCTTCTTACATTAATTAGCAATGAAGACAATCCTCCACAGACATGTTCACAGGCCAACCTGATAAAGACAATTAATTACTCAGTTGAGAACTCTCTTCCCAGTTGATTCCAAATTGCAGCAAGTTGATCTTTAAAACTGCCCATCAGGGCTAGAGAATTGGCTCAGCAGTTAAGAGCAACTGTTGCTCTTATAGAGAATCTGGGTTTGTTTATCAACACCCACATGGTAACTCACAACCATCATAACTCCATATCTAAGGGATCCAATGTCATTTTCTGAACCCCTGTAAGCACAAGGCATGCACATAGTGTACATACATGCAGCCAAAACATTAAATACACATAAAATAAAACAAATACAAAATTTAAAAATACCATCACAAGAGATGTGTGCGATTATCCCAGAACCTGGAGTACATCACTTATTAATTATCTGACAAAAGGGAATTTGTAGATGACTAAGTCAAGGATCTCACAAAAGTGAACTCACCTTGGGCTATGGTCACAGTCAGAGAAGGTGAGGTGACAATGGAGAAAGAAATTTGAAGATGTTATGCTTCTCGCTTTGAAGATGAGGAGAGAGACATGAACCAAAGAATGCTGCTGTAACATAGGACCACAAGCAAGTGACTGAGAACAGATGTCCCCCAGAGCCTGCAGAAGGACCATGGTCAGTCAGCCCCTTACTGTTAGGACTCTAACCAACAAAACTCGAAGGCAGTGTTGTTCTCAGTCACTTGCTTGTGGTCCTATGTTATAGACGCAACAGGAAACTTGTCTAAGAGGCGACAGACATTGAAGCAGGGATGGCAGCTGTTGGGTTGAATTCTGGGCAGGGTCACTCACAGTCAACTGACCATACAGTGGATTGAGCCCGCAGACCTGGCAAAACACTCAAAAATGGACTTTGTTTTGTTGTTTGGTTTTGATTTCACCAAACAAAGTAGACTTGATGTGGGCTCTTTCCTCCAGTTGTCTCTCTTGGAAGCCAGAGTCTGTTGTCTACTATCGTACACGATAACCTACGGGCTACTTTAAATCTGACATGGGGACTATTGAGATCAGTGGATAAAAGGGCTTGCCTCACAAGCCTGATGAACTGAGTTTAATCTCGGGACCTAAAGGGTGAAAGGAAAAAATCAACTCTTCCGAGTTTGTCCTCTGCCCTTCATGTTCAGACAACAAATAGGACAATAAAGGCATAAATAAGTAAGGCCAAGCATGTTGGTGTGTACGTCTAATCCTAGCACTGGGGAGGCAGAAGTAGGCAAACTTCTGTGAGCTTGAGGCCAGTCTACTCTACATAGAGAGTTCCAGGACAGCCGGGGATATCAGGATACCCAGGGATCAAGGACAGCAAGACTCTGTCTCAAAAACAAATTAACAAATAAAAAGGTAAATAAATAATGAGGGTCATGCCCTGCTGGGGCAGGAGAAGCCTTTCTAGATATTAATAGACAGTGGACATCATGACACAGCTCTGTGGCAGTTGGAATGGACGCTCAGGGCACCAAGGAATAGAATGTCCTGGATAGAGAGAGGCACATTCACAGGTGACATGTTACCTGGATGATGAGTTAGCATAGAATCAAGTGAGTCACTCAGTCTGGCTGTGAGGTATAAGGTGCAAAGCTGTGGTGTAAGCCTTCCTAATGACAGAAACTCTGGACACTTCTGTCCCTCCATCTGTGAAGTGGGCTGAACCAGTACATCTCAGGGCTGTAATTAGCCCAAAGGAGATAATCCTAGCAAAATGCTTAGTGCAGTGCCTAGCATACAGAAAGTACTCAGTGAAGGCTATAATTACAGAAAAGTGCAGCTCAGCTGCAAATCTGGCAGGGTGGCCTGTGGAGGTGGAGAGGCTCTTTGTAAACAGGTTGGGTGGAGGTCTGTTGAATGCGCGTACCAAAGGTGCCAAGTGACAGGTCTCTCAGAAAACCCAGCAGGTGGCTCCTGACAGATGCTCTGGGATCAGGAACTGATGGCTAGGCTCTAAGAGATGCCTGAGTCTATGCTCAGCTGGAATACATGGGGACAGGGGGGGTGAGGATGTTTAACCTCCAACAAGGGCACACCTTAGATAGAAGCCACCACAGTCTTGTCTCTGTAACAATAACAAAAGCCCCTGGACTTTGCCCTGATGACAGCAGCTAACCAGTCCACTTTCATTCTAGAGGCAGGCCAGAACAGAACATCCATGGTACACAGCTAGAGCAGAAGGAGGTATGACTAAGGAGCCATTTAAGGAGACCAAAGGGCGCAGCAGGGCTGGGCTTTGAGAGAGCTGGAGTGAGGAGACTAGCTCAGCACTAGAGCGCGTGCTTAGCTCATGACAGGCTCCAGCCTCATCAACAAAACCAATGCAAACAGGAACACCAACACAAACCCACACCAAAACAGGGGTGGCTTGCAGGGACGCCTCCCACAAGAGCTAGGGAAGGACAGGCAACTCCCTCCAATCTTGAACTTGGGTATCCATGAGTATTTTGTGTGGCTTTGCATGCTGGGGTGTGCATGAATCATTTGGACTGTTTGAAGAGTTTGGGAAAACTGAAAGAGCCTTGAAATTGGCACTAGACACCCTAAGACTTAACTTCTGAGCACAAAGGAGATTTATTTGACCCAGAGGAGAAAGAGCAGGAAAAAAAGAGACAAAGACAGGAGAGAGAAGACAGAGGGGAAAAGGGGAAAGGAAACAAGGGAGAGGGAGAGAGGTGGCAAGGGAGAGGGGGAAGGGATATTTGCACTGGAGGGACAAAGGACTGCCTCTGGATAGAGAAGAAACAGATGTGGCCCATAGGTAAATGGCAGTTTATAAGGAAAAATGGGGAACCCTCATGTTAGGATGAGCTGTTTAATTTTGATTGTGATAATTAGGGTGGTAAAAAGGGGGCTTTTGACTGCAGGACTTTTTTTTTTTTCTGAGACAGGGTTTCTCTGTGCAGCCCTGGCTGTCTTGGAACTCATTCTGTAGACCAGGCTGGCCTCAAACTCAGAAATTCGCCTGCCTCTGCCTCCCAAGTGCTGGGATTACAGGCGTGCACCACCACCGCCCGGCCACTGCAGGACTTCAATAGTTTGAGTGCTGGACCTTGGTGGTCAGCCTCAGGAAGAGGAAGTGGACAAATAAGGGGACAGACCTTGGTGACTAGTTTTAGGAATGTAACCTAACAGAAGCAGAGGGAATGAGGGAGAAGGGCAGGGCCTGTCAGAGACACGTTTGCCGTGCTCACGCCTTCTAGAGATATCCTTGAAAAACATGTAGGTGTAAATTTTATTTTAGTGTTAAAATGAGTGTCAAAAGAACAAGAACAGGGACTTACAAGTGGACTTTGCACCATTCCTACGCGGGAGCCAGACCTCATGAACATAGTTGAAAACCCATCAGTGTCTACCAGACCTGAAACGGGTGTGCGTGTGCGTGTGCGTGTGAGTGTGCGTGAGACAGAGAGAGAGAGAGAGAGAGAGAGAGAGAGAAAGAGAAAGAGAGAGAGAGATTATTTGATTATCATGTATCCTGTGGAGGTCAAAGGACAAATTGCAGGAGCTGGTACCTGTCAGTCTTTGAAGCAAGTGTCATTGCCTGCTGAGTCACCACACCACACCAGCCCCTGATTGTGCTCATGAAGAAAAATTTTCTAGAATTATTTGGTTTAAATTAAAATGTTCAGTTGGAAATTGTAACATAAGCCTGTAATCCCAGCACTTGAAAGATAGGAGTCAGGAGGGTCAAGAATTGAAGGATAGCCTTGACTATGTAGCAAGTTTGGGGCTAGCCTGGGCTACACAAGACCTTTTCTTACCCTCCTCCAACAGAAAGCAAAGGAAAGCATTATTTTGTAATCATTTTTTTTAAATTAGGTTTTAGGAGCTAGAGAGATGACTCAGCAATTAGGAGCACTTACTGTTCTTGTGTGGACCCAGGTTTGATTCCCAGCACCCATATGGCAATTCACAACCATCTCTAACTCCAGTTTTAGAGGATCCAATGCCCTCTTCCAGACTTTACTGGCACCAGGCATGCCTATGGAATGCAGATATACACACAGGCAAAACACACATACAGATAAAAATTAATAATAATACTGAGGAGGAGGAAGAGGAGGAGGAGGAGGAAGAAGAGGAAGAGGAAGAGGAGGAGGAGGAGTCGTCAATGGGCTTGGCAGCACACACTGTAATCTCAGAACTCAGGAGGCTTCGGCAAAATATTTGCTTTTAGTTTAAGGCCAAACTGGGGAACACAGTGAATAATACCAGGCCAGCTTGGGGCTACCTTGTCTCAAAGCTAAAAACTGAAAGAAAGAAAGAAAGAAAGAAAGAAAGAAAGAAAGAAAGAAAGAAAGAAAGAAAGAAAGAAAGAAAGAAAAAACAAATACAACATGAAGATATTGGTCTTTTCGGATCTGGAAAACTGAGATTATTTGGTTGATTATCCAATTTGGAAAATGAGAAAAGTGCTGACCCTTAACTGTAAAACCTCTCCCAAGAATTCAAATTGACAGGCCAGAGAGATGTTTCAGTGAGTAATGGCACTTGCCACCAAACCTGATGACTTGAGTTCAATCTCAATGGTGGAAGGAGAGAACTGACTCCCACCAAGTTGTCTTTTGACCTCCGTGCACATGGACGTGCATACACACACACAGGCACGCACCCACACAGGCACGCACCCACACTCATTTAAAATTCCTTTAAAAATGTTTAAATGTATTCTTTAAACTAAGAAAGCTTGAAATTATAGAGGAGAATAATTGTTTAGCAGGCTGAGTTCTGCCAGTTCCTGTGTGTGATCCCCACCCCGCCCATCATCCCATAGGGGCAAAGAGGAGATAACACTGCAAATAATGTCCTTTCTACTACTTAAAGCTATGTGAACTCTTAAGGCCTAGGTAACTGTCTCCTGTCCAGCCAGCCATTTTGTGCTGTCACTAATATTATAAGGAAAATTTCTCAGGTGCTGTTACTAGGAAACTTTCTTGTGCCCAAGTTGATTGCATATTCTGTTATGTTCTGTGCTTCGGTGCTCTTGGAAACTAAACACAATAGAGTTCAGTTAGAACTGCTTTGTATAGTTAGTCACAATAATTGTGGACCCAAACCAACCACCTGACAGCACTTCCTGCACCTGTATATAAACTTTTATGACTTTTGCTTTTACAAGTTGCCCCTGTGATGAACCTCAACATAAGAGAGACACATGCAACAATAAAAGAAGTTATTTGGAGTAAAACTTCCATTTTGAGTAGCTGTTGAATAAAGTTGAAGTTCCCAAGACCTCCCTGGGAACTGACATCCTACTCGGCTGAAAGAGTCACACGTACATGGGTAACTGCCATCCTGGTTGGCATGTTAAGACATGAATGTTAGACAAGTCCTATCCTGGTAGGCAAGTTAGGACACGAATATTAGGCAAAGTAAAACCCCCACTACAGTTGAATATCCCAACCAATGGGAGCAGGATAAGCATACAACAAAGATATATTCCTAAGGAAATTCCCCCATCCCTTCATCCTGATTGGTGGGCTGACTTGGCACAGGTGTTTGTGAATTTAAGGCTTAAAGGCTTGATAGGATTCAGCCAGGTGTGGCAGTTTAGCTCCAGAGTCTGGACAGCATCCCTGATCGATCAGTCTTGGGGGGTGTGTTCAATAAACTAGCCCTGTTTGACTGAGATCGGTGTCTGAATGGTTTGTGTGGCAATTCCCAGACCCCAACAGGAACCATGTCCTACTGACTATCATTTTTGCACCTGAATGTTAATGTGTGCTTCAATGAGAAGCTTTTGTTTCACTGTAGGTTGTACAATAAACGTACAATTCAATTGGGCTTACTTTAATGCTTATAAGACATTTCTTATCAACACAGATCAGCACACAGTGAATGCCACAATGAAAGAAGCACGTTGTTTCACTCAATCCGGACAGCCATGGTAGAAGGTAAGAACATCCTAACTGATGTTCTTGCTGGTTTTGGTTGGTTGATTGGTTTCTGATTTAGGTTTTGTCATTCTTGCTTTTGAGACAAGGTCACATGTATCCTAGTTGACCTTCCTTCATTATCCGCCAGCCTTCCAAGTGCCAGGATCATAAAAGCATGTACCACCCACACCTGGCTTAGCTGACTTGTTTTGTTTTAGAGTTTGGTTTTCTAAGACAAGTTTTTCTCTGTGTAGGCTATCCTGGAACTCAATCTGTAGACCACCCAGACATCCCCCTACCTCGCCTCCTGAGTGCTGGGATTAAAGGTGTGTGCCATCACACTCAGACGTTTCTTTTCTTTTTTTTCTTTTTAAAACAGTATATCGGGCCTGGCAGTGGTAGCGCACGCACACCTTCAATCCCAGCACTTGGGAGGCAGAGACAGGCGGATTTCTGAGTTCAAGGCCAGCCTGGTCTACAGAGTGAGTTTCCAGACAGCCAGGACTACACAGAGAAACCTTGTCTCAAAAAAAAAAAAAAAGTGTATCTGGTAACCCAGATTGTCCTTGAACTGACTTTGTAGCCAAAAATGTTCTACCTCTCAAGGGTGGGGATTATAGGCATGTACCAGTTCCTGGTTGATTTTACAAATAAAGACCTAGACTGGGGAATAATTTGCTTCAGTAACTGGTAGGAGAGGGACATACAGAAAAAAACAAGTCTGTCTCACTTGCAATATCAGATAAAGATTTTGAATATCCAACTGTGACAGGAAAAATGTTGCTCCATCTACTGGAACCACCTTATATAACCTAACATTGACTCCTCCCTCACTTCTAGCCCCTGCCATGAAAAGTCCCATGGGAAAGTACCCAACTCTGTTCTAGAAACTCTGAGTCCAAATGAGTTTTTGGCTCGCTGTATGTTTTTGGCTTTCTGGTAAACAGCTTGCTTGCTCTACTTCCCCTCTGCAACTGCCAACTAGGATGTAGTTTCTTCTGTGTTCTTTGCCTTGTAAAATGCATTTGAGGTGGCTCTGTAAGAGGTGTTTCTCTCGGCCGGGCGGTGGTAGCGCACGCCTTTAATCCCAGCACTTGGGAGGCAGAGGCAGGCGGATTTCTGAGTTCGAGAGTTCGAGGCTAGCCTGGTCTACAGAGAGAGTTCCAGGACAGCCAGAGCTACACAGAGAAACCCTGTCTCGAAAAAAAACAAAAAAATAATAGATAAAATAAAAGTGTTTCATTAATGAGGTATTAAAACTGCACCTCCATGTTGTGGGGTTTGGATGCCAGCAAGAAAAGTTCTTGTATGCCAACACTTTTCTTGCTGATGGCAAAACTTTGTAACATAAAAATAAGGAACTTGATATTGATTTTTAGAAACATTTGATTGTTTAAAACTGTTTTTTAAAATTGAAAATTAGTTTTGTCTTCTAATATTGCCCTATGACTTCTTCATTCTTAAAAATTATATTTTATTTTGATATTACAAAAGAAACTTTTAAAGATATAAAATTAAATATAAATATATATTAAACATATAAAGCTATGGGACATTTTAAAAGTTGTTAAATGTTTTATTGTAATGTCTTTATTAATATTTGATGATTTTAATAAAATAACTATAATGATGGTTGAAATTATAATGATTTAAGAAAGTTTTTTTTTTTTTTGGTTTGGTTTTTCAAGACAGGGTTTCTCTATGTAGTCCTGGCTGTCCTGGAACTCACTCTGTAGACCAGGCTAGCCACCACTGCCCGGCTTTTCCCAGCTTGTTAACCTTTTCCTGTCCTCACACTGGTTTCAGCTTAAATTGAAGCATAGGAGAAACTGTTCGTTTTAATTATATGTATTTATTAGACTAGAAGAGCTTCAATTCAAAACTATAATTTTAAGGTTCATGCCTAACAAGGATTGATAGCCAGTAACCTTGAAGATGATCAAATCCTTTAATATGTTTAGAAATATATTTAAAATCATGCTAAGTACTGATGCAGTTAATTTCAAGATTAAAGCTTTATTTATTTTCCTGTTTTAAAGGTACAGTTTAGGGCTGGAGAGATGGCTCAGCGGTTAAGAGCACTGACTGGGGGCTGGAGAGATGGCTCAGAGGTTAAGAGAACTGACTGCACTTCCAGAGGTCCTGAGTTCAAATCCCAGCAACCACATGGTGGCTCACAACCATCTGTAATGAGATCTGATGCCCTCTTCTGGTGTGTCTGAAGACAGCTACAGTGTACTCGTCAATAAAATAAATAATAATAATAAAAAAAGATAATTTCTTAAATAAAAAAAAAATAAAAATAAAGGTACAGTTTAGAGCAGATAACTAAGAACAAATGAAGGTTGTTTAACTCGAATATGTTAGGTAGGTACTAGCCTTCAAACCAGTCAGAGAGCTGCTGAATATAGATAGCATTTAATGTTTAAACTCACCATGACAGAAACTACCAAATAGTGACAATGACACACACTGACACACACACAAGTTCTCCAAGAAGACATGCCCACTCCGAGAAAGGGCACACTACCTGGATTGTGGTATGATAACCACTGGGCGTAACTGCTCCAATACCTTTCCAGCTGCCAGGGCTTAGCCTAAACTGTGGACAAAGAGAGGACACTGGAAAATTGATTGCCACATATGGCCAAGACAAAGTGAGGTCAGACTCTCCCATGTTCCTCCTCCACGGGAAAGAACGTCTTCGTCTTCTGGGCCTGATGCCCAAGGACTGCCTCGGCCCTTAGGGCCATGAAGCTAAAGGAGCCTGGGCTAACTGTCTGGGTAAGAGAATATGAACTAGTCTCCATTACTTTATCTTTCTTCAGATCCCTGATCACATGTAAGGGGAGGCTAATTGTAGCTAGACAGCTACAACGCCAATGAGCTCCTTACCACCACTGTGATAGTTCAGTAGTCAATTCATTAGTTAGTTAAAACTACTAGGTTTCTTACTAAAAAGGGCAATCAGGTTTGCCTGGCCCACAAGCTTCCTATTAAATGACTGCTCTCCATAATGAGCTGCCTATGTCTTATGGCACAGAACAAATAGAAAAAGTTTATTTAAGATCTGAGGATATAAAAAGATGTTTAAGAATCTAAGAAGGTGCTTTAAGAAATATATGTGTGTATATTTATGCGAGTTATATACATATAAAAGTTTATATACATATAAATGCAAGTTATAAAGGTATAAAACACAATTTAAGATATGTTAGAAGAAAAACGGGGAAATGTTTCATATTTCCATGTTAAACTAAGATTTCAAAAATCAGGATTTTAACATTAATCAATAGACTTCTGATACGCTAATGGAACACTGGCAGTTTACAATTAGTCACAAGCTCAAGATTTTACATTCCCCTTGGTTTCTTCGGAATATAGACTTCAAGGTGCTTGTCACCATGCTAAAACAATTTCTGTTCAATCTATAACTCTACCCCTGGGGACTGAGAAAAATGCTCAGGCTTTGTAATCCAAACTTAAAGCTTTTACTCGGTTTCAAAGGCATGTCTCATAGACACTTGTTAACTACGTTTTCTAAGATATATATTTCAATACAATGGTAACACTAAAGTTCACAAAGTTTCAGGGAATCAAAAAGTCATAAGATTTGGATCCACCTGCCACAGATCAAATGGACTACAAATAAGTGCACCTGCCTGTTCTTGAAAATAGGATTTTTCCCCCCTTGGTCTTGGGACTCCTTACCTTCTCCAGCTAGACAATGTTAACTTTTGTCCGTAGTCTATACTTGTCTCAATAGGTTTTCACCTGGCTGACAGACTTCATCTGTGGGACATAAAACCATGTCAAGGAAGTTTGGTAAGGTAGAGCAGGTCGAGACCCAGCACACACCTGAGGCTTAGGTGACTCCTAGCTCCCTGACAAACTCCTGACTTGGAACACGTGCCATGCATGTCACATAAGAGATGTGATCTGCAGTCACGTATGTCTCCATGCTAATGAGATACCTAGAGGTCTGGAGGGCTTAGCCATTAAGCTTCCCTTCCCACACATTCCTCTCGGCAAAAGGTACCCACCCTGAGAAGTGGGGCATGGTTTTACTTATCCATTTTCCGTCGTGACAATAAACAGTTTGGAACTATAGATTGTCTCTATTATCTGCTGTGGGGGGCTATGGAGAAGGCCTTCACCTACAAAGCTGCAGCCTAATCTCCTGTAGAAGGCCTCTCTATGCTGCCTGTGAGACAAGTCGGAGCTCCCCTCCCCCAGCCCCGGGCTATACGCAGCCCACAACCTCCCACACACTCTGTTCTTTGCTCTACTGCGACTCCCAGGGATGCCTGGATGTCCAAGAGTCTGAGAACCCCACGCCCCCGGCCTCATCGAAAGTCTGCGGAACCCCGAACCAGCTCCAGCTTTCTCACCTCTCAGACTGCACTTTCCCAATTCCAGAGCGATGCCTCAGTGCTTCCCCACAGCCAAACCCTGGCCTGGGCGCACTCAAACTCCCTGCATTCTGCCTCCCCAAGCAGCCATGCCCAGTGGCAGAGCAGACACGGAGCAGACTGGGGCCTACAATCCTACATCCATCCTGTAGCTAGCAAGATGCTGAGCTCTAGATTGGCTGAAAGCTGATGTTAACCAGTCCAGCTGATATGATTGCTCCCTGTCTTTCATCTAAATCAGCTACTCAGATGCTTCTGATTAATGCCCCATTGCCCAGCCTTTGACTACCATTTCAGCTTTCCTGAGCCCCTTTGACAATGTCTTAATGTCAGCAGGAAGCAATTACAGAAGAAAAAAACGATGTCCAATGTTAGTATTCTTTTTATTTTATTTTTTTTTTTTTTGAGACAGGGTTTCTCTGTGTAGTTCTGGCTGTCCTGGAACTCACTCTGTACACCAGGCTGGCCTCAAACTCAGAAATCTGCCTGCCTCTGCCTCCCAAGTGCTGGGATTAAAGTTATGCGCCACCACCCCCTGGCAATGTTAGTATTCTATCTAAACTCCACCTCCACAGTTACCTGGCAACACCCTGGTATGCTCTGCCCCACAGTTACCTGGCAACAGCCAGGTAGGCGTGCCCACTATAAAAGGGGCTGCTTGCCCCCTCCTCGCTAGCTTGCTCTCTGTTCTCTTGCTTCTAGCTTCTCTCTGTCCCCTCTCCCCTCCCCCTTCCCTTCCCCCTCTCTCCACGTGGTCATGGCCAGCCTCCACTTCTCTCTCTCCTCTTTCTCCACCATCTTCTCCTGTTTCTCTCCCCCCCCCTTTGGCCCTTACCCTGAAATACCCCCCCCCCCTTTGGAACCATTAGGTCTGGTGTTGCCTGTTCTAAGCTGCGCACCAAAGTCTAACACTGGTGCATTATAGGCTGAAATGCTAGGTCGAAAAGAAACGCCCTTGGGCCCACTCTAAAAAGGAACCCACTTTTTGATCCTAACCACCCTGATAGCCATCAAAATAGATGAGATGCAATCATGGATTCATCCCTCCCATAAGAAGTTCATCTCCCAGAAACACGGAGGAACCCAGTGACGGGTCATCAGACAACTCCCATGGGACCTGTTACAAATCAGGCTGATAAAAGACTCTGGAGACTAGTTTTCTCTTTTTGTTTTTTTGTTGTTGTTGTTGTTGTTGTTGTTGTTGGTTTTTTGTTGTTTTTTTTGAGACAGGGTTTCTCTGTGTAGCCCTGGCTGTCCTGGATCTCACTCTGTAGACCAGGCTGGCCTCAGAAATCCGCCTGCCTCTGCCTCCCAAGTGCTGGGATTAAAGGCGTGTGCCACCACTGCCCAGCTGGAGACTAGTTTTTTTTTAACTACTTATTTATGTATATGAATATGTGTGTGTGTGTTTGTGTAAATAGCTGTCTTCAGACATACGAGAAGAGGGCATCAGATCCCATTACAGATGGCTGTGAGGCACCACGTGGTTGCCAGAAATTGAACTCAGGACCTCTGGAAGAGCAGACAGTGCTCTTAACCACTGAGCCATCTCTCCAGCCCTGGAGACTAGTTTTCTATCTTCTGTTACCTTAGGCTACTGAGGCACATGTTCCAGTACAACACATATGGACTTTGACTAGAACTATAGACAGGAGTCTAACTACTAATATCATCGTTTGCGGCTCCCCCCCCTCACGTTTGACTTATGTAAATTATGTGGGCCAAAATGTAATAGGTGCCCAAAGACTTTGAAGATACGTGTTCCCTCATTCTCCAAGTCTTTTGGATATAGGGTCCAGAATAGGAAAAATAATTTGGCCATCCTTTAGATATATGTCTGTCTCTCAAATGGAGTCCCAGATTGTTGGGGGACAAGATATGTATTTTTCTGTTATATGGGGCTGTGAAACATTAGCTCCCTGGGTAACTGATGTTAATTATATTCAGTCACAGAGGGTTGAAAGCCACTCTGAAAAAATCAACCTCATTCAAATCAAGATTTAAAAATGATATAAATGGGTGAAATAGTACAGAAAAACAGAGGATGTGTTTTGATTAGGGCCACCTGTTGAGAGCAATTATAGATAACCTTTATGGGAATGATCATTACAACCACCTGGAAGAGGAAAAAGAGAGTCCTGTCCCCACCTAGACAAAGGACAAATGACACAATAAACACTTTTGGTCTGAGATTACCAGAAAGGGGCTCTCATTGGCACAGAAAAGGGCAGCTAGCCCTCATCTGCCCAGACATGGGCTTGGTCACTTCACTGACCACCACAGCACACTCTGGGTATTGTTATCCCTGCCTCTGACATTCCTACCCCAGTACAAGCTCTGCTGGAGACTGACACTGCCAGCCAGTTTCTAGTTGGTGGGCATATCAATGCTATACTCAGGATGTAGCATTATAATGTACAGGATACAGGGAAGACTTTGGGACTCGTGTCTATGCAATCAGGTAAGAAGTGTGGAATGAAGTTCACCATCCAGAGATTTCAGTCCACCAATAACAGGGTCTTAGACATCATTGGTCCCACAAAGCATTAAACCCTCTCCCTGAGACCAACTATATATACCCTTGAGGGCATGACCCCATCTTGACTCTGGGAGGGATTAAAGGACACAAGACCTCTGCTTATTCGTAGACTAATATAAAATTAGTCTCAGTACCTTCAACATCGTAATGTAACAATCCACCTACAGATGTTAACTGCAGGAGTTTCCCTTAGTTAGTACTTCCAGAAGGTAATTGGTTTGCTGGTGCTATTATTCTAGACAGGGAGCCTGGAAACACCTGGGACTTCCGACAGTGAGCCCTGATGGCCAGGGCAGCTTCAATACCTGTGCCTCTCTAGTAGGCATGGGTATAACAGGGTCTGCCAACATGGGTGCAGCAGCACTTATTAAGGGATCTCAAAATTTCAAATATTTAAGTTATCAAATTGATCAAGACCTGTCAAAATTACAAAACGCCAACAAAGGCTGGTATAAAAGTTTAACTGCTCCCTCTGGCCTGAGAGAAAAATTTAGAGTCAATGATTTGACTCACAGGGAACAACTCAAAAGGGGAGAAGGTTGAGAGCTGCTCCTTTTAACATAACTGTAGCCATTTTGTATTCAGTCTCCATTTTGCGATAAGGTGAAATTAAGTTCAGGTTTTTGGGCTCCACTTCCAGGAATTATCTATAGCTGACACTAAAGATTGTTACTAATAAACCAAAAAGTTATGATTGAAATCACTCATACCCTGTTGTCTCAATGTTCTAAAATTCCCGACCAATCAGCTTAAAGGTTAGCTGACAATACTGTCTAGTTAGCCAAAAATGTTTTACCACTTCGCTGCTTGCCTCCAAACTTCTGAACCTGGTTTTTCCTATAAACAGCCTGCCCTGAGGACAGACTGGTGCCACAACTAGGTTTTTCCTTCTTGTGGTCCTGGACATTCAGTATTATGGTATGCACTCAATAAACTATTCGTGCTTAACTGAGATTGGCAATTCCCAGACCCCAACAATGGCCTTGATGGAGTGGGTGTGGCTTTGTGTTAGAGGCCCAGCTTTGAGGTCTCCAATATTCAAGCTACACCCAGTGTGACAGTTCTTTACTGATGACTGCAGATCCAGATGTAGAACTCCCCCGTCCTCAAGTACCATGTCTGCCTGCATTCTGACATGTTTCCCATATTGATAATTGACTGAACCTATGAAACTGTAAGCCAGCCCCAGGTAAATGTTTGCCTTTATAAAAGTTGCCATGAATGTGGTGGCGCACGCCTTTAATCCCAGCACTTGGGAGGCAGAGGCAGGTGGATTTCCGAGTTCGAGGCCAGCCTGGTCTACATAGTGAGTTCCAAGGCAGCCCTGGCTATACAGAGAAACCCTGTCTCGAAAAACCAAAAAAAAAAAAAAGATGAGTGTTTGCAGGGATACCTTCACAAACAGAGTAAGAAATCAGAGAAAACAATGAAAATACAAGTACAAGAATTTGTTTTGTTTTTCTAGAGAGGATTTCTTTGTGTAGCCCTGGCTATCCTGAAACTCACTCTGTAGACCAGGTTGGCCTAGAAGTCAGAGAGATCCACCTGCATCTGCCTCCTGAGTGCTGGAATTAAAGACATGTGCCACCACCATACCCAACCAAGTACAAGAATTTTAAAAGTGATATTTAAAATTAAGTATGTTGGTGCATATCTGTTATCACAAAACATAAGAAGTGGAAACAGGGAGACCAGGAGTTCAAAAACAACCTTAGCTACATATAGAGCTTGAAACCAGTCTGGGATACATGTGATCCTTTCTCAAAACAGACTAAACTGTTACATTTAATATACTTGGAGAAAAAATGTAGCGTGTAATTATTAAAAAAAACAATCTAAGCTATTGCTGGCCAGACACTGGCGGTCTTGCTCTGCTCCCAGCCCGGTGCATAACCTGAGACCGTGTGTTTCTCCTTGCCAACGCCTCTCCCACCAACACCGGCTCTGTCTCTCCAGAGCTCCGAGATCGCTCTCTAAGTCACCGAGGCCAGCTGCTGTCAAACTGCTCTCTTCCAGTTCCAAAGCCTGGCCGAATTCCGCCTCAGCTAAATTCTTCCCCTCTGGCCCACCTGAGTCACTGCAAATATAAGACACCAGACAATCTTAGTTTAGAATCAACAGATGACACAACCGCTGGCGTGCGAATCTACTATCCTAAACCATCAACTATTCTGTCAGAAATCTCCCGGGGGGCAAAATTCACTAACAGTTCCCAGACTACATTTTGCTTCCTTTCGCTTCAGCCTCACCATTGGACCATTCCGCCTCATCCAAAAGGACCATTCCTTCCTCCTGCGTTTCCTCTTCCTCTCTCAGACCGGAAGACTCGCCTCCTCCTCACCCAGTGATTGGCTTCTTGTCGTCTTTATTATGCAATCAATTAATTACGGGACAATTCCACACTACCAAAAAAAAAAAAAAAAAAACAAACCTGTGTTCCGATAGTTTTCATTTCATTTTAAAATAGGGCTTGCATTTGCCATAGATCTATCTTGTCCTGCCTTTTCAGTGCCACAAGGAAGACTAAGCTGTCCATTTTGCAGTAAAAGCTCTGCTGCTTTGGGACAGTGTCTTTGATTGCTCCCTTGGGATAGAGACATGACTCCATGTTTGAGAACACAAACTACTCTTTCAGAGGACCTGAGCTCAGATCCTAATATCCACATTAGGCCTAGAGCCTCTGACATTTCCCCAGGAAACAAGTACACAAAAAGTAATTTTTTAAACATTTCGTACAAACATGTATATGTTCCTGTGTGGGTGTTCATGCACATGTGTGCATGGAAACCAGAGATTGGCATAGGGTATTTTCCATTTTCCTCAATAACTTTATACCGTTTTTTATTATTTTCTAATGTTTCAATTCTCTCTCTCTCCCTCTCTCTCTCTCTCTCTCTCTCTCTCTCTCTCTCTCTCTGTGTGTGTGTGTGTGTGTGTGTGTGTGTGTGTGTACATGTAGAAGTCGAAGGATAACTTTTAGGAATCTCCTTCCACCACTTGGATTCTAAAGATTGAACTTGAGTTGTCCAAGCTTGGTAGTGGTTGCCTTAAGTGAGCCATCTTGCCAGCTCTGTTTTAGGAGTTTTGTTTGTTGGTTGGTTGGTTGGTTGGTTTTATGTAAAAATTGCACCAAACTGTAGAAATGTAAGTTTTTGTTGGTAAAAAAAAAATTGTTTTAAAAGTCCCATATTTGTTAAAGAAAGAATGAATAAACATGAGAAACAAAGGGGAAAATAGAAAGGAGGTAAGAAGAGCTGCTTTCCATTTTTTTGCCAAACCCCACCAAAGTTTTAAGAAGAAATGATGAGGAGATCAGGGATGAACAAAGGGAAGGAGAGGCTCCGACAATCCACAAGACAGGGTACTATGCAAATAGGACACCCCAAACCTGGAATCCAGGAATTCTCTTAGACACGTTAAATTGGTTGACAGACTAATATAAATTAGTCAAAATTTTACAGAATGTTGAAAAAAATCAAACTCAAAGACATCTTTCAAAGATGAGATAATACGCACTTGGGAGGCAGAGGCAGGCGGATTTCTGAGTTCAAGAGTTCAAGGCTAGCCTGGTCTACAGAGTGAGTTCCAGGACAGCCAGGGCTACACAGAGAAACCCTGTCTCGAAAAAAACAAAAACAAAAACAACAAAAAAAACAAAAAACAAAAAAAGATGAGACAATACAAAATGGGAACTATGGGAACTACAACTGGATGTAACTGTACAGATCCTAGACCTTAGTAGGCACTGAGACCTTAGCACAACTGATGCCATGATGGAAGTGCAAGTCAGGCTATAAAACTCAACACATAAACAATACCACATGCCAAAACAAAATCAAAGATCTTAATCCATTAAAGTTTTGGGAAAGTCTCAAAATGTGTTAACCTTGCTTTTTGACATCTGTAGTTCTGCTTCTGCCTGTTAACTGAAGTATGTCAACCCAGCACATAGTTCTTGTGTTTAAAAGCTCATCCTGAGAAAGGCTCAGGGCTACACTGGGATCCTGGACACCCAATGCTGGTAGCTGCCTGCTAATAAAGACTTTCTATTGGCTTAAATCCATGTTTGAGAAGTCTTCTCTGGTGGATATCCCACAAAGGTGACAGGGCTTGAGAGGCTTGAGAGTCCAAGAACCACCCACAAACCACACAAACACTAATCTTGGTCAGACAGGGATGGTTTACTGAATGTACATTCTAAGACTGACAGATCAGAGCCATAGCTCAGAATTCTGGGCTGAGGCTACAAAGAAGAACATCTTTCTCTGTCAGTTTATAAAGGCTAAAACTGCCAAAACCACACGGAGCTCATATGCAGGCACAGGAAATGTTGCCTAGTGGCCCTTTCTGACTCAAGCCATTTCAGACATAACAGTTCATACTGATCGTTAATTTGATAGGTCCTTTGTAAAGCTTTGTGGAATTTCTTAAGATTAATAAACCTCATACAGAATATAACAAGATATGTGATCAGCATGACCTTGCTCTGAGTCAAGTTATTTTTCTGGGTCAATGACTGCCAGGCATATTACAGCAACAATATGAAATAGCTGGCAGATGTGGAACAAAATAATTACAGTTATGCTAGGGAAACAGACCTCAACAGTTGGGGCAGGAGGATGGTTACAAGAAGTTTATCTGGGCTACACTGTAAGACCCTATCTCAAAACAAAAAGGGATTGCAAATGTAGCAGGGTTGGTAGAATGTGTGCATGAGGTCCTAGGTTCATATTTCAACACCATATAAAACAGACATGGTGGGGGACTGAAGACGTAGCTCAGTGGTTAAGAGAACTGACGATCTTCAAGTCCCAGCACCCACATGGCAGCTCAGAACTGTCTGTAACTTCAGTTCCAGAGGCTTGAACACCTTCACACTAACATACAAGCGGGCAAAACTCCAATGCACATGAAATAAAAATTAAAAATAAAAAACCAAACTTGGTGGTTTGCATGAGTTGTAATGCTACAACTCTGGAGGTAGAGGAAGAAGGATCAGGTGTTCAAGACCATTCTCTGCTACATAGTGAATGCTAGGTCAATCTGGCTACACAAGACTTTGTCTCAAAGGGGGAAAAGGTAAACAAAAATGGTGATGGCTACTTGTGGGATACATAGAAGGTATGTGTAGTCACTGAGAACGTAGAGTTCAGGGTTTTTTTGTTTTTGTTTTGTTTGTTTGTTTTTCGAGACAGGGTTTCTCTGTGTAGCCCTGGCTGTCCTGGAACTCACTCTGTAGACCAGGCTGACCTCGAACTCAGAAATCTGCCTGCCTCTTGCCTCCCAAGTGCTGGGATTAAAGGCATGCGCCACCACTGCCCGGCTTGAGAGTTCAGTTTTTAATCAACCCCTAGATACTGGGGTTTTTTGTTATCGTTTTATTTTTTATTGTTATTGTTTGTTTCCTTGCTTTGCTTTTGTGACAAACTTTTGCTATATAGGCCAGGCTGGCCTCAAACTCTCAACCTTAGGGATATAGCTCCATGGCATAACATTTAGCTACAAATTCTTAACCCTTCTGCCTCAACATCCCACGTGTGGATTACAGGTGCTTGCTATAATATCTGGCTCGACCTTTATTTTGCTTTGTGTATATCCCATCCTCACTTTTATTCAGCAATCTCTTTGTATCTCTGCAATAAGAAAAGACCTTGGTAGAGCCCGATGTGGTGACACATGCCTTTTACTTACATCAACACTTGAGAGGCTCAAGAATTCAAGATCATCCTCACTGCATCAACATCACCCTCAAAACCTGGCAGTGGTGGCACACACGTAAATCCCAGCACTCTGGAGGCAGAGGCAGGTGAATCTCTGAGTTTGAGGCCAGCCTGGTCTACAGAGAGTCCCAGGACAGCCAGGGGTACATAAAGAAACCCTGTCTCAAAAACAAAATAAAACAAAAAGTTGGGTGTGATAGCTCAAGGTTTTATTCCCAGCACTTGGGGATACAGAGACAGGTGGATCTCTGTGAATACCAGGCCAGCCTGGTCTACATAGAGAATTCCAGGACTACATAGAAAGACCTTGTATTTATATATATATATATCTCCAAGCCCACTCAGTCAGTCAACGGGTTCTCCAGCACAGGAGTGAGAATTAAAAGAAAGACGATTAGACAAAATAGCGTGACCCCAGCCAGTTCTGAGGCTGAAGGCAGGTTTGTTTAATTCAACTTTTCTTTCAAACCCTTTTAATTACATGCAAGTATTTAGGTCAGTTCTAGGTTGAGGAACCAACAATACAATAGAAACAAACAGTCAAGGAACAAACAAGGCAATATACAGAGTTCCGTGATCACCCTGTGATCACTCTCATGACCGCTGTTTCTAAGGGCTCATCAGGATGACAAAGTATCTGAGCCTACTTCCCTGTCCTAGCCCACAGTCATATTTATGCCTGAGGCCTACTTCTTTGTTTTACCCTAAGACTTGGATTCCTGACTGAATTTACTTCTCCGTTTTAGCCTAAAAATAGACTCCTGCCTGAACTTACTTCCTTGTCATGGCCCAAAGTCAGATTCTTGTCTAAAGCCCATTTCCTTGTCCTTGGCCAATGTCAGATTCCTGCCAAGCAGCCCCAAAGGCTCTCCGTATAACATATATATATATATGAGAAGATGCAATTTAGGTAAACACTTAAATGTCAGCTTCTGGGCTCCATACAGACATACATCAGTAAGCATACCTGCACACATGTATGTACACAAACATATACCACACAAAAAACTTTCTAAAAGAAAGTAACAATCCTTTACATATAAAAATCTTGAACTTACTCTGTGACCAAGGTGAGCCTTGAATCTTAGATTCCCCCTACCTCAGCCTCCTGGGCAAATGTCTAAAATGTCCTCTCCTAGAGAGGGTCCGTGTTCAATCCCCAGCACCCATACGATGGCTCACAACCACCTATAACTCCAGTTCTAGGGGATCTGATGCCCTCTTCTGAACTCCAAAGACATCAAGCATCATTGTGGTATACATACATACATGCAGGCAAAACACTCATATTATACACAAAGGAAAATAAATCTTTAAGAAAGTGTTTTTGCCGGGCAGTGCGCATGCCTTTAATCCCAGCACTTGGGAGGCAGAGGCAGGCAGATTTCTGAGTTTCAGGCCAGCCTGGTCTACAGAGTGAGTTCCAGGACAGCCAGGGCTACACAGAGAAACTATGTCTCAAAAAAAAAAAAAAAAAAAAAAAGAAAAAAAAAAAAAAAAAAGAGGGAGAGAGAGAGAAGAGAGGGAGGGAGGGAGGGAGGGAGGGAGGGAGGGAGGAAGGAAGGAAGGAAGGAAGGAAGGAAGGACGGAAAGATGGCACTCCACCACCAGCCCAGCTTCATACAAGTCTCTTAGTGCTTGACATAAACCAAAAATGCGGGTGGGGGGAAAGATCAGCATTCCAAAACAGTAGAAAGATTTGGAGCAGTACTGAGGAAGCCATCTGGTCCAGAATGCAGAACAGGCCACTGACTGGACTTCAGAAGCAACAGGCAGATCTCCATCCTACAACTGAACAGACCTGAATGTTGCCAACCATAACTAAAGACTTTCTCATGGCCTCCAGAAAGACTTCAGCCCTGACCACACCTCCATCTTAGCCTGGTGATTCCTGAATAAGGCACCTAGACAGGCCACAGCCGACTTCTGAGCTACAAAGCAGTGAGCTAATAACTGAGTGTTGTCATAAGCCACTAAGTATCAGGTAATTTATTACACAGCACCGGAAATCCAGTAGGCTGTGTTTAAAAGGTATGAGAAAGCTGGCACGTTCACTGATTGTTGGTTGGAGTGTAAATAGGTGTAACCTCTGTGGAGGGCAAATTGTCAATATGTAAAAATTGAAGGTATTCATTCCTTTGACCCCACAGCTCTACCTTTAGGAAATCCTCCCACAAATATATTCACACATTTGAGATATACATCACAACCTTGTTTAAAATAACAAAAACTGTGTGCGGCCTACACATATGTCAATATCTAGGCCAGGCAAATACACAATGGCATATGCCTTCATTATGACATCACCCCAAATACAGTAACACAGAAATAGATCCAGGGATTACCTTTAGCTAAAAACATAAGGTTTAGGAGGGCTGGGGAGATGGTTCAGTCAATATAAGTACTTGGGACACACATGTGAGGGCTGGAGTTTGAATCCAGTCTTAAAAGATGGGCATGCTGCCACAAGCCTTGAATCTCAGCACTGGGGAGGCTGACACAGGAGCTGGCTGACTAGCCAGTCTGACCCAATCAGTGAGCTCCGGGTTTGGTAAGAGGCTCTGCCCCAGAGACTAAAGTGGAAAGCAACTAACTGAGAAAGACATCTGACATGGGCCTCTGATCACCACGAGCACAAGTGCTCAAGCACACACACACACATATACTCACTCAACATAAGATTTAGGGTAGTATATAAAATGCTACTATTTGGGTAGAGGCTAAAAGGAAGACATAATCAAATGTGTTGATGAGGATCTGTGGAAGAGGGTAAACTAGTCCCCAAGGTTTGTTTGTGCGAGAGGGGACCAGGAAGGAGAGAGACTGTTTCCCAACGACCTTTGTTCTCTTTCAAGAACAAAGACCTGTTTCTATTACCCAGCAAGAAAAACAAACATCAATAAAAGATTAAGATTAACTTTGTTCCCATAGTTAGTTGGAGGGAAGGAAGAAGTGGGCAAGGAAGAAGGAGGAGGAGGGAGGAGGGGGTAGGAGGAGGAGGGAGGAGGGAGGAAGGAGCGGGGAGAAGATGAGAAGAGGCAGGGCAAGCAAACAGGCCACTTTTCCTCTGCTCAGCTGAGCCCAGTCACGAAACAAAGGGACTCCTGAGAAATGAATCATTAGGTGATTTTGTCATTGTGAAAAAAAAAAACTGTCAGCACTGTTAAAGATAGCAATGAAATCTTGGTCATGACACTGGGCAGTGTGACCATACGGGCACTCCCTTGTATCATATCCACTGTCCATGCCAAGGAAAGTATTAACAGATGTAGCTGTCTCTTGCACTCAACACTAATGCACAGGCTCTTTTTTTTTCCCCCCAGAAACATGTCCATTTGCTGCTTACAGATGTCCCCTACAAGAATAATGGCTTGGGGTTAACTGTGCAACCAAGCTCATGCTGTTAGTCCTCCCAAGAACCCAATCCCTACTGTCCCACATTTATGATGAGACTAAACAATGAATCAAGTGACATTTAATTTGGAGATGGGGGCATGGTTTTTGCCATGTAGCCATGGCTGGCCCAGTACTCAACATGTAGCCCATGCTAGCCTCTCTCCAACTCATGACATTTCTCCTATTTCAGCCTCCCAAGGGCTAGGACTATAGGCATGCATCACCAGTTAATTACTTTATCCATGTTCCTCCCCACTTAGAGTGAGAATACTTGTTTTGTTTGTTTAAGACAGGTTTTATATACACCAGCCTAGCCTAGAACTCATTATGCAGCCAAAGATGACCTTAAACTTCCCAAATTTTGTAACGACAGGCTTATGCAATCATGCCTGGTTTATCCATCAAACCCAGGGCTTCGTGCATCCTAGGCAATCACTCTAGCAACTGAGCCATGTCTCTGGCCTGGTAATGTTTTCCGTTTATTTGAGGACCATCTAGGAGATAGGGCACAGCAGGTTCAGGGTTCTTGCTTCCAACTCTGAGGACCGGAGTTCTATGTGCTAGGACCTACTCACACAAGTTGTGCTCTGAGCTCCACACTAACACGTGTGCTAATACACATGTACACAGTAAGTAAAGAAATGTAAAATATTTGGTAGTCTGGTTTGGTTTGGTAGGGCTTTCAAGACAGGGGTTCTCTGTCTCGACAGCCTTGGCTGTCCTGAAACTAACTCTGTAGACCAGGCTGGCTTCAAACTCACAGAGATCCACCCAAGAGCTGGCATTAAAGGTGTGAGCCGCCACCGCCGGGCAAATGTAAAACACTTTTAAATAAGAAAAATGTCTAGCCGGGCGGTGGTGATGCTCCCAGCAGTTGGGAGGCAGAGGCAGGTGGATTTCTGAGTTCGAGGCCAGCCTGGTCTACAGAGTGAGTTCCAGGACAGCCAGAACTACACAGAGAAACCCTGTCTCGAAAACCAAAAAGAAGAAAATTTTCTAAACTTTTCTTAAAAGGCCAGCATTTCAAGATTAGATGTTCTTTCCTTTCAATGGGTGTCAAGGCGGAGAGAAACCCTTAGTAAACTGTACAAAGTGATCTGATTTTAAAGTTGAAAATACTTGATCACAAACATAATTCAGGCACTAGTGAAATGGCTCAACTGGTGAAGTGTGTGCCATACAAGCATGAGAACCTGAGTTCAAACCCTAGAACAAGCATAAAATCCTGTCTCAGAGGTATGCGCCTACAATCTCAGTGGGGTAAGAAGAAGAAGCTAGAAACACAGAAAAGCAAACTGAATCCAAATTCTGATGGGTGCATACTTGTAATCTCAGCATTCAGGAGGCAGAGGAAGGAGGATCATCAGAAGTTCCAGGATAGCCAATATTACATAACCAAACCCTGTTTCAGAAAGGGGGTGGGGTGCTGGAGAGAGGACTTAGCTTACTCCTCTTGCAGCAGAGGCCCAGGGTTTGATCACCAGTGTCCACGGCAGGTGGCTCACAACCACCTGTAATTACAGTTTCAGGGAATTCTACATCCTCTGGTGTCTGCATGTATGTAGTACCCATAAACCCATGCAGGCACACATACATACACCTAAAAACACAATCACTTTTCTTCATATAAAACAAAGCAAAACAAAAGGATGGATACCCGGCTGCACTTTGCACACATATGTAAACTACATTCTGCAGTTCTGAAGGGCAAGTTGGTCCAGCCCCCTGATGCTTCGGTTTGCCTTCTGTGTCTTGTACTGTATGATGATGGGAAAGGAAACTTACACAGCCATTCTATTTGTCACTTTGAAAATAGTGCTCAACAAATTATATGAGGCATTCTCCCATTTTCTTATAAAATGGACCTTGGGTTCAAGGGGCTTGCCCAACTGCAGGTAACTGCTAGCACTATGAGCCACTCTCGAGAGGTTGGGGCTCATCTAGGTTGACCAGCAGGTGAGGTAAGCAACCGCACGTTCAGTTTGGAATATTGTCTAAAGATCTCCCAGAGTAGGGTTAGAGACAGTTGTAAGCCTCTGACATAGGCGCTGGTAACTGAAGCCAGGGCCTCTGCCAGGGCTCGTAACCACTGAGCCACTCTTTCTGTGCTAAGTAAGTGAAGGAGCGTGTCCTCCTTTAGGTTCTCATATCCACACACTACTCTCCTTGCTAGTGACTCGAACTGGACCCCAATTCTTTTTCTTTCCTTTATGACTAACACACAAGGACTTTGTTTTGTTTTGTGTTACGTATGTTCATGTTTTGTCTGCATGGATATATATACACGATATGTGTTCCTGGTGCCCATGGAGGTCAGAAGAGGATATTGAATTTCCTGGAACTGGAGTTATGAATGGTTGGATAATTTAGTGCTGGGAACCAAACCCAGGTCCTCTGCAGGGGTAACGAGTGTTTGTAACCGCTAAGCCATCTCTCCAGCTCCATACTAAGATTTTGAATGCAATTTGGCTGTGGCCCTTTGCTTGATGACATCCTCCAATCCAGCAGATCTGGTAGAGACCCCTCCTTTGTGCTCAAAGAGCCTCCATTCCCATCCCTGGTGCTGACTCAGAGGCTTGGAGAGCAGATGAGTCATTCTGGACATGACTCCAGGAAACACAAAAGAGAGACAGGGTATGGAAGAAAGACAATGGAGGGTGTGTTTATGAGCTGGTGACCTCCATGGGGCTCAGTCCTGTTGGGGAGCACTGTAGAGATTGCATGGAGCACACTTTAGAATTGTCCCACTGTTAGAACGCAGGGAGCAAGTAGAGTATAGGCTTAGCAAATGTGAGGTCCTAGGTTCCAACCTAATACACTCCAAAAGAAGTTAAGATGGTTAGTGTTATCTTAGGTGGTGTTTATGGCCAGGCAACAGTAATTACAATAACAATAAATACCTTCTCACCCAGGTATAGCGGTGCACACATTTATGACCTTGGCACCAGGAGACGGGGGTCATTCAAGGCTAGTTTAAGCTGCATAGAGAGTTCAAAGCCAGCCTGAACCACATGAGACATTGTCTCAAAATTTTAAATAAAATAAAAAAGAGTCTGGAGAGACAGCTCAGTCGACTCTAATTGCTCATGTGCTTGGGAAGTAAATATCAGAGGTCCCTGGAGTTCACTGGGCAGCCAGCTGAGCCCGATCAGTGAGCTAGCTTCAGGTTCAGTGGGATCCTGTTTCAAAACATAACATGGTGTTGGAATGAAGGTCAGTGAGTGAAGGCACTTGCCTCATAAGCCTGGTGACCTGAGTTTGAATCCACAAAGTTGTCATCTGATCTCTGAATGCCAGCTGTGCCACGTGTGTCCACACCTCCACCCACCTCCACAATAATACTAAATAAATGTAAACATAAGATGGACATTAATGCCAACCTCTGACTTCTAATGAATGTACCCACTCATTCATATACACCTACCCTACACATGAACATACACACATACACACACACACACAATTTATTTATTCATTCATTAAAACACTGTCTCAATAGAGAACAAAATGCTTGGAATAATTAACCACCAAGGCCTATCTCTATCAACCTGCCTTCCCACACACACACTATTCAGCATAGGTCCTCTATTGACACCCAAGCTGGAAGGCTGGGAGAGACAGAAGGTGGTGACACGTCTTCCACACCAGCTAGCGATCTCAGGTGGTCACAGGGGTTATAGAGCAGGCCAGCAACAGTGTCTGCGGCATCTGCCCTTAGATTTCTGTGCCAAAAATGCCCATATTATTCCTTCTTCTCAGTTTTCTTCTGTATATATAGAAGCACTTCCAGCGTCAGAAAGGACAGTAAGTAGTACTTAGTACTCAAAAACTGTCTTCTCAACAAGTAAATGAATGGATGGATAGATGGATGGATGGATGGATGGATGGATGGATGGATGGACACGCATAGAGTTCAGGGAAAGATGTTGAGGCAGAAGATAGTCTTGGAGCAGGGGTGCTGGGATGAAATTATAGACACTTCCAGTGCTCCCATAAGTTGTTGCCCTTAATAACTAGAAGGAACAACTTCCACAGGCAAAACTTGGGAGTCATTCAGGCTTCCAAGTTCAGGGCCCGCCTGAGCTACATATTGAATGCAAGTTCTGCTTGGACAACTTAAAGAGACTCAAAATCAAAATACAGGGCTGAGGCCTAACTTGATGTCAGAGCTCTGAAGGGGCGGGGGGCAGAGGCAGAAAAGGCAAGAGTTTCAAGTCATAAAAATCTCCAGAATTGGGAAACTAAGATCACACGAAAAGCAGGGATAATTTTTCTAATGCTGGGAAATTTACGGAATCTCAGGACGTAACAGCATCAGTAGCGCCTTCTGTGTCCATCCTCAAATCTCTGTCTGCATCCAAGGAGAGGGGCTGCTTCTCTTCCGGTTCCTTTTCAAGCCTAAGTGCTATTAAAAGTAACAACAGGGGCAAAAACTAAACTTACCCAGACAGGAAGAGCAAGTTATGTGGAAATCAAGTGTCCTCACCTAATTACCTGGCACGCCCTCCTGGCCCAGTTCATGGCCATGAAAGTGACCTGCCCACCACCACCCTTGGGCCTAAAGGTGTGTCTGCGCAAGCACTCTCAAGACCTCTGCGGGGCTGGTACTTGGGTTAGGCCATTCCACCCTGGTGGAGTGGAAGTGGAAAGAAACTGCTCCCATGCCCTCTGGTCTGGAGCCAGCAACTCCTCTGAGCCACCAATGGCCCTGACTCATCTGTTCTACCTAACCTAGGTGTGGTTACAGCAGCGACCCTAGCATAAGGGATTGATTGGGTGGCTCCGGAGAACAAGAACCTTATCTTTTATCAGCCTGGGACCTACAAAGACTGCATCAGTGGCCTGCAGGAATAAAATTGATATTTAACTGCTGAATCAGTCAGCACTCCTCCTCCATCCATGGAAGCTCAGTGCTCAGCAGGCCAGCAACAGTGTCTGCAGCATCTGCCCTTAGATTTCTGTGCCAAAAATGCCCATATTATTCCTTCTTCTCAGTTTTCTTCTGTATATATAGAAGCACTTCCAGCGTCAGAAAGGACAGTACTTAGTACTCAAAAACTGTTCAGAGTCACATGTGAGTGAAGCCCCTCTGACAGGGATCAGCCTAAGGCACAGGAAACGGAGTGTTCTCTAAGCTCTTGAGATTCCTGGAAGTTAGCTGGCTTTCCCACTGAGCTCCCACACTCAGGCTCTTGTCTCGGGTGCTCTCCTTGGCTGCAAGCGCCAAGTGTGGGTCCCTAATGATAGTGCCCTTATCCTGATTGTCAGTGAGCTTTTAAGCTTGGCTTCAAGGTGGTAGTTGCTGCTGCGGCTTTTCCTTTCTTTCTTTTCTTTCTTTCTCTTTCTTTTCTTTTGTTTTCATTTGTTTGTTTGGTTGGTTGGTTGGTTGGTTTTGACTTTGTTTTGTTTGTTTATTTGTTTGTTTGCTTCTTTGTTTTGAGACAGGGTTTCTCTGTGTAGCCCTGGCTGTCCTGGAACTTACTCTGTAGACCAGGCTGGCCCTAAACTCAGAGATCTGTCTGCCTCTGCCTCCCGAGTGCTGGGACTAAAGGTGTGAGCCACCACTGCCCAGCTCTTTTTCCTTTTCCTCTTTCTCCTCCTCCTCTTCTTTCCTCCTCCTCCTTCTTGTCTTCTTCTCTTTAGTGTTGGAGATTGTACCTAGAGTCTCATACATGCTAAGCAAATGTTCTATCACTGAACTACACCTCAGCCCAGTTTCCTTCTTTCATCCATTCATATATATGTATGTGTGTGTATGTATATGTATGTATGTATGTATGTATGTATTATATATATATATATATATATATAAAATTTGTTTAATGTTTTTAAAAGAGTTTTTATTATTTATATGCATATGTATGGGTATTTAGAGGAGGGCATCAGGCCCCCTGGAGCTGGAGTTGCAAGCTACCTGATGTGGGTGCTGGAAAATGAACTTGGGCCCTCTGCAAGTGTATTGAGGCTCTTAGCTACTGAGCCATCTCATCTGTCTTGGTTTTACTCTTTCTTTTGAGGCGGTGTCACTCTATGTTCCTCAGCCTGGCTCTCAGGTTCAGTCTGAAGCCCAGGAAGAATTTGAACTTATCAACCGTCTGTGTCAGCCTCCTGGCTTTCTGAGGTTACAGGCCTGAGTCACTGAATCCAGATTTATGGATCTTGTTTTCACAGCCGAACTTTCTAGGAGGATCTCAATAGACATTGACTCCTCAGTATCTGCCTGTAGCTTGATTTCCTCTCATTTGTCTAAATCTAGTCCGAGTAGAACTCATTGTCCAGGCCACACAGCACCACAGAACAACTCAGGGTAAGACGCTTTGTCCTCTTGTAGTTCACCATGTACCTCCTAGACAGTCCACATGGCTCTGTGATGCATGTGGAAATGGGACACAGTGAGTGACAAATGTCCTCTCATAGTCTCAAGTGTGGGAATTTGGCTAAAGACAGACAGCATGTGGTTTCTCTTTCGCCTTACTCAACTTTCCACCCATTTCTCTGGCCAGACGCCCAGAAAAGTAGCCTTGGAACCTGCTGCCATTCCTTTTCTGGCCCCACCTTCAGGTTTCTGTTGACAATTCCTGGGAACCAGAAGGGACAACCTTTAGCCTTCCACTTCTTCTATGTCACCTCTTCCTACTCGAAGGCAGCAAGACCCAGTGGCCAGATAGATGTCAGTTCTCTATTTGGGGAGAGACACTGTGATTTGAGTTCTATGGGACTGACTTATGATTTGCTCAAGAAATTTGGAAAAAAACCAAAAGTCTTCCCTGTTATCAAGCAAATTATTTCAGGCCACCTAGGGATACAGGAGATTCTTGGTTTGTTTTGTTTCTTTGTTGTTGTTGTTGTTGAAAGATTTATGGAGTGTTCTGTTTGCATGTATACCTGCAGGCCAGGAGAAGGGGACAGATCTCATTATAGATGGTTGTGAGCCACCATGTGATTGCTGGAATGTGAACTGAGGGCCTCTGGTTGGAGCAGTCAGGGTTCTCAACCTCTGAGCCATCTCTCTAGCTCTATTGGTTTGTTTTGAGACAAGCTGTAGCCAAGGCTGGCCTAGAACTCAAACCAATCCTCCTGCCTCACTATGTAGCTGGAGATGAGATTGAATTCCTGATCCTCTTGCCTCCATCTCCCAAGTGTTAGGATTATAGGTATGTGTTACTATGCCAGGTTAAGAATTTGGTACAGGCTGGGCATCACCACGCTTATGCAGAGTTCAGAAGAGGGCATCAGATCTCTAGAACTGGAGTTTCAGATGGTTGTGAGCTGCCGTATGAATTCTGAGAACCAACATGAGGTTCTTACAGCAAGAGCAATAAGTGCTCTTAACCACTGAGCTATCTTTCTAGATTCCCTGCCACTTTTCTTTTTGAAACAAGACCTGTCATTCAGCTCTTAGCTCCCCAGTTTGGTGGACTGGCTAGCCAGGAAGCTTTGAGAAGTCACCTGTCTCCATTCCAGTGGTGGTAGGGTGGCAGGTGGGATTCTAAGAACCCTACAGCAGCTCCTGCTACTCTTGTGGCAGACACTTTACCATCTGAGCCATCTTCCCAGCTCTCCAGAATCAACTTTGTCTTGCCTGTCCAATGACATTGTAACCAGGCTCTTTCTTTTTGTCTTCTTTATGTCATTTTCAAGAGTTCCTGGAACCACATTCCCATCAGAGTGGATCCCAGCTTTTAGAAACGACCTTGGCTCAGCCCTCCGTAATCTAACTACCCCGATTTCACTTTCCAAGGCAACATGAGTAAGAAGCGTCCAGAGCACAAGCAGTATATAGTAACTCTCACTGTACCTGTGCCTGGTCCATCATCCTATCAGATGACATAATCTTACCCATCCTCTCAAACAACCTTGACCTGCCTTTGATTTGTTTGTGGTTGGTGGAGCTCAAAGCCAGGGGCTCAAACTTAAGAGTCCTCTCTTGAAATACTGCGTGTTTTCCTTCAGAACCACATGGGCTGGCCCTAAATTTTTACCCAGTAGGAACCCACATTTCCCCGGGTGACTATGAGCTCTTCAGGGACCCAGAAGGTGTCATGTGCTTACTTGTAAAACACCTTCCCTCTAAGGTTTAGAAATGTCACTAAAAATATAGATTCTAATCTAGGCCTGATGCTACAGTCCTCTATGTAATTCCAGTACTTAGGAGACTGAGGCATGAGAATTAAAAGATTTGACCTTCATGGACTACAAGGCCAGCCTCAGCAATTTAGGAGAAACCTATTGGGGGAGGGAGGGCAGGCTGAGATTATAGCTCAGTGAAGGAGCATTTGCCTAGTGTGGCAGGCCTTAAGTTCATCACCAGCATCCAAGCCAGGCACATACCTGAAATTTTAGCACATGATAAAGAGAGGGCAAGAGGATCAGAAATTCAAGGCCAGCCTTGTCTCATAAAGACAAAACTGGAACAAACATTTATTTTATTTGGTTTTCAAGACAGGGTTTCTCTGCATAGCCCTGGCTGTCCTGGAACTCACTCTGTAGACCAGGCTGGCCTCCAACTCAGAAATCCGCCTGCCTCTGCCTCCCAAGTGCTGGGATTAAAGGTGTGTGGCACCACTGCCTGGCTGGAACAAACATTTAAAAAGCAGATTCTCAGCTCCCAGGAATCTCTGGAGGTAGGCAGATATGACTTTGGTAATGGCTTAAACTGGAATTGTAGTTCACATCCCATAAAATTTATTCTTTTAACTTCTACTGGGGATGGAGCAGAGCAGTGGTATGCAAGACACTCTGGCGTCCATGTCCAACAATGCAAAAAAGAAAGAAAGAAAAAGAAAGAAAGAAAGAAAGAAAGAAAGAAAGAAAGAAAGGAAGGAAGGAAGGAAGGAAGAGAAAATACATAGTTCAATGGGCTTTGTCATAACCACAGAATTTTGTAACCATCACTACTAATTATATTTTTAAATTTTTTAGATGCATTCATTTATTTATTTTTTTGTATATGAATGCTTTGCCTGCATATATGTATATGCACCATGGTGCCTTCCACGGTCAGAAGCCATGTGATGCCTTAGAACTGGCATTTATGAACCATCTTGTGGATGCTAACCAATTCAGATTCAATGCAAGAACAATGAGTGCTCTTAACCATTGAGCCATCTCACCAGCCGATACCTAATTTTAGAACGTTTCTGTCTCTTCCAAAAGGAATCCCCTACCTATTAGCAGTCATTTCCCATCCTCAAGCCTCAACTCTGGCAACCATGAATCTGCTATCTGCCTATCATGGTGTATTGGGCTGGACTCTCCATATAAACAAAATGGTTAAGCTGGGCATGGTAAAATGAGATTTGTGATCCTAGCACTTGGGAGGTGAAAGTTATCCCTAGCTACATACCGAGTTGGAAGCCAATCTGATTTCCATGAGTCCCTGTGTTAGCATTCTGTCTAAACTCCACCCCACAGTTACCTGGTAATAGCCAGGTAGGCCTGACCCACTATAAAAGGGGCTGCTTGCCCCCTCCTCTCTCTCTTGATCTGTTCTCTTGCCTTCTTGTTTTCCCTCTGTCCCCTCACCCCTTCCCTCTTCCCTTTCCCCTCTCTCCAGGTACTTATGGCCGACCTCTACTTCTCTACATTCTCCCTCTCTCTGCCTCTCCTACCCTCTTAAATCCCCTCCTCATGCCCTAAATAAACTCTATTCTATACTATACCATTGTGTGGCTGGTCCCTCAGGGGGAAGGGATGTCTCTGCATGGACCCGCTGAGGCATCCCCTTCTCCCATACCTCACCACATACCCACAGAACATATTCTATATTTCTTTAACTTTTTATAAGCACATCACTCTGTGTTAGGATATAGTGGTGAAAAGGTACCTTTGGTGGATCCAGGGCTAAGGTATGCCACTAAGAGATTACGCCACAGAACCGAAATAACACAAGAGGTTTATTGGGGGAGGAGAGAGAACTAAAGGCCATCTTGGAGTGAGGTCATGAGAGAGATGAAGAGAAACTGGGAGACAGAGAATGAATAAGAGAGATAGAGAAGAGATGGACAGAGTATGTGTGTGAAGGCTAGGCTGACTCTACGACAGGCTTCAAACTGGGTAAAAACTGGGCAAGTCCAGGCAAGTCAGTTACTAGAAAAAAAAACCCAGGCTTCAGGCAGCTAGTCAGAAACTGCCCTGCCCTCAGAAGCTGCCCCGCCACCTAGCTTGAAGAAAGGACAATGGTCAGCAACAGTTTCCAGACGTCAGTTTCCAGTCTCCACACCTGGGTAATGGAATGTCCCTAGAGATGGAGCAAGAGAAAGGTCACCTACCCCGATGCTTTAATGAGCTTTCAATCAGGCCTGCGAGCTCACTTGGTTGTCTCTCTGCCTTGGTAATGGGAGATCCCAGCATGCTGGACTTGTGCAGAATAACACGCTCTTTGCATTTACATACTATTTGAGTCAGGGGTATCATTCTTCAGCAAGTCATGGACCCTTACAAGAGGAGATGGAGGGGGGAGAGGGAGAGAGAGAGAGAGTGAAAAGAGAGCTTGAGCAAGCTCGGGGTGACTGCACCACCCCTGATAGGGGTCCCTGAGCAGGCTGGCAGGGCACCTAATTTACAACACCATGTCTCAAAACACAAAAGTGAGCAAAAATAGGTGACCCTTCGGCTCTGAAAGCTTAGAGTGTTTCCTAGACTCACGCCCCATGGAGCAGCCATCAGTACATTTTTTAAGAAAAAATATTGATTTATTTATGGTGTGTATATGCATGTGTGTGTAAGTTAAAGAATTTAGAGTCAGTTTTCTCCTTCCAACAGGTGAATCTTGGGATTTTTAATTTAGGTTGTAAGAGTTGGGGACAAGCATCTTAACCCCTTTAAGGCATCTTGCTGGCTTTTATTTTTCCATTTGTTGACACAAGTCTTATCATATAGCCCTCAACCTTGTGGCAGTCCTTCTCTGTCTACTTCTCAAGTGCCACCATTACTAGCATGGGTTACCACAGTTTGCACGTCATTCCTTTTTTTTTTTGTCGCTATTGTTTTTGTTTTGAGACAGGGTTTCTCTGTGTAGTCCTGGCTGTCCTGGAATTTGCTCTGTAGACCAAGCTGGCCTCGAACTCACAGAGATTACCCTGCTTCTACCTTCTGAGTGCTGAGATTAAAGGTGTGCATCACCATGCCTGGCATCTTCTGTGTTACACATACACCAGATTTTGTTTGTTCGTTTGTTAGTTAATCATTGTGACCTTCTCATTAGGAACAACACTGTTGGGAATAGTCATGTATTAGTGTTTGGGTAGGCTTTATGTTCTCAGTTCTCTTGGCTAAATACTTAGAAATGGACATCGTAGGGGACTGGCAACCATGGTTGACTTTTTGTTGTTTGTTTCTTGAGACAAGATTTCTCTGTGCAATAGCCTTGGCTGTCCTGGAACTCTCTCTCTTTTGAGCAGGCTGGCCTCGAACTCAGAGATCCACCTGCCTCTGCCTCCGGAGTGCTGGAATTACAGAGGCTTGTGTCAACACAGCCCCTCAAGCTTGACTTCTTAAAAGAACCTCCAAACTGCTTTGCAAAGCACCTAGAGCCATTGACACTCTCTCCATCGATCAAACAGGGTCGGGTCCTTGGCACATGTTTTTTTCCAGGAGCCACAACTAAGTTTAGACATTCCTATGCTGAGGTCAGAAGCTCTATTATCCTGCTCAGAAGTGCTGCGTGGCCTCGGATTGGATCGTTTTCTCCCGAGAGCCCCAGGGTGGGGGATGGAAAGAATGATGTGTTTAGAGGCATTAGCAATGCCAAGGGATTAACTACTCCGCCCCACAGTCCGGTGCTAAAACCTAAAAGCCCAAGTGATGAGAGATACTGTGGAGGAAGTAGCTACTGGAGGGGGAGGACTCAAAACCAAGCCCAATCCTGACTCAAGTCTTTGAGCTGCGAATCTGCGACTGCGATTGCATCATGGAGCCTCCGCAGCACAGCCCTGATGCGGCATCGGGGGGAGGTTTGGGGGGGTGCACTAAGGCTGGTATCTGTTCCCCATCTCTGCCCCCGGAAGGATGTTGCGTGGTTACTCAAAGCTAGATGACAGCACCTGCCGCGAGGCCCCCGCACCTCCTTGGTATTATTATGGTATTAGCTCTGCCTGGTCCGCGGGCGAGCAGAGTAATGAGATGCAATGCTGCAATTGCTGCCCTAACCCAGCAGTTTCGATTCTTTCCTACAGCTACAAGCAATGGCTTCCATCACCGCTCCCCACCCCCAGCTGGAAGGCAGTAAACAGGAAGTGGCCTTTTCTCCCAGTGGGCTGTATGCGACTTCAGCTGTGGGGGTTTCTTATCTGTGCTGGGAACCCTTCGGATTGAGGCGTGGCTCTGCGCACTCACTGCTTGGCGGTCTTGCTCTCTCTCACTTCCCCCTCTCTCCCTTCCCCTCCCCCTCCCTCTCTCCCTTTCCTTCTTCTCCAGTTGCCTTCTCCCCTCCTCTCTCCTCCCCGCTCCCTTCCCCAATAGCTTTCTATTTAAGGATGATTACTATGCCTCAAGGATTTGTGTTGAGAGTTAGAATGTAGGTTGAAGCCCAGCATCCTGGTTGCAAATTAACATTGAGCCTTCGGTGTTGATTGGAAGTTAAGCAAGCCCAGGCACAACTCCCGGTAGCCAGAGTTAAGGGGAGGGGCGTCTTTTTGTTCAGTTTGTCTTATTTCTTTGTTTTGTTTTGTCTTGTTCAAGACGAGGTCTCATCCTGTAGCAGTAGATGACTAGCAGTAATTCTTATTGTGTTTTATAAAAAGATAAAGAGAGAAGGAATATGTTTGGTGGATGTGCAGTCAGGTGTGGGGGAAGGGGGCGCCTCCGCGGGGCCATGCCGAGGCATCCCTTCTCCCTGAGGGACCAGCCTTACGACTACAGTATAGTACAGAGTTCATTCAGGGCATAGGGAGGGGAGTTGAAAGGTTAGTAGAGACAGAAAGGCAGAGAGGGGACGAGAGGAATAGAGGTCGGCCACGAGCACGTGGAGAGAGGGAGCAGGAGCAAGAGGACAGAGCAAGAAGGCAAGAGAGAAAGGAGGGGGCAAGTAGCCCCTTATATATAGTCAGTCAGGCACGCCTGGCTGTTGCCAGGTAACTGTGGGGCGCAGTATAGACAAAATACTAACACTCCTGCCTTAGCTTTACTGGTGCTAGGGTTACGGACACTTCTGCCACGTGGTATTTGTTTTATAGGGGTGGTGTGATGGGGACTGACTGGGCCTAGGATCTTGGGTGTAAGAATGGAATAGCAGAATTGAGCAGCTGCTCACAGTGCCTGCAGCAGCTCATCCCCCATGCAATCTCAGCCAAGCACGCCGCGGAGACATTGTCTGCACATCTCTAGCTCACAGACTTCCAGGTGCCAGCGTTTCTAACCTGGGGAAGTGAGCTTACTTCAAAGGCGGCATTGGTGGCTACACATGCTTCCACCCCCACCCCACCCCCTTCGCTACCCTCTGCCTGGGAATCTGACGGCAGGCGCCTGCTCTGCAATCTTCTCCCTCTAAGAGGCACACAGGCCCACTTCGACCACATAGACCCTGATTCCTCTCTTCAAAATCCTTGCCGTTCCTGTTGTCTGTCCGTGGCGTTAATAACTCTTCTAGTAAATACATCCCTTACTCCCAACAGCCTGTCTCAGTATCACTTTGAGCCCCACACCCGAGTATTTTTCGTGGATATGATGTCAAGTTCTCCACTACTCCACCCCCCCAATTTTCGTTTTCAGTGTGTTTTATTTTAATTGTTATTGTATTTATTCATCGATTTAGTGGCTGCATGCGTGCCATAACATGCCTGTGGGGGTCAGAGGATTAATGGCGGGGAGTTGGTGGACCCATGTGGGTGGGTCCTAAGATGGAACTCAAGTCCCTAGGCTTAACACTTGGCTAGATTCAGCCGGCCCCGATTTTTTGGATTTTGGTTTTAAACAGAATGAAATTTCACTCTTTTGAGCTCCGTTTATCTTTAACCTGTAAAACTGCAGTTTATTTCTGTGCCCTGCCCCCGTGTTCCTTTTGGAATAAGTCAGAAAGCCACTGCGGGTTTTTCTTTGTCCCTGGGCTCATCACCAGAATGAGTAAGGCTGCCTCGTGTGCCTGCCTCGGTGTCAGACAAAAAGCAGAAGAGGGGTGAGCGATGACTTCATGCACCAGAATCTGCATTTGGTTTTTTTTTTTTTCCTGTGAAGAACAGCAGATCCACTGTTCCCGGAGGACAGCCACTACATGCTCCTGGGTCACAGGCCTCCCTCCCTAGGAATTGTGGTAGGTGGGCAGATGGTGTTTGGATTTTTTTTTTTTTTTAAGAAAAGCTAATGGATTAATGGCTTCCTCATGGGCTTCCACCCAGATCCTTGCTACATTTTGCTCGGCCTTTATGTCTTGTCTTGAGTGTCTCAGGCAGCTTTCTCAGTCACGAATAAATAAGCCGAGGTTCACCTCTGCCCTTTTCTTTTCCCAAAGCCAGATGAATCACCGAGTTTCTCCACTTCTCTCTCTCTCTGAAGCCAGTGAGAGTGTGGCTGGAGGGGACTGTGCCCCAGGAAAACTCCAGCCAGCCCCTTGACTTCCCAGAACAAAGAAATTCCAGTGCCGGTGGGGAGAGGTGAGCTTTGTTCTCAGGAGGAAGAAACCAAAGACCTTCCTGAGGGGGGCTAGAAATGTCTGTGTTCTGAGGAACTGTGAAAAAAGACTTAGGCTTCTCATTACTTTTAGAGTGAGAGAACCTGAGCTCTTGACAGCCCTGAGCTAGCCAGGTTCAGCCACCTGTCCTCAATAAGCCCACTTAACAAGTAATAACGAAAAACCCAGAAAGATTTAGTCAGTGGGCTACACTGCTAAGAACAGTGGTCCAGTAACAACTCCCAAGCCCATTTTGAGGGTCCTAACTTGAGGGTTAGAGTCTTTATTTATTCCCAATTCCATATACATACATACATGATGCACTTTAATCACACACACTGTTAGACGTCCGCACATGGCTTAGAACAGACAACACCAGACCAAACGGTTCCGGGAGGGGGTGTGTATTCAGGAGATAGGGCAAAGGTGGGGGGAGAGAAATAGAGGAAGATGGCGGAGGAAGAGAGCGAGGTCAGGGAGTTCTGCCTGTTTTATATGGGCAGTGACATAGCCTCTTCCAGGTAAAGGCGAGGTAGCCAGGTGGATTCTGGGAGTGTATGGCGGTTGCTTTGGCAATGATGTGGGGGTCGCCTAGATGTGATGTCACTGGGTTCCAGCCTGATACCAACACACACATCTCCCACTTCTCCACCAAACTCATTTCTTTTCCAAAAATCCACCTCCTATTTTCATGTCTTTTTTGTTTGTTTCAGGCCACTACATTTAATTAGAGTTGTCCACCTGAGAGTGTGTGTGCGCGCACACACACACTTGCAGAAAAAAAAAGCAGGTATTTGTTTCTTTTGAGGCAGGGGTTCCCTGTGTAGCCCCAGCTGGCCTGCAACTCTCTCTGTAGACCAGGCTGGCCTCAAACTCACAGAGATCCTCCCACCTCTGCCTCCCGAGCGCTAGGATTAAAGGTTTGAGCTACCTCCGTGGTTTTTAGAATATCCTCATGTGGGTCAGGATTGTTATAACCTGTGTTATTCACCTGCTCTGGCCACACCCCACGCCCCAGTCCATGCCCTGGAGATGGAGCTTGTTTTAGGAAGGAATTTGAACCAGAGGGAAAACTCCAGGAAAGTTCAAGGTATGTTGTGAATTTGCTCTAGGCTTGCTTAGGAGCCATTCAGAAACCTAATCCAGGCCTAGGCCTCCATTGGGAGCCTCAAAAAGTGTAATGTCACTAACCTCCCTGAAGCTCAGGCCTAAGTATGCTCCTTTCTTTCTAGCAGAAAACCTTTGCCACCGAGGTACCCCATCTGTTGGAAAACCCCACCCCTAAGCCCACTTTCAGTAACCTAGCAACAGCAGGCAAGTCATCAGCCACCAAAATGGGACATATTTCCATTGTCATGATGAGTTGTGTACCTTCCATATACACGTACATACACTATACCCCCTTATAAAAAGCTAGTACCTTCTCTTTCCACCCTCGCTCAGAGGCAGGCTCTGCATCCCCCCACCACCACCAATATATCTTGCATGTGAGATTTGTTGCATGGTGATCTTTGGTATCTTCTGCCATTTTATCATAACACTGACCAATTCCATCACAAAAGCAATTTCTAAGAATACTAGAATCAGCTGGGCAGTGGTGGTGCACGCCTTTAATCCCAGCACTTGGGAGGCAGAGGCAGGCAGATTTCTGAGTTTGAGAGTTCAAGGCTAGCCTGGTCTACAGAGTGAGTTCCAGGACAACCAGGGCTACACAGAGAAACCCTGTCTCGGAAAAACAACAACAACAACAAAAAAAGAATACTAGAATCAGTGCAAAAAAACCAAACCAAACAAACCAACAGAAGCATAAGCATAGTTCTCTCACCTCAAAGCCAAGAAGAGTTTCTTATGGGGCCGAATGTGAGTGAGCATTGCCTCAGATTTTGGTTACTCTGAGTACCATGTCCTAACATGCTAACAGTTTTATTGTTTTTATAGTAATAGAACAAAGAAAGTCACAAATCAAGACACTTTTCAAATACTTTGGTGGGTCCATCAGGTAGGAAGATTAGAGCAAAGTGATGAGGTCTCAGCTATAGACCCCCGAGAACATTCTTAGCAATTAGGCTAATGGAAGCTGGGAGAATTTTTGTACATTCCAAAAGCATTTACCTAATAGTTACAAGGATGTTAGGTCAAACACAAAGTGAGCAATAAATGGCTATTTAGAGGGCTCAGACGGCTGAAGAAAGTTTGGCTCTAGACCTGCAAATTTCAACTCTTCACAATCGATGAACTTCTAATTGGTCAATCAGCCTTGTAGAATGTTAATGTAGGTGTAGTGACTATTTTAGAATTTTGATTTCTTTAAAAACACTGAAATAGAGGAATGTGTTTTTATTTTAATCCCAGGTGTGGTGATGCGGGGCTGCTTTGGATTGCCCACAGCAGCTGACTATGACTTTACCTCTTGCTCTAGCAGGAGGAGGGTTTTGCCAGCTGCAGATCATTTTTGTGATTGTCTGACATTTGGAATTCTGGGAACTTTTCAAAAGTTATATAAATTCGAGGGCCCCCAAGCGGTCAGGGTGGGTGGGTGGTTTTTTTGTTTATTTTGGAGCATTGTTTGTGTAGCCATGGCCAAAGAAGAAACAAAAGAAAAGAAATTAGATTCAGGAATTTTCCTAATTCCTCTCTCCCCTCTATCCTTGTGTTTGGGGGTGAAACCATGGCGATAAATGGTAGAAAAAAGAACCCACAAAGTAGCAAAGACTGGCTACCATGTGGGTGTTGCTTTTTTCTCCTGGGAACTTCTGTTAATACTAGTATCCCTCACCTGGAACTGGCAGCCCATCTCAAACATTGCCCAGAATTGACAATGGTCAGAAAGTAACGGTGAAAAATAACTTGAGTTAAAAAATAACTAGCTGGTGACTCTTACCCCTCTCCTAGCTATGTGGAAAGGAGACTACAGCTCATTTTCCAAGAAGTCAGTACTACTGAGACAAACTCCAAGCAAGCACTTCTGGGAAGTCTTCTGAGGACCTGGCCATCCCTCTGCCATGAGGATAAATACCATTCTGACCCCAGGGCCATGGATCATAGCAAGACAGTGTTCCTAGGAATCTATGGGGACAGATTATGACTGAAGAGGACATTAGAAGGAAAAGAAGCCATTTCCTTGGGATCTAGTTTGTCCTTCCTATTGTGAGTTAACAATCTTAGACACAGCCGGGTGGTGGTGGCGCACGCCTGTAATCCCAGCACTTGGGAGGCAGAGGCAGGAGGATTTCTGAGTTCGAGGCCAGCCTGGTCTACAGAGTGAGTTCCAGGACAGCCAGGGCTACACAGAGAAACCCTGTCTTGAAAAACCAAAAAAAAAAAAAAAAAAAAAAAGATAAATCCAAAACTACCTACAGAGATAATGCACATTTCTCAAAGAGATTCAAACAAGGATGTTGACAACAGTAAACAGGGGTTGAAGATGTAGATCAGTTAGCAGTTGGCTTGTCTGGCATGAACAAGACCATGAGTTCAATCCCCAGTACCATATAAACCAAGTATGGTAATGTTCACCTGTAATCTCAGCACTCAGGAGACAGAAACAGGATGATCAGAAGTTTGGGTTCTCCACTACATAGTGATTTGAGGCCAACCTGGGCTCTAAGATACTTTTGAAAAAAAGAAAAAGAAAAGGAAAACGGAGCCGGGCAGTGGTGGCGCATGCCTTTAATCCCAGCACTTGGGAGGCAGAGGCAGGCAGATTTCTGAGTTCGAGGCCAGCCTGGTCTACAGAGTGAGTTCCAGGACAGCCAGGGCTACACAGAGAAATCCTATCTCAAAAAACAAGGAAAAGAAAGAAAGAGAGAGAAAGAAAGAAAGAAAAGGAAACAGAAAAATAAAAATCATTTTTGCTTACATGGAGCCTGAATATGTATTAACTAGAGTTTTACCACATCAACACTCCTCTCTCATTCTTTAAACAGCACACTTCATAAAGCCACTCTACAATTTCATATTTCATTTACTAAAGAAAATTCTTTGTTGCTGCTTTTTCTAGAGATGGTCTCACTATGTGGCCCTGGCTGTCTTTTCTGTTTTGTTTTTTCTCTCTTTTTTTTTTTTCCAAAAGTATCCTAGAGCTCAAGTTGGCCTCGAATCACTATATAGAGGAGAACCTAAACTTCGTATCATCCTGTTTCTACCTCCTCAGTGCTGAGATTACAGGTGAATATTACCATTCTTAGTTTATATGGTACCGGGGATTGAACTCATGGCCTATGTAGACCAGGATGGCCTTGAACTCAAAGAGATTCACCTGCCTCTGCCTCCTGACTGCTAGGGTTAAAGGTGTGTGTCAGCTGGATGTGATGGTGCATACTTTTAATCCCAGCACTGGAAAAGGAAGAGCAGTTAGAGCTCTATGAGTTCGAGACCAGTCTGGTCTACATAGTGAGTTCCAGGACAGCCATGGCTATGTAGAGACCCTGTCTTAAAAAAAAAAAAAAGTTTTAAGTGGAAATTTCTGATTTCTTTTGGAGACTCAGTTGTGCCATGTGATTTTTTTTTTTTGAAACTGCCTTATAAGAGGATGTTTTTGCTAAAGCAGACACATGGGAGGATGTTTTCCTAAGAAGAGACATGTGGTATTTTTCTAGAAGCTGCCTGGAAAAAAGGGCATGCTATGTTTGGAAAGGGTATAAGTATCACTGAACATAGGACAACCCTGTGTGGCAGTGGTTTGCCTTGCTACTCTTTGTGGTGTAAGGGTAAAAATTAAAACAGCTCAGCAGAGACCACAAACAACTTGGCAAAGACCGCAGGACAGCTTGCTGAGCTTACTGAGAGTAGCCATAATAAAAATATCAAGCCCCTCTAGGGACGAGGTGACCAGAAATGTAGAAACAACCAAAGACATATCTTGACCAGTCTAAACATGCCCAAGTGAGTAATGGGCCACCTGGTGTTTATCCTAGAAGGTCTGAGGCTTCATGGTCAAAAATAGTGGGCCATCCAGCCTGTCAAAATGATTGCTTACGCAAAGTGCTGATGTTTGAAATATCCAATCATATGTAATCGCGCCAGAATTTCCCACTTTTCCCTTCCCCCTTGTGCCTCCCCCTATAAAAGTTCTAAACTTCCTGGGGTCTTCATCGAAATTCTCTCCCCTGCGTGGGATGAGTTTCGATCCAAGGGCCCTTGTTAGTAAACTGCCTTTTGCCATTGCATCAAGTAAGTCTCTTGTGTCTCCTTGGGTGCGCGCTAATTGGGACTTGAGTTGGGGTCCTCTTTCTGGGTCCTTACAGTGGTCTTCACACTGACCACATTGTGTAGCACTGGTTCGCCTTGCCACTCTGCTGATCATTTGTCATAACTTCATAGAGCGAAATGTACCAAAGAACTTCTGATGGTGTTCCGGTGGCTTCTTGCTGCTTCCAAAGACTTGGGCCAATTGACCGTGCCTAGCAATTTCTTCTGGATTGAACTGCCATTGCAGATTCGTGAATTCTGTCTGTGAGTGGATGGAGCCACCACTGCTGATTTCTGTGAACTGAACTGCTGCTATCCTGACAGTGAAGACTGGAATCACCCCAAAGAACTATTCCTAAACACATCCGCAACCCCCATTTCCTATTAACCTTTCCTTTCCACTACCTCTGATTGGTGGTGGGCTGGAAGGGAGGTTAAAGCATTTAAGAACCCTTATTAAAGTAGGTTTTGAAAAGTGTAAGCCCACCTTTAAATCTTATAATAACATCCTTTAAGGAATGTAACCTAGGGGCATACATCTACTATTGCTATACAGACACAGGTGCCTACTCCCAAAAAATAGGGATAGGAGTGTTCCATTGTCTTTTTTGATATGATAATGAACCAGCCTGCCTACATTTTAGACTTAGAACCCACCTTATAGTAAAGACAAACTAGGCTCATTCCTGTTTATGGTTAACCCTCTGTTTCTTTTTCTTTTCTTTCTTTTTTTTTTCTTTTTTTTTTTTTTTTTTTTT